>NC_056735.1:885377588-885510088 GCF_019279795.1 Protopterus annectens
ATCCAATCATCAAGACTATTCATGATGAGTGCTACTGAGGCACTTTGTTTGCTATTGATAGGTAGTTTGTTCCAGAGTATGGGATGTCTCTGAGATAGGAATCTATCCCTTCAGCATGTTCTGTTTATTGAGGTGGCAAGGTTTAGGTCCCTAGAGCATGCAGCTCGTAGGGATTGTGAATCGCTTACATGGAGCATGTCCAACAGCTCTGGGTTTGAAATAGCTTTGTATGTTAGGCAGAGGTCACCTCTGGGTTGGCGGTATGCGACACAGTCTAGCTGTGGTTTTGCGAGATGGTCTGCATAGGGCATCTGTTTGAGGACAGTAATACTCTTTGTGAGGTATGTCTGTGGCCTTTCCAGTTGCTGTAGATGTCTTGTGAGGTACATACCAGAAGGGGCATTGTACTCTATAATGGGTTTTGTGAGTGGTGAGTAGAGGGGAACATTGACCTCTTTTTCCCTGGATGACACAGCTTTTGTGATGAGGTGTGCCACGTAGACAGATTACATGACTAGTGTGGTATTGTGCTTATCAAAGGGGAGACTACTGTCCACCTGTGTCCCATGGTCTCTTATCACACTTTTGGTGTTAAGTCGATTACCACCTATGTGGTAGCTCATGGGTACAGAGTTTTTAGCAAAAGGGATGCCAATGCATTTTTGACATTGAGCTTGAGTCCATGGTTTTGTCGCCAGGCATCTGTCACAGTAAATATGACTCTGTGTGTGTATCTCTCTCTCTCTCTCTCTCTCTCTATATATATATATATATATATATATATATATATATATATACACACATACATATAAACATCCATTGGTGTACATATAGATATACATATAGGCACATATATAGTCCACCTTTCATGGTGGGAATATCAATTATGCGAAGTATGTGAGGTATACAGTTATGTAATGATATTGCACAGTCTTGTGCGAAATGCATTGAAGGTGTTCTCAGCCCATGTGGCTTTAGCAGGCCTCACTGCCTGCAACACTGCAAACCTAACAAATCACACCCACAGCGTTTAACCACCACATGTCATATACCAGCACTGTATGCTGTCTTATTTGCCTCACACTACTACCTACATACAAATATGCACATAACGACCTTCACCAACATATATATGACCTCCCTTCACAAAGAGTTGCAGTATGTCCCTTGCTCTATGCATATGTACAAATGCTAATATATCTGACACAGATATATCTCTCCGTATGTGTGTGCCATACACACACAAGGTCAACACTGTTGGGAGTCCCTAGACCTCACGGCTGACCTGTTGAGCCTTGCTGCAACATGAACAAGTGTCACGTGTGAGCACACAGTAATATTAGGGGGTGTATACATAGCTGCGAATGCTAGATTAGCATACTAGCCTGGTACAGCAGTTGCCAATGCTAAGCTACATGTTGATATGACTATCATGCACGTGTTACTCTGTCACATCCATGTTTATATAGTTGCATGCGCTACTCCCCCAAACAGCCATTGTCCACACTACTGTACAGAACACAGATAACATGGATCAGATGTTTGACATTTAATGCTGAGCTACATATATCACAGTTATGTCCCACTGCACACAGCTACACACTGATTTGTCCATGGCAGTAGTTATGCAGGGCATCTGTGCATAGATACGTACTGCTGCCAAATATTGATGTTTCAAAGTATGTAGAGTAGTTTTCAAATACATCTACTACGTGCCAGTAAATACATATCTGTTACTTACCTTTCCTTTGTATATGTTGGTAGTATCCAGTTCCGTGTCTTTGCCTTTTTTTTTCGGCTGGTGTGGGTCGGTGTGTGTGTGTGTGTCTCTCTGTCTCTCTCTCAGTATCTGCAATGGAATGATTGCATGTGTGGCCAGCAAGTACAGCCTGCTGTTATAGGTATCTGCACATGTGCATGTGATGGCCTCTGCACCAGTTGGTGGCCACCATTTGGTAATTGCATGCAGCCTACTGTGTGGTAATTGCAGTACTCACTGTCATAGCAACCCAATATTATAAATTGCTATGTAAGTAGGCGTAGCCCTTTCATATTTCCAAAGTGGAGCCCATGCTTATTTGCTGTGGACACCGTTGTGTAAGTCAGAAGGTTGGTATAGTTCTTATATCTGAAGCTAGGGGTGTAGCCAGTGATTTTAATGTTGTTCTCAGACCTGAATGTTGCCACTTCCAATACACAGTTGTCAGTGTAGAATTGTACTCACCCCTACAAATGCTAACACAAGATACATGGGAGTATGTACTTTCTTTTCTACTTATACAATTAACTGCCATACAAAAGAAGTTATTGAGATGTATTCATTTGGCACATGAACTGTTTGTGTACTGCTATACTGTGAATATTAATGTACTTACGTCTGCACAGTTTATGCTTTTTTATTGTCAACATTAGCAGTGGATGCTCAAGAAAACTGGACAATTCCACTACTGAGTATGCCTGCCTACAACCTTGGTAGACCCTGAACATACAGGTATATTGTACATTTGGGTGGGGATGCAGACACACAGAGAGCATTATGTCTTATTGTGTGAATGTTATCTTGCTGGACTTTAATGGTTGCTGTGTACCTGTTAGTTTAGCAAGGCAGGTAGTCTGTCTGCATAGCTCCCAACTGTGGACCTATCCAAATGGTAGCCAGACATTATGCTGTTATTCTCTGTCTGTGCAATGCACAGGTCTTTCCAGCACTATTACAATGGCATTGTTACAGTCATTTGCTACCAGTACATGGCTACATCCTTTGGTATTTCAGTGTTGTACTCCTACATAAGGGTGTGCTTGTGGAACT
Source organism: Protopterus annectens (assembly GCF_019279795.1). Taxonomy (NCBI): domain Eukaryota; kingdom Metazoa; phylum Chordata; order Ceratodontiformes; family Protopteridae; genus Protopterus; species Protopterus annectens. Next base: position 885,380,398 of record NC_056735.1, read on the forward strand.
CCTTCCAAAGCTATTTGCACAGCGTGTAACAGCAGAAAAGCTGATATGCCTGTGTGTTTCTGCCTCTGCCAGGCCTCTCAAACACTCAGGTACATATTTGAACAGACTCAGTGAAAAGTAGGTAAGAGTGAGGTACACCTTTAAAAATATTAGAGACATTAAGTTGAGACTTTCAGGGAACCAGAGCATATGGATTAATACACCTTTCCTGAAGTACAAGCAGTGTCTAACTCTTACTTATTGTCATTATTCATTAAGTGTAATTCCCCACCTTTCTGCCTAACATCAGTTTATTTCAGAGGGATTCAGAGGGACACAGCTAAAACTTGTCTCAAAATCAGTGACATGCCTGAAAATTAGTCACAGTTGGGAAGGATGGCCTCTGTCATAATTAGATATGCTAATGTTTGTCCTGCTATGATACTGTGTGGGGGTTGTAAAGTGCTGCTGCAACATTATTTCCTGCTAGAATGGCTGGTTCTCTTTTCACAGTCATGTAATGTAATTCCACAAGAACTGCTGGTAAAGATCCACAGAACAAGATTTGTGTTATGGCATTCCTATTTTTTCTTTACATTCCTCATTCTGATGCATGATATATTTATTTCAGCACCAATTTGTTGTATGTCTACCATAGCTTAGTGGTACTTCATGCAGTCTAGTGTGTACAAGGCCAGGGGTTCGAGACTGACAGAGGTGTTTTATTTTGCTGTTGAGCAGAACAGGGGCCCTGACATACAGGGTGACTAAGGCACTTTTAAGCAGTTGTAAGCGGGTTTGCACGGGTTTGCGCAATGCTTAGCTAAGCTTAGCTAAGTGCACACAGGCGCACACTTGCGCAAAACTGCTAACTACTGCTTAAAAGTGCTTACTCCCGCTAACCCCCACGCTCATTTCTTTGAAAGAAAAGAAAATGGGGAGATAGGAAAGTGATGAAAAAGAGGCACAAAGAGGGAAAGACAGTAGGTAAAACAGCTCGGAATGTGCAGGACGGGTGTAGGGAAGGCCCATAGCTGCCCATTTCTTTAACAGCAACAGCTGTGCATATGCAATCAATTTGGAGGGGAATTTGAAACCTCCAATCCCTGTGAGAGGGGTGAGGGCAACAAAGTATGTTGTACTGCAAATTAAATATCAGTTTATGTGTCCAGCAGACACGTGTGCAAAATAGGCAGCTATGTATGGGGCATTTTTTTTTTTGTGAGCAGATTATCCTTTTTTTCTTTTTTTCAGGTGAGAGTGAAATGTGGGGTAGGGGAAGTAGGTATATTTGGGGAGGTAGGTTGGGGAGGTAAACAGACAAGACAAACAGGATGGAATATGACACATGTGGTGGGTGAGCACCATTGATGGGGAAGGATGTTTGGAAATCGCAAGCCAATGAGCCCACAGATGGCAACAGTGGAACTGAGATCCCCACCCATGGGCAGTCACCACTGCACCTTCACATCCCAGAGGGTGGCTATGCTGGGGGCTGTGTAGGAGGGCCAGGCTCACCCGTGAGTCACACCATTCATGCCTCAAGCTGGCATAGAGGATCAGCAACAGAATGCTCAATCTCCCTATGCATCACAGCCCGGACCATTCGGAGGGTGACAGGTGGACTCTCCTCCGCCCGCACTTACACGGGGGGGGATGAGCCCCATCTCCTGCAGCACTTCCACCCAAAGGTGGCACAGGGCCAATGGAGGAGGAGGTACCGGGCTGGGCACCAGACCTGCTGGTGCCAGGTGCCATCGCCAGCTGAGGTGGGACAGGTGGGTCTGCTGGGACCAGCCTTCCCATATGTTCTATGTTTGGGAGGATTTAATGTAAATATGGGTTAATAACAGTCAACAGCATTCCCAATTAGTTATAACAGCATGCAGAAGTATTGCCATTAACCCAACACACCAGAGTTCCAACAGTTGAACAGCAAGCATGACACATGCATATATGGAACAACAGTGGACATTGCAACAGCATGCAGGCTTAATTGATGGCAACAGGCCACCAATATTGTGGTATTTGAACAGGACACATGCATCGAAATAAATGCAGATAGTTATAAACCAATAGGATATATGTCCCAACAAATGTTTTGAGATTAGACATACCCACTGAGGTGTGGAATTGCATTTTTATGTACATACAGTAGGGTGGAAAATGATAGCTCCATTAACAACTTATATATCCTTCTAGTTTACACTACATTCCTATTGACTGCAGTTATATGTCCCCTACATGTGTTATTACACTACCCGATTGTCCTTAAATCGTGAAATGGGTTTTGCTAGATCTTTATATACATGGGCTGTATCTGACATACAAACTGTCCAGGATGCAGATGTTACTGCTACATATTTTGTGAGTTGCTCAGACATGCTACTGCTGAGATGGTACACTGACAGCTCTACTTTCCTGTACTTATCTAGATATGTTTAGGTGGAATTATCAGTTATATGTTAACAGCTCCCTACATTTCTGCCAGCACAATGACATTTCTGGGGAACACAATGCCAAGCTACACATGTGCCAGATTAACCTGTACATGCTGGGCATGAGCCAACAGTTGAGGACTGTGAATATGCTTAAAAGCTACTGGCACTCTCTTCATCCACTTTATATGGGCCTACCCAACTGTGTGTTAACAGTGTGTAATACAACAGTACTATTTCTATAATGCAAGAGTACAACAACATATCAAAGAAAATGACACAGACACACTCCAGGAATTATACCTTTATTAAAGACTTAAAACACTTTTCTAGAGGCCCTCTCATTTATTTTATATAACAGTACATGTAGAATAATTATTAGATAATTATTATACCTTTATTTATTGTGTTCAAACACTTTTTTCAGGCTCTCTCATTTATTTTACATGACAGTACAAGCAGAATAATTACTAACCTGCCTGGTGGCGCAGCCTTAGCAGCCTATCTGCATAGGCTTGCTGATTCGCAGCATGGACACCTGCACCTGTGAAGTAAATGAAGTGATATTGAGACATACCTATCCATATTATACACTAGAATAGCAATTCTTATATACTTAATTCCATGGCTACTTACTCAGTAGTGGGGCATTTGCCATCTCATGGGCCTCCTGGATCCACTGGTCTAGTTGATCCACCTTGCATCTCTTCAGGTCTGCGTGGTGGTGTCTGACCTGCTCACAAGTCCGAGGGACACCTGTGGCACTGGTGAGTTCATGAGCTAGACAGTCCCAGGCTTCCGCTTTGTATTGGGTGCCCTGGTACTGGCCCCGCAGGAGTCTATCCTCATGATTATGGACAAGGAGCCAAACCAATACTTTTGACTCCTCAATGCCCCAATGTTGTGCTCGAAAACGAGAGCCCTCTCGAGCACAGGCCATTGCTGCCTGCAGATGGGAGCTACAACCAGTTATGGCAAGTATTCCTGCCTATGGAGCTTAAATATGCATCATTTCCTGCACTTATTTGTGATTGGCCAGTTTTGAAAAAACGCAGCTGAGGGTACACCTGCTTAGCAATGGGTAAACTTCCATTGATATGTATGTGTGTGTTGAAAGTGCATGCTTATGAAAATCTGTCATGGCTTAGTGGTTCAGTACTGTGATTATGGTGCACAGTATCCCAGGTTCGAGGCCTGTCATTGCTTTTTATTTCACTACTGGCCAGACCGGCAAGGAGGTGTGGCTATGTTTTACTGACTTTGCTCGACTTTGCCCGACGTTGCTCTACGTTGCCCGATGTTGCTCTATGTTGCACTGATTAGCACGGTGCGCAGCTACGTGCAAAGCTATTGCTCTAGTTAAAGCAGTGCTAAGCTATGAGCAATTGTACTGAAATGTGCTTAATACTGGTAAACTTTGCTTAGCAGTGCTTCACATTGCTTAGGATACATTACTTATGCATTCATCAGTATGCAGAACCATTTCACTTTCTTATATATATATAAAAAATGTTCACTACTACATAGGCCATTTCAATGCTTTTTAGTATAATTTCAATGATAAATCTCGGGAAATCTTTTCATATACAGATTTCCCAACAGAAAATAAAAAGGGGAGTGGTGGGACTCGAACCAGGAATGCCTCCTCTTTGTGGGAAGGTTCTACCACTATGCTATTGCTGTTTTGCTTAATTTGCATATAGGTTTATTATTATCCTCTTCGATGTCTTGACTGCTAACTGTAGTTAAGCAATGGGAAAACCCGCGCAAACACGCGCAAATATGGGCAGCTATATCGGGAATAATAAAAAAAAAATATTAAAAGTTTTACATTTTATAATTGTACTGGCATTTGAAATGTGGGGGAGTGTAGTGTTGGGTATGTACACATTTGAGGGGACTCACTCATGTCAGTTGACATTTCCCAATTGACAGACTTGCAGGGGTATGGATTTTTGGACTGCTCGGCAGTCCGACATGCCCCCTGCACTCGTGCATGCTCCGTGTTACCCTTTGAGATGAGGCAGCATGCCCTCATTAATATGCATGGTGCACTGCCGTCTTACACTGGCGTTTCTGTGCAAGACTACTCTAGTCTTACATGGAGGATCCGTGAATCCTGGGGATGGTCTTTTAACTTTTACTATGTATATGATTATCATGCAAAATCATGCACTCAAAATATCATGTTTTATCAAATTAATGTCCACAAATACATTATTTTCAAGAGAGAAAGAAACAAGAGTGAGACAATGTGCAGGCCACCTTGGATTTTTACTAATCTCTGCCACCTGAACATATTTGTAAACTGCAGGCATAGTAAATATTAATTAGTTTTTTTAAATGTTTGAGGTCATTTCAGAGATCACTAAAATAAATGCAACACTAGAGAATTATGACTTATATTGCAAAACAGGAATTCATTTTTGTGATTTGAATAGGAAGTATAACAAGGCACAACCAAAATTTGGACTGTCCAGTTTGGGTATGAGAGCACAGCATCTTACTTTGCAGGTGATGTTTGTCCTATTAGCCTTAAGTAACAGTGATCTCCAGCATGTACTGTAACGATTCTCTGCTGAGTATGAAGTAGTTGGGAGGAAAACTCAGTCCTAGCTGTCTCCTCAAAAGCAATGGATTGTCCCTTGAATGTAATGGGGGAGTGGCTAATTTACATTAATGAGGTTAAATACCTTGGAGTCTTTTTCACAACTGAAAGTAGGGGAGCTTCTGAAACTGACCAGTGGACAGGTGCTGTGGTTGCAGTAGTATAGGCTTCATATTAGAGTGTTGCAAAGTTGAGAAATTAGATAAAATTCTCAGCTTACCAATCAATGTCTTCATCCCCATATGCCATTAGCTTTGCATACAGATTGACAGGCATCATACTGGAGTGTGGTGGTGAAGTGAAAACTGTGTCATAGGACAGAGTTCTCAGTTTACCAGTCATTCAATATCTTCATCACCACGTATGGTCATTAGCTGTGCATATAGACTGACAGGATGAGATCATGGATAAAAATGGGATAAGTCAGGTTTGATTAGAAACTTAGAGGAAGGAAGACCTGACTAAGGATTGAAAAGAATAATGAGGGGATAAGAAGAATCCAATTTGCCTCTTCTAAGATGGAGGGTTGGTGCCTGCTTCATTTGAGGAGCATGGTGATCTATTGTTATTACAGAAGTCACTTCTCTTTTGTCTTGGGTTGGGAACCTTGTGCAGATATGTCCTGGAGACCCCACATAGGATACATACCAGATACAGTCTGCTGGTAAAAAGATCCAGGGCAAACACAGGGTATGTTAGAGACAGATTATGAGTTTCACCTTACCTGTGAGTACCCAGGGATCCCAAAGAATGAGCTGAGACATCTATTCTACCATGCTTAACTTGCTATCACATCAACCTTCACAAGGTCTAGCAGTTTAGATGGCTATATTGGCAGATAGATTGATAGCTGGATGAGTGGAAAGGTATTACATTGTCAATAGAAAAAAAAAAGAATTTTTCAGTTGAAGGCCTTAAAATATCTTTTAAAAACTTGAAATCAAGACTATTTGCCATCTCAAGAGTCTTTACAATTATAGGAATATATAGCCATAAACTCATGTAGTCAAATGAATATTTGCCTATGAAACATTCTGAAAAAATGATTAGAATAAATATTGTTTTCTATATTTTGGCTAGAAGGACCGTTATCATTGAATAAACACTATTTGTCCATTTTCTGTTCCATTTGTCCTGGTGAGGTTTAAAGTGGCAACAAGCAGTGCATAGTAGACCAGATTGCAACAATCTCTTGTATCCTGTAGCCATTCTCAAGCAAACTGGGAAATATAATCTTCCTAGCATGGCTTGGGCCTGTCTTGTGGCCTTCTTCCAGAGGGATATGCCTGGCAAACCTCCTTTGATAGATGACAGGGACCTCATCATTAGATACTTACTCCACCCCAGCTGGCACCTTTCAGTCCTACAGAGAATGGGATCTACTCCATGACTCCTCATCACTTTATTATGGAGAGAATGTCCATCTAGCCTGCAAAAGTCCCTCTTTTCTACTATTTGTACCTGTAGTCTTATTTTTATTGTCTATAGTATTCATAAACAGTAGTAAGAATAGAGAAATGCAGCGACAGACATATCCATAACTAGAGCAGATACAAGCTGTCAGAGAGTGCAATTAGCAGCAGCTGGTGGTACAGGAAAGTGTTTATTAGCACTGATTTATGAATACCACTGTGATACTGCATTTAACGATTGGCTGAAGCTCTGTAGCACTTTGTGAGGAGCTAAGATTGTTTATTATTTTTACTTTTTATTTATTTTTTTCACTGCAGGAGTCATAAGTGTGGGACTCTGCTCAGGGTACAAGATCAGCTAGCTAAGGCTCTGCTGACCGGTCAGCTGAAGATGTCCAACCTGTGATTCATATCTGTCTTCATTATGAGAGCCCTTACAGTAAATATATTACTTTTGCCCAAGCATACACTTACCAGTCATTCTCCTACTCTCTTCTGCCTTGATTCATAAATAAGACCTCAAGAGTCTTTAACTTCACCCTGGATGAGAAATCACAACACAAATCCTTGCATCACATATTGTCACTTCTGAGTCTTAAAAACTGCCCACTGCATAAAGATTTACTAGGCAGTTTGAAACAAATGTTTTTTGCTGGTAGGCAAGTACTCTTTCAGCTCACAGGCACATGCACACATGCACGCATGTACACACACACACACACACACACACACACACACACACACACACACACACACACACATATGTGTGCACATGCATGCACACATGTACACACATACGCATACACACACGCACATGCACACACATGCACACACGTACACAAACACACATACACACACACATGCACATGCATGCTCATGCACGCACATGCCCACATGCACACACACGTGAGCACACACGCATGCACACACGCACACACGTGCACACACCACACACCCACATGTGCACACATACCCACACTCGGGCACATGCATGTACACACACACACATGCACGAGTGGGTGCCCGCACATGCGCACACATACATGTACACATGTGCACACACACATGTATACGCATGCACACACAGGTACGCACACACGTGCTCACCCATGTGCACATGCACACACACACGCATGCACACCCATATGTATCAACTCCGCAGTCTTACAGCACTGAGGAAGAGAGAAACATTCCCTAAACAGTGGTCTTGGGCTATCACTTGTTTTATACAAACACAAGCAAGAGAATTCTGTAAATTCATGATTTAAGGTCACACAGGAGAACCAGCATTTTTGCTAGCCATTGCATGCAGAAAGCAACCAACTCTTGAGGAAGAGATCCCCAAACCATAAACTGTCCGTATAGTGACTGCACGTTCATGTGTTGTCCATAAAACTTGCAAAACGGAGAGAAGGTGACACTTTTTTCATTGAACTTTGCCTATCTTAATTGAATATGACTTAATGGACAGAATGTGTGCTTAATTCTAGCTCCTCAAATGAAGGGACTGAATATCAAGCCAAAGCTCGGGAAACCCATATTGCTGTTACTTCTTAGAAAATTTTCCAAGGTGCACAGCCATATACGTCCAGCAGCACATTGAAGAACTCTACACATAGTACAGGATCCAAAGGTAAAACTGTTTTCCCTCATCTTCATAGTGAAATAAATTATTTCCCTTCCTCGGCCCCTTTTCTTGAAGTTTAGTGCCAACATCCAGTTTTTCTGCTATCTTGATATCTTCACCCATGGCACATTAAAATCCTGTCTCTGTGTAGTTCCTCAGAGAGTCCATAGTTGACACCTGCACTTTTGACACATGTTGAAATATCAATTGATGGACTCTGCAGCACTTTGCTTGCAGGATTTACCTGTCAGCCATACCTCAATATCCAAATTCTTGTACTATAGGCAGAAAAAGTGAAGAGAAACAAGGACCAGTAGGCAAAAGAAACTGCAGTGCAAGCAGACTGTAAACAAGAAAAGTGGATTAACTTCCAAAAAGTCTTGATAGTATGACTGCAATCATGGAAGAATGGAAGACCAATGCCGATCACTGTTTATAAGGACAAGTTGTACAATAGGTACAATTGAAATGTCTTACTAAACTTATGTTCTGTTGACATCTGTTACTATTCTACTGCAGACAAAAAAACTGTAAACAGTGACCAGGAGGCAAAAAGAACTGTAATGCAAGGAATAAACACAACTGAAATGTGTTACAAAATGATACACACTCATACCACATAATGACTTTCATTAACATCAGTTACATTGTACTGCAGGCAGAAAGACTAATGAATGACAGTGATCAGCAGACAAAAAAGACTCAACAAGCAAAGCCCAAATCACAGTTTTAAATCAAACATCAAACACTGGAGGCTAACCTCAGGATATTGTACAAAATTCTCCCCTTTTCATTCCCCTCTCCTGCCATATTTGTGAAGAAACCCAAAAATACTTAAAATATTGCTACTACAAGCTCTCTAATGGGTGACTAAAGTCTAAAAGAACAAATGGTTAGGTAGAAAGCCACAAGTTTAGAGGATCATATCAAACTATGAGGCAATAAACAAAAAATTATGGTGCAAAAAGAGTATTCCCACTTTTATAACACAAACTAGCCAAAATTCAGGAATGCAGTGACAATGACAGGTGCATTATAACCTTTACGACATTTTCATATGCTTACCCACTACCTCTCAACCTCTTAGCATGAATTCTGAATGAAACCCAAATTATTTGAACAAAGGTGTAAAACTGGAGATTTGCTATAACACTTCATTTATGAGGAACAAAGTATCAGGCAAATATCTGGACATTGACATTCTCACAATCCCCCACCCTCTTTGCATGAAAATTCTGGACAAAAGCATAAAACCAGGGAATGCAATACCTCAGCACAGCAATTCTAGACAAAGCTAAAATAATTGCATATTGTTAGGGATAATTTCAAACATTGCTATCTAGTGGGTTTGCATTAATATGCATGAAAAACATCTGTACATTATGCAACATTTTCACAACCGGTATCCTTCAAATCTAGCCATTCATTACGAAGAAAAAAAAAAAAAAAAATCAAGACACAGGTGTAACATTCTATGAATTAAAAAACTTACAATATCATATTTTGCAGTAGCATGCATTGAGTGAACCCACATTTTGTGAGGAATACACAAAAAATATCAGGCAAGCATTCAAACATTGTGCAGCATTCTCACAACACCTACCCCCCTCTTAACAACTCAGTACAATTCAAGACAAAGTCAAAAATCACAGAACAAAGGTATAACATCAAGGATAGTTTTAAACATTATTTTAAACTTCAATACTCAAAATAAAAGGGTCTGCATTAGTATGCAGTGAAACATCAGTATATTCTGCAGAATTCTCACAGCCCCTACCCTCTCAAACATCTCAGCATGACACATATGAATAAAGCCAACAAATAACTGCAGAGCAGAGAAGTAACATTGTCAGTAATAAGTTTACCAATTTTGTTTTAAATATTGTTATAAACTAGACCACAGATATCAAGCATACAGTTTGCAGCATTCTCAAAGCCCATAGCCCCCACCAGCCCTTCAGCACAATTCTGGATGAAGCAAAAAATAAAACATTAAAAATGAGAAATTAGTAACATTGGAGATTTAAAACAGTGGGCTTACTTCCACACAGACCAATTCAGTCCTTTTAATGTGCCTTTAAAAGAACAGTTTTTCAAACCTTTAAATATTGCCTTTAAAAGTACAGTTGAAAATGCATCCCAATGATTACAGCTTCTTTCCTAATTCTTTTCCATCTTCCTTGACAGGTTCTGCCCTCACAATCGCATAAAATAAGTAGCCAAGTCAACTCCTTTCTTGAAAAGCAAAAGAGTTGCTTGTACACTGTACACATGCCTTTTTAAAGCAGATGAACCAGGTAGTGCTTTACAAGGACCAATTAGGTCCTTGCTTTTTCACTTCATAAAAGAAATAAAAAACAAACAATAAAACTCAACCTATTTCCTGGCTGCTGGCTGCTGCAACCAATCTTTACTGAAGCTTTACTGAAGCAGACCTGATGGAGTCCAGATTTTAGCTGATGTCACAGGCAGCTATAGGCAGGAAAAAAAAAAAAAAAAACTTACTTCCTGGCTGCTGGTTACTGCAATGAATCAAGTCCTTGCTTCACCTGATGTAGTGCAGCTTTTAGCTGACCTCACTGGTAGCTACAAGCAGAGTAGGAAAAAAAAAACGGAACCTTTTGGTGCAGTGAATTGTAGCATGGGCCAGGTGGCAACAAAACCTGGGCTGTTTGCGTGTAAATTGGCTGCAAGAGTGGGGGGCCATTATATGTGGAAAGATAATCAGGGGCTCCCCATGGCCATGTGTTCAGTGGGTGCCTAATGCCGGCTATGGGAGCAGTGCAGGGAGACAAATGGGTTAAGTATGTTGATTACTTTGTCTGATTTTGTAAATAACAGAGATGTGATAATTGTTATGAGCTCGTATTTTTGTCATTACCATGTATACTGCTTATAATGAAAAACTACCCATCATGCATCTTTAAGGTAAGTGAAATAATAAGACAGTATCTGTGATTATAAGTATGAATTGCCTATAACTATGTTTACATATCATTTAGCAACAAGCCATGTTTGCAAAAATAATGTTTTGACTTATAGGCCACAACCTAGATAAATAGATGACAGCCATTTATGTGTAACTGTAAGAGTGCTTCATGTATAAATTTAGTGTTTTGCCTGTTGTTTGCAATGTTTGAGTTGGTACACTTGTATAGTTGGATGTGGTTTTCATTGAATATCCATACCTGTTGTGCATAACCTTCCTGTTCACATACTGATGGGTGTCTGCTGTTTTAGTGTTTACACTTTTGGTGGAGGTCAGTCTGGCATGCCCTTCAGTTCAACATGGGTATGACATATACCTACAATGCCTTTGATGGTTTGTGTAAAACACAGTTGCATCCAATGCTTAGGAACACTTGTGCACATAGGCATTCCTGTTCAGCATTTCAAACTGTTACAAAATCAGTAAACAGCATCATGCTGTTTGTATTTTGCAGGGTAGGGGCTGCTAATAAATGTATGGAGAGCACTGATGCATTTGTCGACAGATAAGACTGTGTGACATACTATATTTTCATGTGTCACAGGATGTCACTGTGTTTATGATTGTACTTTATTGCTAGTGTGTTGTGTTGCATTCTAAAAGTTGATGCTGGCTCAGCCAATGACCACATTATCTTGCTCAACTCTTTTGAAAATGGCTTTTATATTTCTCACTGTATTGTCATCTCACTATACCTTTATTTTACCAATATGTTAATTGGTGGTTATTTGAGTGACTCATTACGTGCACAGACACTTGCATTACAGTTGACATTCACACACCAAAATAAATGTGGAGGGGACGCAAATGTACTTTCTGTTTTGTGATGTGATTCACCTTGACAGAGTATGGGACCTGTGGGCAATCACCCACAGGGTGTATGACACACATTATATATCAGACATTCATTCAACATTCAGCTGTCCATTAGTTTCAGCAATTAACATGCTGCTGCTGCTGCAGCAGTTTCACTGTATACATCTGTGGTACCAACAGCAACTCACAAACAATATGTTGTCCATATTCCATGAATACCATGGTGGTATTGGTATGATTTGTGGTTTGGCATGTCAGGTGGTATGTTCAATAGAAATACATGTCCTTTCCCCTGTGTATGGGGTGACAGTTGTCATGCTGTCCCACTGACATACTTGCATTGTGTGTGGCATGTGCTGGCAATGCTGATGCCATGCTGTTTCATATAAATGTATCTGATATATATGGGTAGTCCTCCTTTACTGAATGCATAGACAGCCAGTGTAATGTTTATGTATACACTGTAGTAATGATAATGTATTGGGTTCAGGTGCCTAGGTAGTGAGTCATTTCTCTGTGGTACATTTAGTTAGGGACACATGGCTGAAGTGGCGTTCAGCAGCAGAGAACTATGGCTGTTCTGAATTCCCTTTAGGCAAAGAGAAGCACAAACTGTCATACTCACAACTTTAATAGCCAAGTACATGGTTGCAAAAGAACTCATGAGTGCTGTGATCAGTATACAGTACATGCTTATGTAACTACAACATGTAGAATTATGCTACAGCAAGGAGGAAATTTACTGTAGTCAAATTTTTTCAGGTAATGTTCCCTATACACAGTGAAAGGGGTAGTGGTCCACGCTCACCTATTGTAAAAGCACTGCCCATTGTGCACTGCATTTTGCTACTGATGCCTGTCCTACTGCCTGGTGTCTCATATTGCAATGGGGGCCATGATAATTATTTTCTCCCTTTGCACTTGGTTATGAAAGTTGTGGGCATGGCACCACATTCTTCTCTTTGGCAACAGAGAATTCACAAGTGCCATATTTCTCTGCAGCTGAATGTCACCTCAGCCATCTGTCTCCAACCAAATGTACCACTTGGAAATGTCTCTCTAGCTAGGCACCTGAACTCTAATTTATTCAGTAACAGTACAGTATGCCTCCGTATTCATTCCTTTTTCACAGAAATTTACACATTTTGGCAAATAGCGTACATATGCAATGATATGTGTACATGTCTCTGCACATGTTCTGATCAATAGAGAAAGGACATTTTACATTGGAACAATCACTGACTTCATGTTAATGTGCTGTAATGTTGTTCACAGGACTGTCCTTTACTCAGTCATAACCAGGGTCAGTGATATATAACCACAGGTGTTTATTCCACATGTTGTTTTACATTAAAATGACAGTATATATGTGTATGCATTATGCAATAGAAAATTCTTAATGTGTTTGCCTATGCCCGTTGTTGTTATATCATTGTACAATACTGTGTGTTTGAATTATACATGGCCATTTTTGTTGATGTTAGCAATGTTGTCTGCCCAACTAACATACATTGGCCATTTGCTTCAGTGTAGGTTGTGTTGATTTGAACACCATCCACAGTGGTGTATACCTGCATTTGCAATGTGTCATCTAATATATTGTTGCCCTGCTTTATTGTTTGCCTATAGTGCTTTGATACCATGTTTTCCATGATGTGGGCCCATGTTGCCCACCTCCCTTCCACGACTGTATGTATGTCATATATCTTGCACATATGCATGGTATATGTTCATATTTGTTGGAGTTCTCACTCATTTTCATGTATTTGTTTTATTACAAGATCAATGTGTGCCAACTCTATGGCAGTTATACGGATGCAGATGCAAGACGTGCACAGAAGTTGCTGGCTACTGTTTGCAATACATCCTAGTTCTTGTTATACTTGTATGTTACGTATTAACCAGTTTCCTTGTTGACATGCATGTGTAAAACATGATATTCATTATATAGCTTTAATCATAGATTTGTGACCATATATTATTATTGTTATGCTCCATTGGTGTGTGTATGTGTATTGATATTGCTTTCAAATAATTTCCTTTTTGGCCAGTGAAGGTCATACATATATGCTTATACCTGTGTGTTGCCTTTGACATGGCATATGTGTGTGACATACTCATTCCATTACAAATCTGCATAAGTGTACACCTACTTGTGTAGATGGCAGCCATATTGCTGTTTTGCTACAGTATTGCTGCTTGGCACTGTGTTTGGTTGTTGCCTTTTACTTGCATGGTCAGAGATTCTGCTCTGTCTTATGCTGGTATTCTGCTGCATTCAATGGTTCTCATTTGCTCATCTGTCTCAAATATGAACAGTATATACTGCACACCATTGAATCTGCAAACCAGAAACTAGGATCCCTTCATAGGATCAATGGATTCCTTACAGATACTGCAAGAAAATCTCTAGCTACCACCTTTTTACTGCCAACTCTCTTATATGTTGCTCCTAACCTAAAAACCTAAACAATACTCAAAGAAAGAAACTCACCACCTGCTACAATAAAATAGCTAAATTTGCCACCAATCTCACTCATATAACCCTCCATTGTCTTAACTTAGAGCAATTAAACTGTCTTGAACTGCACAACCACCAAACATATTCACAACTAACTACAGCACACAACTCATTCATCATCCAGAAAAATGCCCAGCACTACAGAACATATTACTGCCCTAATGTCCAGCAATGGACCTCCTTTCTAGTAACAGATTCTTACTATTCACAAATAAGTCAAAGAATGTTCCAGGAAAATCACTTTACTCCCAATATGTTACTAAACTCTGGAATAGCATTCCCACACAAATAAAACTCTGACAAACTCAGTTGTTTTGAACCTCTGCTTAAACAACCTGTCAACCAACTCTGGTCCTGTACATGCGCATCAACAGGTTTAGATTTTTCCAAATACTGTCCTTAAGCAGAATGCTCTCAACCTCTCATTGAAATGACAGAACAACTTTTATATATAGCTGCTGCATGTACAATCCACTAAGCTGGAATGTGAGCTTTCTTTTCAGTAACGTCTACCTCTGTAAACTCTTAGAATCTTTAACTGCAACTACTGTATGTGTATAAATATAAATATAAATGTAACTACTCTGTGTTGAATTGGAACTAAGTATAATGCAATGTAAACAAATGGAGCTTTTCTCCCTGGGACTCCACTAAAAATGGACATTACCCAATTGGACCTTGCCAGTAAACAAACAAACAAATAAATAAATCCATGATGTTACTTAAATTTGCACTGCTGTCAAGCTTCTTGGATATTGGATTACATATTTATTCAATGTGTACCATGACCAGTATTTATTACCCTATAACACATAACTACCATCAGGCATACACATCCAGGTATGACTGCCATACATTTTGCAACATGTCGTAAGGTAGTAGTGCATGAGTACATATGTATTTCTTCATTTCAGCATGGCTCTTTATCTACTTTCCATGGCCCATGTTGTACATTGTGCCATCTGTGTAACTTACCTCTCCTTACTGTTTATTTATGACCTTTTTCAATCATGTGTTGTGATATTTATTATATGGGTATGCCTGCTGTGTTGGCCTTCCCCTCTTCTTTTCCTGCTTTTAATCTTCTATTCTTCAAAAAAAAAAAAAAAAAAAACATTTCATATGCCCCCTCTGACTGTCCCTCAGATTTTCCTATTCCAACATACCTCTTGTGTGTCCCTCTTCTTCACTCATACTCCATGTCTCCTTTTCTGTCTCTTTATTTCCTTGAGTGTGTGTGTGTTACCTGTGTTTCCAACATGTCTCTCATCCATTGTTAGCTACTGTTAGCTGTGGCAATGTGGCCATGATTAACCTTCATCTTTATTAATTTTTTTATTACAAATTTTACATATTTCTGTAGAATCCATAAGGTAAGTATATTTTACTAATAAATGACTTATGGGGATATCCCATAGTTGTCTCTAAGCTTGCTGCAGAGATTGTTGTACATGTGTGTTTACAAATGTCAGGCAGCTAAGACTGGAATAGTATTTCTAGAACTTTGCTGATGTACAGCATGCTTTATGAGACAGTTTTCATGACTTGCACAGTATCTGTGACTGATATACAGTGTGCTGTTGCAATTGAGAAACTCGTATTATGCACTGAAATATTATAAGTTTGCAGAGGCATATTTACATATTACAGGCTTATCTGCAACTTTTGCACTGATATTGGCTGAATGAACAGGATTCTGAAAACTTCACTGAATCCAGCCCATGAAAATGTAGAGGATCTT
Organism: Protopterus annectens; assembly: GCF_019279795.1. Classification (NCBI taxonomy): domain Eukaryota; kingdom Metazoa; phylum Chordata; order Ceratodontiformes; family Protopteridae; genus Protopterus; species Protopterus annectens. Next base: position 885,396,529 of record NC_056735.1, read on the forward strand.
GAAAAGTAGATGCACTTAGTCAAAATCAGGTCTATGTTTACTGATTGAAGAAAATGAGCATTGAATGGCTTTTTCTGGAACACTACTCAGCAAAATTCCATTTTAGTGAAGAGTCACATCATCGTAAAGAAAACCATTGAAGAGTCACAGGTAGCCAACATAAATGAAATGGAAGTTAGGACAGACTAACCAGTATGGTAGGGATAAGGAAATCTGCCCTTTCCATATCGTAGTGCAAACAAGGAGATGGTATATAAAATTAGCAGGGGTGTGTGCATGTGTGTGTGCATGTGTGTGTGCATGTATGTGTGTGTGTGTGTGTGTGTGTGTGTGTGTGTGTGTGTGTGTGTGTGTGTGTGTGTGTGTGTGTGTGTGTGTGTGTGTTGCTGGGGTTTCTGGTATAGCAGCTGATATTTGATTGCTTTGGACTCTTCATTTATATACATTTTTGTAATACCATAACTTCAATTTCCAAAGTTTATGGTTTACATTGCCATTTGTGAGCAATTGTCCTAAAATTAATTTGGGTATCACATCCAGAAATTTTTATTTCAGAATTATGTCTTGGAAATCTATAGTTACATAGATTGTAAGAATGACATTTAAGAAACTTAGCTTTTAACATAACCTCAAAGAATAAAATTTCTGGATGTGATACCCAAATTAATTTTAGGACAATTGCTCACAAATGGCAATATTAACTTTGGTTTGAAGTTAAAAAAAAATGCATATAAATGAAACAAAGCAATCAAATATCAGCTGCTATACCAGAAACCCCAGCAACACACACACACACACACACACACACACACACACACACACACACACACACACACACACACACACACACACACACACACACACACACACACACACATGCACACACACACACACACACACACACACACACACACACACACACACACACACACACACACACACACGCACACACACACACACACACACACACCCGCACGCACACACACACACACACACACACACATGCACACACACACACACACACACACACACACACACACACACACACTTGTTGTATACCAGTATGCGACTCATTACAACATAAATGTTGATGCATATCCATACAGTTCTCTAAAGAAATTAGTTCTCATCTGCCTTCTTCTCTCAGTTGTTGCCTGTATATAGCAATGATTGATTCCAAAAGCTGTAAAATCTGCAAAATAATGTTTTATATTTGTGAACTTCATTATATTGAACAAATGGAATCATAGGTTCATAGGTAGGTACTAGGCTATTGTCCCAAGGGCCTATGTAAGCTTAGCCAACAAGGTTCCCTGGCTTACGCCACCCAAGAAAGTTATTTTCCTGTGCCAGTATCGAGCAGAGACACAGAAGTGATCCCCAGGGTGTATTTCCTATTTCCCATCCACTCATCAAGATTTTTCTTGAAGAGTGCTAATGAAGAACTTTGCTTGACATAGATGGGTAGCCTGTTCCAGAGTATGGGAAGTCTCTGGGACAGGAATCTATCCCTCCAGCATGTCCTGTTTATTGTGGTGACAAGGTTTAGGTCCCTAGAGCATGTAGCTCAGAGGGATTGGTATTTCTTTAGGTGTAGCATGTCCAACAGCTCTGGGTTTGACATAGCTTTATATGTTAGGCAGAGATCACCTCGGAGTAGGCGATATGCTACAGAGTAAAGCTGGAGTTTTTTGAGGCGGTCTGTGTAGGGCATTTGTTTGAGGCCAGTAATCCTCTTTGTGAGGTACTTCTGTGGCCTTTCCAGCTGCTGCAGGTGTCTTGTGAGGTACATTCCAAAAGGGGCGTTGTACTCTATAATGGGCCTGATGAGTGTCGAGTAGAGGGGAACAATGACCTCTTTTTTCCTGGATGAGAACCCTTTTATGATGAGGTGTGCCACATAGAAGGACTTCCTGACTACTGTGGCGATGTGATTATCAAAGGAGAGACTACTGTCCACCTGGGTCCCAAAGTCTCTCATCACACATTTGGTGTTAAGTAGATTGCTGCCTATGTGGTAGTTCATGGGTACAGAGTTTTTACCAAAGGGGATGACACTACACTTTTTGGCATTGAGCTTGAGGCCATGGCTCTGACACCAGGCATCTTTCACAGCGAGGCCCTTCTGTAGGATGTTCACATCATTTGGGGACTTGACTATGGCTCCTAGTTTGCCGTCATTTGTGAACTTCATTAGCCAGAGGCCTTTTGTGTTAGCCTGTACTTCAGAGAAGTAGTTACCAAACAGGAGAGGTAAATCAAAAGTTGTCACATTAAAAATAAATATTTGTTTGATCTCTGATAACATCTACTACAGTAAAAGAATGCTGACAGAAGTATAACTAAAACTTGACCACAAAACAGGGTTAATATGATAAACCATATAATGCACTGAATCACAAGCAGATTAGAGCTAAAATAAAAACAAGCAGAAGTGACGTCTTCGGGAAGGGAGTGATTAAACAGTTTCCAGTGCAATGACTGTTAAAAAAATTAAAATAACAATGCTTCTAAGGAAGCAAGTGACTGCATTTTTTTAGATTAAAAAGCAGAAGGCATTTCACATAGTTACTCCTATTCCTTTTTTGCTCCATTCTAAAGTTTATCACATAAGAGTGAAGGTACACTAACCTTCGAGCCTTCACTTCCAGTAGCTACTGGTAAACCTCTCTGTTCTCACAGAGTCCACTCAATCAACTTAGTTATTCTGCTGAATCTCTTATTCATTATCTTTTCTATGAACTGTCAGAGTATGCTTCCTGTAGCATCATGAACAGCATGGTTATTTCTGTCATTGGCTGTAGTCTGCCCCGTCCCCATCATGGCTGGATGCAAAAAAAAAAAAAAACTTTGATGATAAAACTATCCCTAAAAAGGCTATAAATACATAATTTAAAGGTGCCATTCAGTATGTCATGGTAGCCTGTTGACATTACTATTCAACATTTTCAGATAAAATGGGGATAGCTGAGAGGTATGAATATACTAATGCTTGAGAGTGTCAGGGCTGGCAACACTATATTTATAAGAAAATCCCAGACTATCACAAGTTGGAAAAAAGTGTTCTTATCTGAATGTTGGTGGTCTCACTCTAAAAATATTGTTTCCCAGTGTAACTTTGGTCTCAATTTAGAAAAATCCATGTGGCAAAACAGAATACTACCTTATGCATTCTTATTGAAGTCATCTTATTGGTAATGCAGATTCATTAACTGGTCATGGACAAAACTGCAGCATGTCACTTCACACAATCTTATTTTTTTTGAATTTTTTGCTGAAGCACGGTGAACAACAGCTGGAACTGACTTTGTAGTCTAGAATGGATTAACATAAAAAGAGTACTGATTAAAAAAACAATCAGAATTCACAAATGTGCACTGCATGTCTGTAGAGCTTTGCCTCCTGTCTCTGTTGACATTTTTAAACAGATGACAAGTATGTGAGTGTTACAATAAGTTATAATCACAAGTGGAATTCCCATTTTAGTTACTATTGTACCTATGCCATAATATTTATTAATGAAGGAATCTTCACAAGATAGCTTTGCAATAGACATATTGTCACAATATAATATCTGCAGTATGAAGCCACAGACTGAAAACCTTAAAGCTAAGAGAATAGTTATTATCATTCCAATATATGACTGAAAGATTTCAACCAGTAAAAGTTTATAGCTGCTTGAAAATGTCCTTTTGCTGACATGTTGCAAAGAGTCACATATAGCAACATATCGATCATACACCATTACGGCTAGTATTACTATCTCATTACCACCAAATGTATGAAGACATTATGCTTGAAAAATAATGCCAGTAATTGTGAAAGAGTTGGTTCCTAGCAAAATATTGGCTGTGAGATTTGGCAGGAATGCTGTGCTTCCATATATACTATTTACAGCCAAGCTACACATGAAAATATACATGAGTTTATGCAGATTTGTCCTTAAGACAATAACCATGAAAAGCAGATTAACAGAAATAGTTATTGCATATAATCCAAGAGTACATACAGAATATACATATTTGATGGTACCCATTGGACCAAGCCCTGCAGTAAGAAAGGATGTGATTCTGGGAGAGCTGTCCATTTCTTTTCACCTGCAAAACATTAATTACAAAGTATTAATTACTGTTTTTGATGTATGATAGACCATGTATTCCTTTGTAGTCTAACAAAGGCTTAAAATGTGATATTACAGTTCAGAGATTTCTGCTGTTGACTTAAACTAAAATATATCCAGATATAATTAACTTTAAAGATGGCATTTCTAAAAATGCATTAGGCACACAATATATTTGCTTTTATTTATTACATTCCACTAATTGAAAACATCATTAGATCTATCACATTATCAAAAATGTATTTTGCCTAAATACTTATGACTATAAAGTAAATGTTAAAATACAAGACTTTCTGACTATATGACATGTGATGTACTAAGTGTCCTATATAGACTATGGATAACAACTTAAAAGATTACACAGAAACAGATACAATAATGGAGCAAGTGATCTTTATCTGGTGCTAAGATCGGTATGATTCTATTTAGAATCTTCTGTATTTGATCAAATACGGTTTCAACAAAACTGGAATCATCAAATCTGTTTGATTATTCTTCCACTTTATTGAAAGTCTTTCATTTCTCAACATGAGATTACAGAAAAAAAGAGAGGTAAGGAAATGTCCTCCTTACCTCCACTGTTATGCTCAATGGTTCATTGAATAAACTAACACACTTAGGGTCTACATTAGTCAATTTAAAGTTTGCCTAATAGACATCACTAAAGAATATAGAATTTTAGAAATAGTTATCTAATGTATGTTTAAATATTGATAAACCATTTACCACTCTTATATGTCTAGGTAATGAATTCCACATCCTTCCTGCCCTAATATAAAAAATATATCTTTAACTTCTAATTGGAAATAGGAATTCTTGCATCTAAATTTTTATTCCTTGTCCCAACACCATGATCAATAAAGTCAATATCTAATATGGCAGCCAATAATTTGTACTTAAAGCATCAATATATCTTAATGATGTCACCTCTTTGAAACCAGTAAGCCAAAGAATACAAAGACAAATATATCAATATTTCTTTATAAGACAAATTTTGACAGCTATCAGTCTGGTAAAGGTTTACTGAATCCTTTCTAACTTCTTCAGTTGCAAAATATTTAATGCACATAAAGGAACCCCATAATATCATAATATCCAAATAAGATTACAAGAGGTACCAGTCATTGGTATTAGCTAATGCCCACCCTATCTTAATATCACCAGTGAACTTATGCAACCATACAGAGTTAGAGTTTGGACATTCTGATGTCATTAGACCAAATAAAGAGTGGCCCCAAGACTGACCCCTGAGGCACCTGCCATCAATCTCTGCTTAGAGTAGGGATTTTTAATTCTCATACTATAGGTTCTACCTAGTAGCCATTTAGATACCATTTTGGCAATACAGCCAGAGTTATGGGTTCTTATTAAAGTTCTAATAACTGTTTCATGGGAGATGGAGTCAAAAGCCTTATCCAGATCCAAAAACACATCAGCAGCTAGTGAGTCATCCAATGGGCTAGCAATCTGCTCATAAATACCTATCACATTAGTGACACATGATCTTCATGAAAGGATTTCATGCTGATATATATCAGAGCCAAAGTCTGGAATTTCTTTAAAGAAAAGCCACAGTGTCCTGTCAAAGCACTTACCCAATATGTAAGTCAAAATGTTATTCCAATAGTTATCTACCATACATCCTGCTATACTTTTCAAAATGGGAACTATTATACCTTCCTTCCACAGTTCAGGAACAAATGCGTCCTTGAATGATTTTTGTAACAAATACATTTAACATGGAATCAACTTTTCAGATATTCTTTTAAAGAAATATCAGTTAAGACCATCTGGTTCCACTGCTGAATTTTGAATTATTTTATACAAGGCTTGCTTTACCCTTTCCTCATTCATATTGGGGCAATTACGTCTAACTAGTATAGGTAAATCATTTCCCAAGATACCTTGGGAGCAATTGGTAAACAAATCATCTGCAAACAAGTTCACTAATACATTTGAGTCCGTGATTGTTTGAGACTCATCTTTAAATGCTATAATAAAAGTATCATCTAGACTAAAATGTATTAAATGTTTAAATAAACCTTTATTTTTTTAGATTAGCCATTCAATATACCCAATAATTAGATCTTATTTTTTAATAGTCATGAGGTATATTTTTCTGAGTTTATTGTAGTTGTTACTATTTGAAGCCTAAGGAGATTTTGTATCTTCTCCACAATCTTATCTTTTTCCTTCTTAGTTTAGAAAATGTCAAACTCCACCAGGAATTTATATCACCCTTACAGGGTGTTTTTAATCCAAATGGGACATGGTAGTCTGTCAAATTATTAACAAAACTGTAAAAACCATTGCAGTTCTCATTTATATCTTTATTTTTAAAACTAGCATACCAGTCCCAAGCATCAATAGCCTTAATTGAGTCTGATTGATAACATTTTTTATGTTTCATAATGCTTAGTCAACTTATGACATGCGAAAAGAGCCTTAAAGCTTACACTTAAATGGCTGGAGCTTCCTGACTCAGGACCTATATTAGAACCATAGTATCCACAACGAAAGAAGGCTACTCAGATAAAGGTCTAGCACTCGAAAACAGAAATAGGTATATGCAAAAAAATGCATGACCACCATGGTTGAAGAATAACTACTTTAGTTACAAAAATAAGAAAATAAAACTGATAAGCACTTTCATGATACAAAGATCACTTCATCAGACAACAATCAGCACAACACACCTTCCTAATATACAACCAGTTTATGACATCACATCCTCCTTAGATCTCTCAATATCAGAAAACCAGCTAAAACTTTAATGCCAAATATATATTCTTTCTTTCTTTTTCTTGTATATAATGCATCCTACATCATAAAACATTGCAGAAACCTTATACAACTCAATCAAACACACTCAAGTCAAATACTGCTATAAGAAATAAAAGACATCAGTGTAGGAGTGGTTGGGCTTCCAAAGCGTATTCTTGAACATTTAAGGAATATCAGAAAGGATAAGCAGAATAATGCACTAGCCCATCATATAAAAGCAGCGGGCAGTCATCATAGATCTACATTTTTAGTTCTTGAGCTCATAGCTACCAATATTAGGGGTTGGAACCTTAAGAATAAGACAGAAGCAAGAGAACAAGCCTGGATCTTATATTTATGAGCAGATACGTTTCCAGGCTTAAATGAAACTGTTTCTTTAAAACCAGCTCTGAAAGCCTGGCCACTGCCACACTGATGCCTATTAATATATAGAATACATATTTGACATTAGTGCCACAGAGTCTGTTAGGTAGCACATCTATTTAATACATTCAAAAGTTGATGGCACAATTTAGGTAAGATTCCCTTTGTATTCCCCTGTGTTTCCTCCCAATATCACTAATGTTGTATCTTCTTCATAGGTTCATAGGTTCATAGGTAGGTACTAGGCTATCTGCCCAAAGGCATTTATAAGCCTAGCCAGAATGTGTTGGCTTTCGCTGCCCCCTTAGATTAGTTCCCTGTGCCTCTGTCCAGCAGAGCCACTGAAGCAATCCCCGGGGTAAACTTTCTGTTTCCCATACACTTGTCAAGGTTTCTTTTGAAGAGTGTTAGCGAGGAGCACTGCCTAAAGTAGATTAGAATCTTGTTCCAAAGCATGGGAAGTCTCTGGGACAGGAATCTATCTCGCCAGCATGTCCTATTTATTGTTGCAGTGAGGTTTAGATCCCTAGACCATGTAGCTCGAGGGGATAAGGTTTTCTTTAGGTGGAGCATGTCCATCAATTCTGGGTTGGACATGGCCTTGTATGTCAGGCAGAGATCACCTCTGAGTAGGTGGTATGCAACCTAGTACAGCTGAAGTTTCTTCAGTCGAGCTGCATTGGGCATCTGTTTGAGGCCAGTGATCCTGTTGGTAAAGTACTTCTGTGGTCTTTAAAGCTGTTGCAGGTGTCTTGTAAGGTACATTCCAAATGGGGCATTGTACTCTATGATGGGTCTGATGAGTGATGAGTAGTGGGGCACAATGACCTCTTTTGATCTGGATGCGAACCCTTTTGTGATTAGGTGGGCCACATAGAAGGATTTTCTAACAACTTTGGCAATGTGATTATCAAAAGTGAAATTACTATCTACTTGGGTCCCCAGATCCCTTATTAACTCTTCCGTATTTAGGGGACTACCACTTATGTGGTAGTTTGTGGGTACTTTGTTTTTCCAAAGGGGTTGACTATGCACTTTTTGGCATTTAGCTTGAGAATATGATTTTGACACCAGGTATCTGTCTCAGTGAGACCCTTTTGGAGGATATCTGTGTCAGCCGGAGAGTCAATTATAGCCTCTACTTTGCAGTCATCTGTGAACTTGGTCAGCCATAGTCCTCCTGTGCTTGCCTGTACCTCTGAGAAGTATATGCCGAACAGGAGGGGTCCTAGGACTGAGCCCTGAGGAATGTCACTTGTAACCGGTTTAGAGTTGGACCTAGCTCCTGCAACTCTCACCATGTGGGTTCTGTCTGTGAGCCAGTTGGCAACCCATCTTGTGACTTAGGGGTTTATGTTCAGGCTGGTGAGGTTGTCTGTAATAACAGAATGGGGAATGGTGTTGAAGACCTTTGTGAGGTCTAGGTAGGCTGAGTGTACCACCTTTCCCTCATCTATAGCCTTGGTAACTGTCTCAAAGAATTCCACCAGGTTTAGGAGGCATGATCTGCCCTTAACAAAGCATAACTGGGTAGGGTCCAGTGTTTGGAGGTTCCCAATGCCTCTTTTAATGAGTTCCATGATAATGTGCTACATTGCCTTGCAGATCAAGCTAATCAGGCTTATAGGGCGATAGTTCCCGGGGTCTGTTGTGGCTCCACCTTTGTGGAGCGGAATAACCATGGCTGTGCACCACTCTATGGGTACATAGCCTGTGGAGATGCTGAGTTTGAACAGTGTGTTTAGGTGAGGGGTTAGTTCGTCTTTGAGCTCATGTAGGATGCAGCCTGGTACATCGTCCGGTCCCATTGATGCTGTGTTTTTGACTTTGGAGAGGGCTGTTTTAACCTGTGTGTCTGTGATTTCAGGGACTCTACATTTTTCTGGTATGGTTATGAGCCCTTTTGGGGGTGAGAGGGGAGTGAAGTTTGTGCTGAACCTGTCTGTCAGGATGTTGGTGATATTGGTCGGTTCAGTGTATTTTTTGCCATTCTGCACTAACTCTAAGCAGATCTGATCATTGCCACATAGATTCTTGACATAGCTAAATAATGCCTTGCGGTTATCTTTGGAGTCCTTGGCAATTTTTCTTTCAAAGCTCACCTTGGATGATTTTATGAAGGATCGTAGTTTCTTGCTGATACTGATCAGGGATGTCTTCCCTTCTTGGGGCTTTGCTCTTTTCTGTACTAGTTTCCTCCTTCTATTGTATAGCTTGTTTATGGCAGCAGTCCACCAGACTAGTTTCCTTTTCTTGGAGGAGTGAGTCTTGGTTTTGCTTGGGATAGCATGATCCATGCATTCTTGTAGGTGCCCGTAGAATGCATTAGTAAAGGGTTTTGCAGCTTAGACAGCGTTATCTTTTAGCATGGGGGCTTTGAAACTTTCCACCTTGGTCTTAAGTAATGTGAAGTTTGCTTTTGAAAAGTTTTTCACAATGGTTTCCTTGTCCGGGGGTGGGCACAGAATGTGGATATCCAAAGTGATTTGTTTATGGTCAGATCTAACCAGTGAGGTGTTGACCTCTGGTGTGGAACATCGGTCACCGATGTTGGTGATGACCAGGTCCAATACGTTGTCACCTCTGGTGGGAGTGTTGACTAGTTGAACCAGGGCATTTGAGCTTATAAATTCTAGGAAATGCTGGGCAAAGGAGTTAGTACTTGAGTAGTTCTCCCAGTTAATGTTTGGGTAATTGAAATCACCCAATATTAGGGTGTTTGGTAGGACCTTTATGTTTCCCATTGTTTCCAGAAATGTGAAATGGGGGTCCTGGGGCATGGTGGGTGATCTGTAGCAAGCTACAATTTGAATTGCAGTTTTGCCCATTGTTAGTTGCACGTGGATGATCTCTGAAGCATCGTGCTGTGCCACTAACCTGGAGGTGTGGGTATCCTTGATGAATATGCATACACCCCCATCTTTTGTATTTCAGTTTGGGTTCTGTGGCCGAAATGTGTGGTATGAGTTGTAGCCTGGTAGTGCTGAGGTGCTCTCTGGAGCCTTAAACCAGGTTTCTGTTACTGCACATATATTGATTTTCTCCATACTGAGGAGTGCCTCGAGTGTGTGCATTTTGAGGTTTAGACTTCTGGCATTGACTAGCATTACCCTCAGTTTTTGTTACTTGTGCTATTTACGGCAGTAGGTTTGTCTTTTGAGCCTTGCCTAAAAAAGGTACTATGGGGGTGGCAAGAGCCTTGGCCAGTATTCAAAAGCCTAAGGGTGACAGTTGCAAGCTGTCTCTAGCAAAGCAGCGTGGTTTGTTGAGCATGTCATCCCAGGTGGACAGACACTGGATTCCCTTTGAATGACACCAGAAACTTAGCCAATTGTTGAAATCGAGAATTTTTTCTTTATACTGTGGTATCATTCTTGGTAAGGGCAGGATGCTACTCAGGGTCAGGGTCATACCGGCCTGGGCTACGTGATCAGAGAGCACTTCCATGTCTCTTTTCATGTAGTCCAGGGAGGTATGGCTCAGGTCATTCACGCCAACATGGATAACGACAGAGTCATATTTGCACTTGTTCTGGAGTGACCTGAGTGCTTGTGTTATGTGGCGGATCTTGGCACCCAACAGGCAGCTAACAGTAACCTTCTCCTTATTCAGCCTAGTGAGTGGGACATCAGTGTGCCTGACTATATTGTCACCTATTACTAGTATGTTGGGTAGGTTATTTTTCCTTAAGGGCTGTGATTGCATGGCACACTGGTTTTGTGAAGTATGTGTTTCATGGTTTGTGTTGGGGGGGTGGAGGTTGCTTGGATGTTTGCTTTGGAGGTCTTTGTTACTTTTGCAGATTTTTATTTAGAGCCTTCAAGTATGTTTTCATGTATTTATGTGTGCTTTTTGCTGGTGCTGGTTTAATGGGTCTGTGTGAGACTGGTGGTGTGATGCAAGTATTTCCCTTCTCCTCTTGACTGTCTGATCCAGTCTTGAGTTGAGAGAGCTTAGCCTCCAGTTTGGCTGTATAATTGCATCTCTGGCATGTATTAGTGTTTGGTGGTAGGAGGAGAGGGTTGTCTGTGTACATGAGGCAGTTGTAACATTGCCTCAAAATGCCCAGATTCACCAGTTGGACTGGAGAATACACCTGAAACTGCCCTTAGGACATGCCTGGATAGGTACAGTGAACTGTTTTACTGGATGGCTGGTAAGGTCGAATAGAGAGCCCTGTCCTTCTGTACAGTACAGGAGGGTCTAGTGCTAGGATTTATAAGTGCTTGCTATGAGTTTTAAGCAAGTGCCAGGCTGAGAAATGAATGGCTTGAGTGCTTAAGTTGAAGGTTTGTCTAGTTCCAAGGGAAAAATTGAAGAGGTGACTTTGTGGAGCCAGGAATAGTTAAACCCTAGCTAACTGGCACTGCCTGGTGTGCAAAACTGATCATTGTGTGATCTCCTGTAATGTTTTATAAAGCATTATTGCATGATATTCATTTAGTTTTGTACAGCTGTAGTGTGTGATGAGCAACTCTACTACCAAAATACTTTAATGTATTACCTATCACTAAACCATTTGCCCCAAAAAGGAACTTATCACTGCATTAAGTCCATTAATTCCTGTAGCCAGAGACTCAGTTAATTAGCAGGTGTATAAACCAACAGATAAGTCTGTCATTTGCTATACAGTCTCTAAAATATGCCTGCTAGTCAAATGAGTCTGTAGCACCACCTGTTAATGCAGTGACACATGTATTTTGTTTTTTTGTTCAGATGGTACTTAGTTTTCATTTAGGTGTATGTAACAGTTTCAAATAATTTTATTTGTAAATCCAAATTCTGAAGTATGATAGTTAGTATGGAGTGTCTAAAATATAGCTAGATGGTACTGATTTCCAATCCAACTATATAATATTTAGAACTGGTTTTGTCATAGCCACACAGTAGTGCATGATGTGACCCATCCCTCAATAATTCTGGTTGGGGTGGGGGGGGCATTGCAAACCCATGGATGTCAAGTTTGGTGACAATGAGAATCGAGTCCTCACCCACTAGACTGTCATCACTGTCATCTCACTGCACCAGTGGCTACAGTGTCTGACATCTGCCTCTCCTTGCATTATTTAATACAGTGATGGAGAGCAGTGTCTCCATCTGGCATAGGTGTGCACCAACATTGTGGCACACAATCCTGTGCACCATCCCTGGCACTTTTTCACTTGTGATAAACTCAGCCCCTCTGCCACTGTTCCCAGAGGGAGCCACAGGCCTATCCTCTAGGGTAGAAACACAGGGGGCAACAGAGGGGGTGCTACCAGGTTCTGCATCAGAAGGGCTGGGCCATGGTGCTGTGGCCAATGGAGTGAGGTAAAGTGGATCCTGTGGGACAGTCCTACCCTCCTGTGCTGTGGAAAAACAAAACAAACAAAAAAAAAATTAAAATAAGAGTGAAAAGGGTTAGGGTGAGAGTAAACTGGGAGAACATTAGTAAGTTCCTATGTGATTTCAAAGCATCGATATAAGTGTTTGACTCTATTCCATTACCTTTGCTTTTAAGACTATCATATCCTAACAAATACCTTTGTTTACTATTAATACTACCAAGCTTCTAACAGATGCACAGCATACTACAGATTTCAGTAAGCAATCCTTGATGTGTGCATACATTGCACATATGCATGATCCAAATATACTGATTACAGCTTACAGCAAGCCAGTGGTAACACTGCTTTACAGCTCTGATGTTACATTTCAGTATTGATGAAACCTAAACAGTATTGTATATTTGGGAAGTGTGGATTGTGAAGGCACAACCTATAACAACTTGTAATAATGAACTGTTGTTTGCCCTCCAGAGTAATGTATGTATACTTCCCTATTACAGTTAAGAAATGAATGCTCAATTTGATACAGCTATATAATTCACCAATAAATGTGTTGTAACATTTAATGCTAAAATAACCCCACTGTTGGTGTGAATACATACCAAATGCATTTAACATACATGCCAACCTAGAGGCATGGGTTCTAAGATTCAGTTCCCAGTCTGTGACAGCTGCAGAAAAATAAGAACACAATATAATACCATTAAGCATAACAATCCTGACTATAGCCAGCTTTTAACTCTGACAAGTAATCTCTGTAAGTCATACTTACACATCTGTGGGGTGTTCCCAGTCCTACATTCCTTGATCCATCTGTTGAGGATATCCCTTTTCCTCATTCTGAGGTCTCTGCAGTGATTTCTACATTTCTTTTGCAGTGCAGCAGATGCCAGTAGCACTGGTCAGAGCCTGGGCCAGACTATTCAATGCCTCTGCCTTGTAATCTGAGCCATGATAGTTACTCTGCAACAGCCTGAGCTAATGTTCATTCACAAGTAGTCCAACAAACACTTTGGACTCCTAGACACCCCATCTTTTAGCAAATAATTGCAAAAACTCTCCAGGAATGCCAGCCATGCCTATCACAGATCAAGACCAATGTAGAATAATGTTTTTACACCGATTGCAGGGATTGCACTTACTGGTAGTGTGCACTTTCTGGATTTGCAACATTTGAAAGTTTTGCACATTGCTTACCATTGTGCAAACATGTTGAGCAAGAGCGCGTGCTGCCGGGAAATGTGTTTGTGCAATGACCAGTAATATTAATTGAATGTATCCAGCATATGTTTCTGGCTGTCTTGCTCTTGTCTGCTATCTGGGTGGCCCATTCATCTGCTTTGTCCACTGCCGCTGTACACACAAATGAAATGCAACTAGCTAAAGACATTTATGCAAATTAGTTGAAATGTGGAAAATCAGTCTATGACATACACAGTAGAAACTGTTAGTACACATGAGATATGACTACATAGGTCTGGATCCCAACTCTCACTGCAATGCACTGTCACAAAACAGGAGATGGGACTTATACATCTTTGCACCACAAACACATTTGCAGCAAATACATGACATAATTCCTCACACAACCAAGTGCAACTGAATGTTCACTGGTATCAAGGCATGACCTGTTATTTGTAAATGTATTCTGTGTAACATTGTTGAATGTAGTGCATTTCCTGATCACACAACCTGCTATGATTATTCCTTGCAAATATACATCTGTATCCTACCTTTCTGTGTTTCTTGGTCATACATCAGTTATCTGAAAAGTACTCAGAGACATGCAGTGTGTAAGTCAGTCTATATCGTTTACCATTATAATGTGTGAGGATATTCACTGGGAACAATACAATATGCAGTTCCCTTCAAATTAATGGATGCTTGGATGGCACAAATAAGCATAGACTGCTGTTTGGGGGTGGGAAGCAAAGGTGAGCTCCTGTCATGGAACATGCAAGGGTATAATGCTCTTTCAAGGGGGTAGAGCAAGGCTGAGCTACTGTTATGGCAAAAACAAGGCTATGCTGCTCTTGCTACTCTCCTTCTTTTGCACCCTGCCAATTTGATCTTAGTAGGGTAGTGAAGCTGGAAACTGCTATGTGTTTCATCACTTTTGAACTTCTCTCTGGTATGATTTCCCATTTCAAATGTATGGTGCTAAACTTGAGGGCATGCAGTGATCATCATTACTTTGGGGAGGAATTAATGTGTGGATCTTTGAGGCCTGAGGCCTACTACTTGCTAATGGACACAAACAAGTCAAATAACTCTCTGCAGTCACATGTGACTTTCATTTCTGTACATATCTTCCACCTAGTAGTTGCTTACTGTACCAAGTGATGGAATGTAAGGACATGCCACAATATTATTACACAATACAGTATATTTTCAGGACTTACCTTGTAAACGCAGCAGTTACCACAGTGTTAGTTCAGGGCTGACTATGATGCAAGCAGCACATAGCCAATACATGGGGAGGTTAAGTCTGTGGCTCTGAGTTGAGGTCGGCAGAGATTGCAAGGTTCCTGTATAGTGTCCCTGTCCACCCTTGTAACACTCTATAATGTCCATGTCATATATGTTGTGATAAGTTAAATGTGACCTGAAAAGTCTTCTCTGTCTCGGCCTTGGCCTATTGGCAGCAGCAGCATTGCCTGTAGCCTGTAGCACATAAAAATGGAGTTAGGCAGCAACAGCTCCTAACATTCTCTTTGTGTATATTGTCTGTGTCTGTACTCCACTACTTTTGAAAACCACAAGAAAAAAAAAAACATCATGGAGTCTAAATTGTTGTTTTATAACTTCTTGAATAGCTCCACAAGATTGGTTAATTAGCATGAAATTCAACTGCATATGCTGTAATTAGCATCTTTGAAACACAGCCTAGACAGATGCAGTCCATTAATAATCTACTCCATTATAAAAAGGCAAATGTGTAGCTAACCAAACTGATGGTGAAGATACTTGCTACATGTTCAGCAAAGCAAAATATTTTCCAAGCTATCTTTACACAAGAGTATTGAACTCCAGCAGGTATGCTGTCATTTTTTAACTATAAGATTCATATGCTGGAATATATTAACAAATAATGTGTTATCTGTATGCATTAGTTAGAAGTGTACTGATGGCATGGCCATGTTTGTCAAGTCATTTCAGAGGCAGAAATGACTGATAACATATGAAAATAGTAAGTTGTGTGATACATATCTTTAAATGTTTCAGGGACATGTCCTTTGAATGCCTGTTCAGCATTTCAATTTTGTTTTATCAACAAAATGGTTTATGTGCCTGCTCTTTAGTGGGTAGGTGAGCAAAGAGAAGTTACTGTTATATCACAAACTAGAATGGACTGTTCTTTTCATGAGGGGAGCACAATTGAGTTACTGCTATGGCACATACAAGTATATGTTGCCCTTGATACTCTCCCTGTTTTGCATCCTGCCTGTTGTTAGTATTTCACATATGTAGTATGTATTATGTTTGAGAAGCTGAGAATATGGCAACAGATCATTGCTAACAAATGCCATGGGTGGCCATGGCTGTACCTATGAGCGGATGCACCACAGGACCAGTGACATGCTCACATTTGCATGGAAGTGTGCAACTGCTCTTGCCTGAGACCAGAAGGTTACTGGGGGTGGGCCTGATGCAGAAACACCTCTCACTCCCAATGAGGAATTCATGAAGGATCTTCTGCAACAGGACAAACTTACAGCAGAGTGGCCCACAATATGTAATTGAGGTGGGTCTACCTCCTTCTCTGTCCCAGGAAGAGTTTCCAGGTAGGTATTGTTATATGACCAGTTCAATACTGTTGTATAGTAAAACAATTGAAATAACAATTACTTCTGTGTCACATCTGTTTTTTTGGGGGAAATTGAATATTAGTACAGTGATAAGCTCAGTTTGGAGTTGGCAGCCATGTTCTTGTTGAAGTAACACATCATGCTGATTGAAAGGAGTTTATGTGGTAGCTGCTGTCTTACTGTTAAGTGTGATGATGTCCTAACCTCTTGCTTAACTTATTTCAGGACCGTGTGGAATCCAGCAACATAGGCCTCCTGCAGATGGTAAGCCAAATCAAATTCAGTACTGCAGATCTATTTCTAGACATATAATGTATCATTTTAGGCCTGTAGTGTATATTGCTATACTGTCTGTAACAGTGGTAGCATTATTAGTTATTTAGCATATATTGCACCATAATGGTGCAGGTATTAATGTATGCCTGTGTTTCTCCATTTTAATCACAGGTGAATGGCAGTGTGAGTGTGGGTCCTGTGCCACCTGGTGTCTCATCAGACTGATGATGATAATGGCAAAACTAAGGCACAATACGGAGCTGCAGAAGTTGAATCTGACACAGTGGTTGAAATCCAACCATCCTCTTCTTTTTTCCCATACACAGCCAGTAGGCCTATGCCTACCCAGTCCACTGATTCTACAGATATAACAGAGGTGGAGGGCAATGACATTGAGCAGGGAAGTGTGGCTACTGTGACTTCAGTGCCTGTTTAGTCTGGCTGTAGCCAAAGTGTTGGCGAGATGCCACACAGGAGGGTTGATAGGGGTGCTCAGAGGGGGCCTGCTGTCCCTCCTCAACCTGCTGCAAGTGTCTTTTACCATGTCACACAACATATGTTTAGACCCATTGTGGAAACAGAGGCATATTCAGAAAGCTGCACCAGACAAATGCTCAGGGTTATGGATGTGGCACAATCTGACAAGGACTGACTCCACGATGTCGCCAATTCCCTGAATCGGATAAATGACACATGGGAATGTGGGATGTCAGTGATGGATCGAAGGGTGTCTTTCATGGAACAAGCACTGTCTGTGATGGAACATCTGCTGGGAGGGGAATGGCATTCTTATGGGCATAGGTCAGCCTCATCATCTGCTGATAGTCAACGTGGCATTTCCCATTTATGCTCCCATAGTGGCAGTACTTCTGCTGGTCCATCAGTGAGTGTGTCATCCACATGCAGATGTGGCAGGCCATGAGGTTGTGGTCTTGGACTTTCTCATGAAAGGAGCACATTCAGCAGACATTGGCCACACTCAGGTAGCAGCACTCCATCTAACCTTAAGTATGGAGGTGTCAGTGCACATGCACTGCTCACAGTTGTCCAACATACCAAAGTATTAAGCTAGTACTGAGTTTGGCTGTGTTTATGCAGACTCCAACACACCACCTTCACATAGAAGACCCTTACAGACCCACACAGCCTGCCTGCTTCCCTTTCTTTCTCACGCACACTCACTGACCTTTTGTGTCAGCCTAGGCCTTCTGCCCTACCAGCACCCTGTGTATGTGTGTGTGTGTGTGTGTGTGTGTGTGTGTGTGTGTGTGTGTGTGTGTGTGTGTGTGTGTGTGCATGTCTTTCAGCTTATCCCAGTTAGCTAATGATTGGTAGTGGACACAACCTTCAATGAAGGCATGCCCCATTCATGTATGCCTCCACACAGAAGATGCTCTAGCTGAGAATCGAATGGGAGAACGTCTTGCATCTTGCTGAGAGGCGACAACGCTACCGCAGCACCAGCACCCTGTGTAAGTGATGATAAATGTGCCATATCCCTGTTTTCTCTCTTTTGGATTCCGGGATACAAAGTCTTTGTGTCTGATGCACAGGGTGCCCAACTACATTAGTGCCTAGTATATTTGCATTTGTGTTGTTGAACTAATAATTGTACCTGTCACTTACATTTGCCTTGCCAAGTAATACAGTTGGTTAGCATCACCATGACAGTACTTTCTAGCGTATTCTCTTGTAAGAGTTATGAACTCAGGGACTTCAGTTTGTATCATTACTTCATAAACTTTCTCTTTAATGTTTTCCAGTGCATACATATGGTGCACATCATAAGGCACACCATCATATTCAGATCTCAGCATTGTATGATAGCATTGTAGTCAAACTCATTAGAACAGTATTACAGTATAATGCTCCATTTTGCAAAAACCTTACCAGACACATGGAGCTGGACAGACAATAGGGTTTTCTCATCAAGATATCACAGGGCCTACTAACCATGACATGATGTATGTGGGTAGATTAAAAGACATGTCACTGCCATCTGTCTGGTATTGCATTGCATTGTAACTGTTATTCTAAGCCTATTACCTTTGGTTTAAGCACTTGTCTTCAGGCCTGTATGTTACATTAAGAAGGTTTGCAGTCTACACTCTGGCAGGAGGAGAGGGTACCCTCTTAGCCTCTGCCCTTCTGAGTGGGAATTGCTGGTTGAATACTTATTGCGGCTGTTGTTCTAAGTCTCTTTGTTATGGTTTAACCACTTGGCCTCCAAACCAGTTATTTTACATTAGGAAGGTTTGAGGTGTAGGCTCTTGTGGCAGGTGAGGATAGCCTACACCCTTCTAAGCTGGGAATTGCTGGTTGAAAGCTTATTATTGTGTCTGTTATTCTAAAACTGTCTTAGTTCTGGTTTAAGCACTTGGATTCCAGACCACTTATTTCACACTAGGAAGGTTTGTTATTTATACTCTTTTTGGAGTATTCTACTGAATTGCTGTTTATTTAAACTGTTTGTTCTTCTGTTGTGATTGCGATTTTCTGCACTTTGGATTTCTAGTACTTCTGCATTTTATAGCATAAACTTGATTCTAGCTTGCTAAATCTAGATGATTTGGTATCAGTGGAGCACTAAAATCGTCCTTTTTTTATTAAGAGGGCCTGCCTGTACCCCTTGTGGCAGAACTGTGCAGCCAAGAACTGATTTGAGTTGGGGATTGCTGGAATAATGCTCATTGTTGGCCTTTCCCTTTGTTTACTTGTTAAAATAGTTTAACTTCACTTGTATTCCAGCCTTGTGCTGTGGAGTATTTTCAATTAGTTTACCGTAGCTAATCAGAGCTTGCACTGCTGCCCTGTGAGCAAATCAGGTGTGCATTGTGAAACATTGACACATTTCTTCAACCCTAGCCCTTCATAGAATAGACACATTTTGTTAGTCTTGCACCAAAACCTGATCGATATAGCCTGCACCCCACTAGATACTACAGTATCCACCTTCCATAATGGAAGGACACTTTCCCACCATTTCTCCAGGCAGCCTGATTCACATGGGCATCCTGAGACAACAGAGCAATTGCATCATGTATACTGACAACCAGGTACTGCTAAAACAAATACAATATGTGAGAGCTGTAGCTATACTAAGAATTTAGAATCAGTTCTCTCACATAACAACAAACTAGATATCAAACATTTTGTCAGCACACAATTCACCTCTTGCACATAAGCTTACAACACATAAACCCACATACAAGGAAGTACTCACTAGAAACCTAACTAAAGATCAGAGACCTACCAAGCACAAACCTACTGCACACAATGCAAACCAAACAGAATCCACTGCACACAATAATACACACACCAGTATCTCAGCCATCTTCATTAAAGGAAAATACACCACAAGACTAATCAAAGAGTATGACTCCATAACGCTGCTCCAGTTCCAACTAACTGTATGTAAAACCCCCTTCCAAATCATTGTTAGGTACACATCCTCCACCATGAACCATAAGTACCACTCTGCCTACTTGGACCTAAGTGAGTCACTCACTAGACAGCCAAACACCTTGGTCATGTGTGATTTCAACTATCCTTCAATTGACTTGGAGCCATATATGTGCATAAACCCACTCACTCTAAGGTTCCTTGACTTTGATAATATACATGCTGTGTAGCAGATAGTCCGCACCGCTCACAAGGGGCTTGAATGTCTTAGACTACCAACATAGCAGGTCTCTGCACTAACCTTAATGTGTTGTCCCCTGTGGTCAGGTCAGATCACAATTCGATCTTGTTCTCATTCACAATTATACCCGACATCCCCTCAAGAGCAGAAAGGACGAAACATTCATCCAAAGCAAACTATAGGCTCTTAACTGATGCCATAAAGAGTTGCAGCCTCCCTGCTACTACTGCTAACAATGACTGCTATACAGAGGTGTATACAAATGGCCTGCATAAACAGCTATACAAATGTACAGAGCTGGCTGAACATGAATGGATCAAAGCAAGTCCCACACAAAAAACAAGCCACCTTGGTGGACATCAGGCATATATAGGTTATACAACAAGTGGAAGAAAGTAATGTCTAAGAGCAAGAGAGAACTGACTCAGCAGAGGAAGGATACCATCCACAACTTGAACAAGAAAATTAGCTATCTTGAAAAGTCCTCTAAAGTCAAGTACAAACCAAAAGTAGCATCCCTAGCTAAAGATACTTAGGAGGCATTCTTTAGCTATGTCATAAATCTAAAAGTGAAGGCCCAGCTTTGTTCTGAAGTAGTAGTGGACAGTACCACTCATACTGACCCTGAAGACATTGCTGCCCTACTAGCAGACAGTTTGGGTAAAACTTTACCTCGCCATTCCCACCAGACATTCTCCAAAGCATACCTGTCACGAGTTATCTACCTAATAACCTCCTATGAACCTAAGGTGACATCTGTCTGGGCTCCAGGCCACAATCTGATCCTGCCCTGGTGGGATGGTTGTATATGCAATAAACTGATATGGCTGATTACATCTGCACTGTCTGTTGAGCATATTGTGATAGTGTCCTGCATGCTGGTGCAAAAAGACCTCTGTAATGTTAAATAACATCTGTCTCTCTCTCTCTCTCTCTCTCTCTCTCTCTCTCACACACACACACACACACACACACACACACACACACACACACACACACACACACACACACACACACTCACATATGTACACTCACTCGACTGCAGTGTGAACAGAACCCCAACTATCTAAATACAGAGACTACAGAACATAGTACTATAAGCAAGTGCCAAGGCACAAGTCTGACTTTATATGTCTGCAGGTCAGCCTATAGTGGATGACATTAGCAAGCCATGTGGGAGACAAGAGGTTGAGGGCTGCATGAAATGGATGTGTAGGCTTCTGCAAAGATTAAAAGACTGGCAAGCCGTGCCAAGTTGGGGAGGCAATTTCTGGCAGACGGGATATACAAGACAAAACACAGAGACAGTGAAGAACACAACAGGTGGGTGAACACCATGGTTGGGGTAAAGGTGTGGAAGTCACAATCCCATGGGCATCAAGCTTGGTGACAATGAGAATCAAGTTCCCACCCACTGTGCTGACATCGCTGTCACCTCACTGCACCAGTGGCTGCAGTGCTTGATA
The DNA here is from genome assembly GCF_019279795.1 of Protopterus annectens. NCBI lineage: Eukaryota > Metazoa > Chordata > Ceratodontiformes > Protopteridae > Protopterus > Protopterus annectens. The sequence continues at coordinate 885,418,317 of NC_056735.1, forward strand.
TCTGTGTCTCCTTGGGTTATACAGTACAAAGATGGAGAGCAGTGTTTCCATCTGGTGTAGGCATGCACTCGCACTGTGCTGCACAATCCTACAGACCATCTGCAGCAGTTCTTCTTGGGTAATAAAATAATGTGCCATTTGCCACTGCTCATGGAGGGAACTACAGGCCTCTCCTCAGGGGCAGAAGTACCTGAGAAGCCAGGAAGTGCAGGGGCAGCACAAGGGGTTGCTACCAGGTTGCAGCTGAAATGTGCTGGGTCTTGGTGCCATAGCAAGTGAAGTAGGGGCAGGTGGATCCCATGGGTCAGGCCTACTCTGCTGTGCTGTGTGGGATATAAAAATTAAAACACCCCCCTCCAAAAAATAAAACAAAAGAAAAAATAAGGGTTTGGGTGAGAGATTACACAAGTTGTCTTATTTGCTTGTTTAGACTGAGAAGGATAGTCTTCCAGTTCTGGGTTCTCACTTTTGTATTTGTAGACCACAACTTTTTTTGCTTACTGTATAACCTAGAAATGGCAGATGTGTGTCTGTCCAGGACAAGATAACAATATCCCACAGGCTGCTGTAAAAGGCTCAATGTAATGTCCAGTAACAACTCTCACACACACACATCACCCCATATTTGATTGCAGTGAGAATAGAGCCCCTACCTACCTAAGAACACACACTACAGAATACATGAATTAATGCAAGTGCTGTGGCTCAAGTCTGACCTGGAGTGTGCTAGACAACACTTTAATGATGATGACATCTCAGTTTCTTTTGAGGACAAGATAACAGTGTCCCATAGGCTGCTGTAAAAAGCTCACTGTAATGTCTAGCAGCAACTCACACACACACACACACACACACACACACACACACACACACACACACACACACACACACACACACACACACACACACACACACACACACACACACACACACACACACACGCATATCACTCCCCATTTGACTGCAGTGAGAATACAGCCCCTACCTATCTAAGAACACACACTACAGAACACACAAATTAATGTAAGTGCTATGGCTCAAGTTTGAATAGGATTGTGTATTCGACAACACTTTATAGATGATGCCATTGCATTGTCTGTCGAGAACAAGCTAGCAGTGTCCCACAGGCTGCTGTACATGGCTCACTGTAAAGTCAAGCAACAGCTTACACACACACACACACACACACACACACACACACACACACACACACACACACACACACACACACACACACACACACACACACACACAACCCCCATTTGACTGTAGTGCGACAAGAACCCCTACCAATGTAAGTATACACAGTACAGAACACAGGAATTAATATAAACATCAAGAGACAATTTATTTATATTTTTATTTATTACATTTGTTAACTGGGATGGCTAGGAGCCCATTTTCAGTGGATGCCCATGGAAATAAGCTCCAAAAACAGTAAAATATATTCTTTTGAATACAAACAACAGTATTCATTTTACAGTAATTATATGAAATTAAAAACACTCATATTGTACAAAACTTAAATACAGGCTAGAAAAAATATGGTATATACAAATTGCATGTTACACAAAAATAGCATTGCTAGGCCAGATATTTGAGATCCCTGCAGGATGGAATTATGTATATAATAACATGACAGTGATGCCAAAAAACAGTTAGAAAGGAGAGCTAATAAGAAAGAAAATTTATATAGAAGGGAATCAGGGAGAAGCTGTAGCAGTGGGAAGGGATGAGATAAGCATAAGTGGATTTAACCAAGAGTCAGACAGGAGCAGAGGCAATTATTGTCTAGGTAGTTGAGTAGTAGTTGTTTGAACTCATGATGGTATGGATTTTTAGCAATTGTAAAAGGGAGAGTATTCAAAGTTTGGTAAATTTATTGGAATAAATTCAGTTCCTGTGATAGTTGTGGGATTGAATGACCTTTAGCATAAGTTCATTGGAGGATCTGAGGGTCCTGGAGTTGAGAGAGGGTTGGACAAGACTGGAGAGGGCACAGCAGTTAAAGGGTTGGTGAATTAACTTGTGGACCATCGTAAGTTGGTTGTGAGCTAGAAGGCTGGGGAGTTCTAGCCATTTTAGTTGAGACAGCACAGTACATGATGAGTCCTGTGTGGGGCATTCATGGCAAAATTGTCAATTTTGTGATAGCAAGATTCTAGATTATTTAGTTCAGATATGCGAATGTTGGTGACAATATGAGATCTATAGACGAAGGTAGAAAGCAGATGAGAATGGGCAGTGGCATGCCTGGCATTGTGGATAAGATATGGCCTGGCCCTATATAAAGCATCAGAGAGACATGTTTTTCAAAAGTTAGATTTTCATCAATAGTGACCCCTAGGAGTTTACTATGAGCTGTGGGTTTGATACTGGTTCCATTTCATGAGAGTATTGACAGAGGGGTATGACAAGGTTTGGATTTTTTATTTTTGAAGATTATTAATTTGGTTTTATTTGGGTTGAGAATTAGTTGATGTTCTGATAGGTATTTTTATATGCTTTGTAAGGCTGATTGCATTTTTAAATGACGTTGATGGGGTAAGGAGGTAGAGCATATAAGGGTAGCATCATCAGCAAATTGGACAGTGGTGGCTTGATTGGTTGCAGAGCTGAGGTCATTTGTGAATAATAAGAGGAGAGGGCCAAGTATCAAACCTTGAGGCACACCAACAGAGAAGAGGAGTATGGGGAAAAGAGTGTTTTGCCATTTGGTGGCCTGCTGCTGATTGGAAAGATATCTGAGGAACCAAGGCAGAGCAGCTGAGCTAATGCTGTAGGTTGAGAGTTTGTTGAGTGTTTGTTGAGTAGAAGTTGATAGGCAATGGTATCAAAGGCTTTTGACATGTCCAGAAAGATGGAGGAGACTGCCTGACCTTCGCTTAGGAGATGAAGAATGGTGTTAATAAAAGTGATTAGAGCAGTGGAAGTATAAGTTTGGGTCTGAAATCATGTTTTGAAGTGAATAAGAGATTGTTAGAGAGGAGATGGTTAAGGAGCTGTTTGTGGATGCATTTTTCTAAGATTTTTGCTAGGGGGAAAGAATGGTAATAGGGCAGAAGTTGGTTATCTCTTAGGAAGAACCACCTTTATGGAGTGGGATGATGTGGGATATTATCCATAGAGTTGGAACATAGTATTCAGAAACAGAGCGATTGATCAAGATAGATATGGTATAAGCAATAGATGGGGCTGCAGTTTTCAGAAATTCATTAGGGAGCTGATCGGCAGCCAGACAGCAATGTTTAAGTTTGCTAGGAGAGAGCTTATGTAGCTAACTAGTTTGAATGGGATAAAAGCAAAACGGGTTAGGATTATCAAGACTAGAGGTAGGAAGAGTAAGAGATGTGTTAGGTTGGTTGCCTAGTAGGGAGGTTATGGAATTTATGACGTGGGAGTTAAATTGGGTTGCAATGGTATCTGTTTTGTTAGTGGTTGCTGGGGTAGGGGTATGGGAGTGGCCTGGGCTTAGGAGGTAGTTTATATTTTCCAAGAATTTACAGCGGTTGTCTAGGTGTTGTTTGCTGGTTGGGAAGTACGCTTGCTTGTATACTTTGATTTGTTTTTTAGCTTGATTCCTTAATTGTTTATAGAGAGTTATGTTTGATATGTTTTTGGTGGTATGGCAATCTGACCAGGCTCTATCTTTTTGTTTAAGTAAAAGTTTGTTTTTTTTGGTTAACCAGGGCAGAGGATTGGATTTTACCTGTACTTTTCTAATTGGGGCTAGATTGTTGAGAATGGTAAGGAAGGTACTGGTGAAGAATTGTACTGCTAGGTGTAGCTGAAGGTATTTAAGTGGGGTCCAGTCATATTGTTGGAGAGTCAGGTTAAAAACTGAGGGGGAGAAATGCTTTTTGCAACAGATATATTTGTAGCAGATGTTATATTGTATGTGTACACATTTTCTGTATAGAACGGTAGGGAAATGGTCGCTGAGTGAGTCGGGAAGCCAGCCTGATATGTAACTTAGGTTGGGATTGTTGGATAGTATTGAGTCTAATGTAGACTGTCTGTTGAAGTGTTGTCAATGCGAGTTGGACAGTTTATGGTCTGGGTGAAGTTGTAGAGATTGAGGAAATTAAAAGGGTTATTGGATGTGCAGGTTTGCCAATCAAGGTTGAAATCACTAAGAATAATATTGGCAGGACTGTATGTGAACTTATGGTAGATGACATTATCAGGCCGTGTGGGAGACACAATGTTGGAAGGCCTGCATGAAATGGATGTGCAGGCTTGTGCAAGTCTCCAAAAACTGGCAAGTCATGCCATTGGAGAAATAACTGTGGGATAGACACTTTTGGTCTTCTGTGTAGACACACACACACACACACACACACACACACACACACACACACACACACACACACACACACACACACCTGACTGCACACACACACACACACACACACACACACACACACACACACACACACACACACACACACACACACACACAAACAGTTAAGTGCAAGAAGAATAGAACCTCCACCTAACTAATGAAACAGTCTACAGTACTTATAGCATGCACTAAAGCATAATTCTGATTTTGAAAGGACTGCAGGTGAGCATATAGTAGATGACACTGGCAGGCCATGCGGGAGACATGAAGATGGGAGGCCTGCATAGGTAAATTCCTTCATAGTGTTATCTGAGACTCTATGATGCTTCTAGTTTGAGTGTATACCTCATCATGGCATTCTTATGTGGGTGTGTGTGCACTTCAGATGGGTGTCATCACCCACAGTTTCAGGGCATAGCCAACATCCCTCAGTAAATGGCCCTGTGGGATGTCCTCCCTAGCAAACATCTGGTACAGCTGTGATATGTGCCAGATATGGGAGTCATGATAACTGCCAGGGTTGCCAGCACACACATTCATGATAATTCCCTGGGCATTACAGATGACATATCAGTTGATGGAGTGGTATCCCTTGTGGTTAATGTAGATTCCACTCTGCTCACCAGATGGTGCAGTTCCATATTGCTGGCCCTCTCTTTAGAACTACAGGGGAAAATATGCGCTCATTGGCATGTATAAGCATAGCATCCAGAAAATGGTGAAGGATCCTGAAGGCTGATGACTGTGACACACCCATCATGTCCCCATTTGGCCTTTGAAAGGTACCAGTAGCTAATATCCTAAGGCCTACACATACCTTATTTACCACTGGGATAGGTTCCCCTTAGTTGGCTCTGGCTCTGAGTTGAGGGCAGCAGAGCTCACAGAGTTCTTGTAATGTGTCCCTGTCCACTCTGTAGCATTCTGCAAAATCCAGCTCATGTAGCACCTGGAAAGTTATGGTATTATCAGCAGCACTGGCAGAACTGGCTTCAGGCTCTAGCATGTACAGATATATAGAATAGCTGCATCAGCCCCTAGCATTGTGTCAGCTAAAATCTCCACTACACGGATACTTTACACAATGTTGTATAGCTCCACCATGTTAGATTTGTTGATTAACATGCAAGTCACCTATTTATGCTATAACTAGCATTTATTAAACGCACTAGTTGCTTCCTCATTAACGTGCTATGAGCACCTCTGTGTACCTCTGTGAACTTTCTCATAAATAAAGTAAGCATAGGCAAATTTGTATTTCCTCCATTCTTCTGATATCATGCAAACATGGACCATAAAAAGTGAAGGAAAGGTTGTACATCCGATACTTGAAATCCGAAAAACACAAAGGAAGGCTTCTCTGCAGGGTAGATTGTGGTAAAAATCCAAAGTGAATATATATATATATATATATATATATATATATATATATATATATATTAACAATCTATTTAATAAAACCTGAACCCAGGACCATTTATATTCCAGCCTTAACACATAACATGTGGTGCCACAGAAATAGCTACATAACCCAGAGAAACCTGCTATTCATTCTTCTGTTTCTCGTGGTTGCACTAAGCGCCGCATCGTTCAAATATTGGCAAAGTAAAAAAAAAAAATTAAACCAGACAGAGACCACACATTTTAATAACTAAATAATGAGGATGACACAGAACTTGGGAACTGCTCACTGCTTACATGCACTTTCACCTTTCACTGCTCTACATGTTCACCTCTGCCAGTGTAACCTGACACCCCCCCCCCCGTGTCAGTATTCACTGTTGGCATGCATTCAACATGAACACTGTGGAAGTGCCTACACAAAGTGTACATCCATACACGGTTACTCTTTTTTTGAGATTCAACAATTCTAATGAGTTTTGACCTCGTTTGTGTCTTCACCATGCTGACAGCCTGGAATCTAGACATTTAGTAACCATGTAGGTAGGGAAACTGCATGGGATACCTCTCAACCTCTTACACACATAAATCTGGACAAAGCCATAAATAAAAGTGGGACAGAGACCCAAAAATAGGGAATTTTTTTAAAATATTGCTCTTACAAACTTAGAAAAATGATAAAATAACGTTTTACATTGGCATAAATTTTCTGAAGGGTATGAGGTCTGAAACGCAAATATTCTCTAACTTCAGTCTTTAATGATTTGTCACTAATTTGCCATAAAAACATAATTTTATGAAAAATGTACCAAAAATATGAGGAAAAAATAAGGACATTCTGCAAGAATCTGTACATTTGAGAGGTATGTACCCCAATGTTGTAACAGATGAATACATGGTGTAAAAAATGGGACTGTAATCCATCAGCTACATAATACATATGCTTACATTACAGTATAATAGTCTGTTTCATGACATTTAAAGATTTTAGCAGCTTGCATTATTTATAAGTATATTCTTCATTTGGGGTGGGGGAGTGAAGCTACATTTATATCTTGGTACTTAAAAAGGTATTTTTATAGTTGTTACTCTGATTTTCTAGCATCCATAATAAGTAATTAGGTAATAATATCAGTGGTGCTACACTTTAAGGTCCATTCTATAAAAATATAAGAGCCCTCACTTGATCTTGTTTTTGTGTAGACTTCTTTCTGTGGTTGTATTTGGAAAGTTTTAGAATACATGGCCACCACGGACATGGAATCCGTTTGCTTTATAGGTTGTTGATTCACTGCACCATATTGGTTTGCTTCATTAGCATAACATTCAGCTACTTATGCTGTAATTTGCATGCTATGAAAGTTTCTGTATATGCGTTTGAGTATGCACCACTAAGCGGAGTTTACTGAATCTAAAACTTTTTACAGCCATGTGCACATAGAACTGCAACTTGCGCACAGTCAAAATTATCATGTAGGCTTTACTGAATCCTCCCACAAGTGTATTTTTCATTTTTAGTGTGTGTATGATTATCAAGCAAAATCATTCATACAAAAATATCATGGTTTATCCAAAGTAATGTCCACAAATACATTTTTTCAAGACAGAAAGAGAGAGAGAGTGAGAGAATTTACAGGGCACTTTGGATGAAACTATATTCAGATCTGATACTATAGCAATTTGCAAAGCTTGCAGGTACGTTGGTGTTCAGCTAATTGATTTATTTAAGGTTATTCCTGACTACTGAATTTTGTTGGTAGAAAGGGATCGCAGACCCTTATTCTCCCAGACTTGCATTCCTAGCTGCTTTGTCAGTTTCCATTACTTTGTTTTTGCTGAAACCAGTGTTTGATTTATTATACTTTCTAGCAATGTATAGCTTCTACTCAACTGTGATGTATATATTTATCCTGTTTGTCTGTATCTTCACATGTAAGCTGCTCTGTACGATTGAAAGATCATTATGTCTTTTTGTTTTTATTTTTTATGTAGGTAGATTTTGCCAGTACTACCTGTATGATGCTTGTGGACTTTCTGTAGTAAAATTTCACATGAGAAGTATTACAACAGCATTGTGTCGCAGGGCCAGTGTTCAGGCCATAAAGTTCCTGTATTTGAGGAGTTCTACTTATGTCGACTTAGTTTGGGTTAAGTTGACTATAATCAGTCTGGTCCTAGGACTCCAGTAGAAATGTATCTTTTCTACCACCTTCTTTGTGATTTGAATAGGAAGTATAACAAGGCACAGCCAAAACTGGGAGAGTCTAGTTTGGGTATAAGAGGATAGCATCTTTGTAATTTGCAGGTGATGTTTGTTTTCTTAACCTTAAGTGACAGTGATTGTTAGCATGTACTGTAATGATTCTCTGCTGAGTATGAAGTAGTTGGGATGAAAATTCAGTCTTAGCTCTCTCCTCAAAAGCAGTGGATTAAAACAGTAGACAGTAAAGAATAAACTTTATTGCCATTCAGACCGCACACAAAAAAAATGCACAGCTGAATGAATTTACATTTCTGCAAGCTCATATACACATAAACAAGCACATATACAACATGTACTCAAATAAATGCACAAAAACACCACAACAGCATAAGTCCAAGCCAACCGAAGGCACAAAAAGTTTCATTAACAATGCATGCTTCATTCATGGTCACAGTGGCTGCATCCAATTGATTATTCCCTGAATTAATGGGGGAGTGGTTAACTCATGCTGATGAGGTTGAATACCTTGGGGGTTTTGTTCACAATTAAAGATAAGAGAGTTTCAGAGACTGACCAATGAATGAGTACTGTGGCTGCAGTAGTACAGGCTTCTTACTAGAGTGTGGTGGTGGTGAAATGAAAGCAAAATTAAGGACGACAAGGAGACATGGTGGTGGAATGAGGAAGTACAGGAGAGTATACAGAGAAAGAAGTTAACAAAGAAGAAGTGGGATTGTCAGAGAGATGAAGAAAGTAGACTGGAGTATAAGGAGTTGAGATGCATGGCAAAGAGAGAGGTGGCAAAGGCTAAGGATAAGGGATATGAAGAGTTGTATGAAAGGTTGGACACTAAGGAGGAAGAAAAGGACCTGTACTGATTGGCTAGACAGAGGGACTGTGCTAGGAAAGATGTGCAGCAGGTAAAGGTGATAAAGGATAATGAGGGAAACATACTCACAAGTGAGGAGAGTGTGTTGAGCAGATGGAAAAAGTACTTTGAGGGGTTGATGAATGAAGAGAATGAGAGGGAGAGAAAGCTGGATGATGTGGGGATAGTGAATCATTAAGTGCAATGGATTAACAAGGAGGAAGTAAGGATAGCTATGAAGAGGATGAAGAATGGAAAGGCTGTTGGTCCAGATGACATACCTGTGGAAGCATGGAGGTGTTTAGGTGAAATGGCAGTGGAGTTTCTAACCAGATTGTTTAATAAAATCTTAGAAAGAGAGAGGATGCCTGAGGAATGGAGAAAAAGTGTTTTGGTACCAATTTTTAAGAATAAGGGTGATGTGCAGAGCTGTAGTAACTACAGAGGGATTAAATTGATCAGTCACAGCATGAAGTTATGGGAAAGAGTAGTGGAAGCTAGGTTAAGAAGAGAGGTGATGATTAGTGATCAGCAGTATGGTTTCATGTCGGGAAAGAGCACTACAGATGCGATGTTTGCTCTAAGAGTGTTGATGGAGAAGTACAGAGAAGGTCAGAAGGAGTTGCATTGTGTTTTTGTAGACTTAGAGAAAGCATATGACAGGGTGCCTAGAGAGGAGTTGTGGTATTGTATGAGGAAGTCGGGGGTGTCAGAGAAGTATGTAAGAGTGGTACAGGATATGTACAAGGGTAGTGTGACAGCAGTGAGGTCTGCAGTGGGAGTGATGGATGCGTTTAAGGTGGAGGTGGGATTACATCAAGGATCAGCTCTGAGCCCTTTCTTATTTGCAATGGTGATGGACAGGTTAATAGACAAGATCAGACAGGAGTTCCCGTGGACTATGATGTTTGCAGATGACATTGTGATCTGTAGTGACAGTAGGGAACAGGTGGATGAGACCATGGAGAGATGGAGCATTGCTCTAGAGAGAAGAGGAATGAAGGTCAGCAGGACTAAGACAGAATATATGTGTATGAATGAGAGGGAGGATAGATGAATGGTGAGTATGCAAGGAGTAGAGGTGGTGAAGGTGGATGAGGTTAAATACTTGGGATCAATAGTTCAGAGTAATGGTGAGTGTGGAAGAGAGGTGAAGAAGAGAGTACAGGCAGGATGGATTGGGTGGAGAAGAGTGTCAGGAGTGATTTGCGACAGATGAGTACCGGTAAGAGTGAAAAGGAAGGTCTACAAGAGGGTAGTGAGACCAGCTATGTTAAATCGGTTGGAGACATTGGCATTTACAAAAAGGCAGGAGTTAGAGCTGGATGTGGCAGAGTTAAAAATGTTAATATTTGCACTGGGTGTGACGAGGGTGGACAGGATTAGGAATAAGTATATAAGAGGGTCAGCCCAGGTTGGAAGGTTTGGAGAGAAAGCCAGAGAGGCAAGATTACATTGGTTTGGACATGTGCTGAGGAGGGATGCTGAGTATACTGGGAAAAAGATGCTAAGTATGAAGCTACCGGGTAACAGGAAAAGAGGAAGGCCTAAGATAAGGTTTATGTTTGCGGTGAGAGAGGACTTGCAGGTGGTTGGTGTGACAGAGCAAGATGCAGAGGACAGGAAGAAATGGAAACAGATGATCTGCTGTGGTGACCCCTAATGGGAACAGCCAAAAGAAGAAGATGATGATGTTGATGACCAGTCAATGTCTTCATCCCCACATATTGTCATTAGCTTTGCATACAGACTTATGGACATTATACTGGAGTGTGGTGGTTAAGTAAAAGCTGAGTAAAGAGACAGAGTTCTCAGTTTACCAATCATTCGATGTCTTCATCCCCATGTTTGGTCATTAGCTGTGCATATAGACTGACAGGATGAGATCATGGATAAATGTGGGGTATGCCCTATGGCATACAGGGATACAGACTTAAAAATGACCAAGATGACTCAGGTTTGATTAGAAACTCAGAGAAAGGAAGACCTGGCTAAGGAGGGATAAGAATAATGAGGAGATAAGAAGAATCCTGTTCACCTCAGCTAAGAGGGTGTTGGGACATGTATAAAAGGATGAGTGCTCTGTCTTCATTCCCCACTAGAAACTTGAATGGCCAAAGGCATATGCTTACAAACTGTGAAGAGATACTGGAAACAGCATAGCTAACAGAAGCAGGTGACAAGGCCTTGCACCACCTCATTACATGAATGTCCTTTGGGATATTTCAGGCATGTAGAAGAACTGTAGGCCTTAATTAAAATGTTCATTCATGTGAGCAGAAAGGATGATGGCCACAATGCTGCTGTGTTCTTGAATGTGTGTCATCAGTCACAGTGGTGGATTAATGAATAGCGAGTGTAGAGAAGAAGAGAAAAAACAGAAATGAGGTTCCTTCACAATGAAGCTGGTTTACTTCATTTGAGGAGCATGGCAATCTGTAATATTATTACAGTGCTCACCGCTCCTTTCTCTTGGATTGGGAACCTTGTGCAGATGTGTCCTGGAGACCCAACTTGGGATGCCTACCAGATACAGTTTACTGGTAAGAAGATCCAGGACAAGCACAGTGTATGTTAAAGATATATGGTTTACATTACCTGTGAGTATCCAGGGATCCTACAGAGTAAACCGGAGATATTTTCTGAGGATAGAGACATGTATTTTACCCACGGTTATCTTGCTCTCACAGCAGCTTTCACTAGGACAAGCAATTTAGATGCCTGGATGGACAGACAGACAGACAGATAGATAAACAGATGGCTAGAGTAGATAGATAGATAGATAGATAGATAGATAGATAGATAGATAGATAGATAGATAGATAGATAGATAGATAGAAAGCTGGATGAGTGAAGGGATATTACATTGTCAATAGAAGGAAATAGAATATTTCAAAAAAAGACTTTAAAATGTCCTTTAAACAATTGAAATCAAGAGTGTTATTTGCCATCTCAAGAGTCCTTACAGTTATAGCAATTCATTAATGGCATAAGACAATGCAATGGAAAGCACATCTTAATCAATAAACTGATGTAGTGAGATAAATATCTGCCTATGAAACATTCTGAAAAAAATGATTAAATGAATATTAGTTTCTATATTTTGGCTAGAAAGAGATTTATCACTAAATAAAAGATACATGTCCGTTTTCTGTTCCATTTGTCCTAGTGAGGGTTAAAGTGGCAACAAGCAGCGCATGCTAGACCAGACTGCAAAAATCTCTAGTTCATCCTCTGGGCATTCTCAAGCAAATTGAGAAATATAATATCTCTAGCATGCATTGGGCCTGTCATGTGGTCTTTTTCCAGTTGGCTCTGCCTGTATCACCTCCCAAGATAGATGACTAGATACTTACACTACCTCAACAGGCCCATTTCAGTCCTATGGACAATGCGATCAACTCCATGACTCCTTTTCACTTTATCATGGAGACTGTGTTCAGCTAGCCTGTGAAATGATCTGTTTTTTACTATTTGCATCTGTAGTTTTATTTTTAAAGTCTACAGGTTTCATGAACAGTGGTAAGGATGGAGACATGCAGTGACAGACAAATCCATAACTAGTGCAGATACAAGCTGTCAGAGTGCAATTAGCAGTTGCTGGTGGTAAAGGAGAGCAGAACTAGCACTGATTTATGAATACCAGTGTAATATTGCATTTAAAGATTGGTTGAAGCTCTGTAGTACTTAACAAGGAACTAAGAATATTTTTATTTGTATTTATTTTTCACTGCAGGAGTCACAAGCATGGGGCTCTGCACAAGGTACCAGATCAGCTAGCTCAGGTTCTGCTGACAGGTATGCTGAAGACGTCCACCAGTGATTCATATCTCTCTTCATCATGAAAGTCTATTACAGTAAAAATATATTTCTTTTGCCACAGCATACATGTACCAGTCATTATCCTACTCTCTTCTGACCTCAAGAGTCTTTAACTTTACCCTGAAGGAGAAATAGCAACACAGATCCTTGCATCACAAATAGTCACTTCCGCAATATTAAAAACTGTCCATTCATTAAAAATTAACTACGCAGTTTGAAACAGATATTTCTTGCAGGGAGGCAAGTACTCTTTCAGCCCACACACACAAATGCAAACTCACACACACATATATGATCCCCAAGCCATACATTGTCCATATAGTGGCTGCACATTCATGGCTTGTCCATAAAAAATACAAAATTTAGAAGAGGTGACACACTCCTTGCATTAGTCTTTGCCCATCTTAAATGAATATGACTTAATGGAGGAATGTGTGCTTAACTTTTGTTCTTCAAATAAAGGGACTGAATATCAAGGCAGAGCTCAAGAAACCCATACTGCTGTTACTTCTTTCAACACTTTCCAAGGTGCACAGTCTCATGTTCCGCAGGTCCACAAGAGACATGTACTTAGTAATGGCAAACTCCCATCATCTACTAATGATATTTGTACAAGGTTAGAAAGATGACCTTTTCTACTCTGGTAAGGAATGAAGTTGCACTATATTTACTGAGTCAGAGCTTTACATATCTGATGAAGCCTGATTTATTGCACCCTCATGTTGGGTTTACTGGGGAGCTTGAGAAACATGATCCCTGCATAACTAGAACAGAACCTCCAATCTGTTTGCCTTTTTTGAATTGGTAACCATTACTCAAATTTATCAATTTAGAGGTAAAGTTTTTACCTTCCACATAGAACTGAAAAGGCATACTACCTATGACAACTCAGCAATGTACATACAGTCTTACAAATAAAAATACTGAAACAGTTTCAATAAATACAGTATTATCAGGTATAAAACACACTGACAAATAAAATACAGAAACAGATGCTACTGGCAGATAAGGACCATTTGCCCACTAAGTCCACCAGTTCCCATGTCTTCAGGATAAACTGCTGATCCTACATAACCAGTAGCTTGTTTCTTTTGTCTTCATCAAGCATATTATACATCTCATGCCTGTTCGGACAAATTCTTTCATTGTCCTCTGATAATCCAACACCAAAAAAGATACAGGATAGTTTAATAAAACCTACACATTTTTTTACCATGTAGGCATCGCGCCACTCTGCTTACACAAAAGTAAGCAGGTTTTGGATTCAGTAGATACTGCTGAGAAGAGCACATGTATGCGCCAACACGGAAAGTACCATGGCATGCAAATCACCTCATAAGCAGGTGAATCTCATGTAAATGAGGCAGGTCGAGTGATCCAGTAAGCAGACAGTCAGATCTCCAGACCTCATGTCAGTGTCCATACTGTACACAGAAAAATTCCATGTACAGGTGTGTGGACAAATAGTGCCGTACAACTGGAGATATATGGACAGAAATGGCATACCACATACAGATATGAGTGAAACTATCCTCCTGTGTGTCTGACAACTTAAATGAAATAAATTAAATTATTATTTTTTTTAATAATCTGAGCATGTTTGCGTTGTGCCCTGCACTGCACAAACATGCTTTATAAAAATAAAAAAATAAATAAAAAAATGGAAAAAATAAACTTAATGTTATGTTGACAGAAATGTATTATAGCACCTTGTGTGGAGTATCTATAATTGTGCATCTGTGCTGTTGCTGATGTGGTAGGGCTAGAAAGCATGTAGTTTCCAGGATGTGAGCATGGATCCCTATGCAAATGAGGTGAACATACTGAATAGCATAAAGGGTAATTATGTCCACATATCCCCTTTGTGTAGGCAGTGAACCATGCTGGTGTTTACACAGGAGGTAGCTGACATCAGTTGAGGGTGTGTCCAATGACTTTTAAGAATATTTCAGCTTAGCTGCACCTGTTTGTGAGGAGCACTGTCATGCTGAGCATGGAAATCTGTGTGTGTGTGTGTGTGTGTGTGTGTGTGTGTGTGTGTGTGTGTGTGTGTGTGTGTGTGTGTGTGTGTGTGAGGTAATAAGTGCTAAGCTTTGTTTACCTACAGGGCACGTGTTTGAGTATACTGCAGTGCTGATTGTATCTAAAAGTTAATGACATATTAATTAGTTTTGACCTCTGTTTAGCTTACACTAGGGCCATTAAATGATGTTAATGATATACTAGCCAGGTGGAATGCATCATAGGTAGCCAATCACACAGTCAGCACCTGCAGCAGTGCACTATAAAGTGTGCATACACCCTACAATCTGATTTTTCCCCCATACTCTGCACCATTGGAGTACAAACTTAGGAACTGTAACTGAGAGAATGCTAGGGGCTGCTGCAAGTCTGCTACATCTGTATGTGCTAGATGCCGAAGTCAGTGGTGCTGCTGTTGCTGGCAATAGACCTAGACAGAGAAAGAGAAGAGTGTTCAGGCCCAGGGTAACCTTCCATGAGCTACACAAGCTGGAGATTTTAAAGTGCTACAGGGTGGACAGGGACATACTACAAGAAGTCACTAAGCTCTGCTGCCCTCAGCAAATAACCAGAGCCAACACAGGGATCCCATTCCAGTGGAAAGAAAGGCATGTGTAGCCCTTAGGATACTAGCTACAGGGACTTTCCAAAGACCAACTGGGGACATGATGGGGTCTCACAGGCATTAGCATCCTGGGTACTCCACCAGTTCCTAGATGCCATGCTACCGCATGTCAGTGAGCACATATATTTTCCCTCACCCCTGAGGTGAGGGCCAGCAATACGCAACACTTTTATGGTGTAGCACACTACCCTGTGGTACTGAGTGCCATAGACTGCACTCATGTACACATCAAGTCACCACCTGACAAGGAGGGTAGAATATACACATCAACCCCAAGGGGTACCACATCATCAGCTGCCAGGTCTTGTACAATGCCCAGGGGATTATCATGAATGTGTGTGCTGGCAGCCCTGACAGTTATTCATGACTCCCTTATCTGGCATGCATCACAGCTGTATCAGATGTTTGCTAGGGAAGATATCCACATGGACATTTACTGGAGGATGCTGGCTATGCACTGGAACCATGGATGATGACACCCATCAGAAATGCACACACCCACGGAAGAACACTATAATGTGATACACATACACAAACTAGGAACATCATAGAGTATGTGCTTATGCTTCTGAAGTCACGGTTTCGGTGCCTAGATATATCTGGTGGAGCCCTGCAGTACTATCCAGTCACATGTACACATATGTTCACAGTATGTGCCATGCTACACAATATGCTCCTGCAGAAACAGCTGCAGCAGAATCAGCTAAGGAAAGGGATACACAGCCCGTACCACTGCCTAAGTTAACATAGCAACAGTCCAGGAGGATTCAGAGGAGGAACCCTTGATGATATCCCTATAGGCAGATGCAGGCATGCCCAGTATGCCCTGGCTTTGGCTAAGAGACAATGCATAGCACATTCACTGACAATCTAGGGCACTAGGGACTGACACCTTACTCCTACTCACATACATATAATAAAATTATTAATAAAATTGTTGATGCCAGACAACCCACACAACCTGTACTTATCCATGTATTGGCTGATACTGCTTGCATCAGACAGAGTCAGCCCTGAACTACAGTTCTATCAACTGCTGCATTCACAAGGTAAGTCCCTAACCTACATAGTACTTGTAAGGATTACTATAATATGGGTATCATATGTATGGATCTGCTGCATGCATGCAAGGAAATATAGTGGGATACGTGGACAGATGTATCATCCACATGGGGCTACAGATACCCAGTCCAATAGTATGTGTTCCCTAATAATCACTAGGTCTCATGGTTGTAATATTCACTACATCAGTCAAGGGAGATGTTAAACAGAGGGGTCACATGATATTTGGAGTACTGTCTACCCCAGCAGATCATGTGCTGTTGTTCTCCCACAATAACACAGCAGTGTTCCCATACAACTGCTTTAAGAGTAAGTCAGCAATGGTATATCAGCAGACAAGGCAATCTCAGGACCGTAACATAAGACTTGATCACACATTGTATGTCACACATAAAGCAGGAATAGCAATGTACATATTTATGCTGTTGATTGTGTGATAACTGATTCCTCTCCATCTGGTAGCCTGTGTGGCTCACTGGACTAGGGAAGGCAGCATGGGTGATGATGTTGAAAGTTCAAATCTGGAAGTATCCACATTTTTTGCATATGAGGTATTATTATGTTGGTGTTTTTACAGACTGTCAGTCTGTGTATGAGTAACATTATAAACCTTAGTCACATGTTAAGTACAGAAAACAGCTGGGAAATGCCATGGACGTTTTGAGTGAAGTTCAGTACTGCAGAAACAGTGACAGATGTCAGTGCCTGTAACACACAAAATCACGGACTGGAGTACAGGTAGGTGTGGCCTGGAGTCACTTTATAAGTATTGATAGTCCCACTGCGCATGCCCATACACTTAATTAAAATGAGCACAATTCCATTGCCCCTTCATCAAAATGACCTGTTATGTATAGATATGTCTACATACAGACATGTATGTATACATATCTGTCTGTTACTATCTCTCTCCCATATACATATATCTATCTCTATGTAATGTCATATATATACTGATATATCTATATATATGTATATATATATATATATATATATATATATATATATATATATATATATTTATATATATATATATATATATATATATATATATATATATATATATATATATATATATATATATATATATATATATATATTATATATATATTAAAATGATAGGTAGACTCTCCCCACACACACATATATATATATATACATATATATATATATATATATATATATATATATATATATATATATATATATATATATACACACACACACACACACACACACACACACACACACACACACACAGCTACATTAATATACACATCCCTGTTATATACATAAATATGTGTGTGGATGTCTGTATTGTCCTACGTACTCTACTAATGGTGAGTAAATCTGCCCTATCACACATCAATACTGTTGCTCAAAGGACCCAAATTAAGGGTGTAACAGTACATAATCCACTTACCTACAGACACCTGTACCTGCTGGATGTCACCGTGTAGACAAATACAGATGAGCAAGTGGTGCAATGTATAATGTTGACAACACATGCATGGACCAGGCACATTGTTCCTGCCCACAGGTTTGCCTAGCTAAGTGCAAACAGCCACATATGGCCATACTGGTAACTTTACACACATAGCAAGTATAACGACAGTTACCCCACTCCTAGGACACTAGATACAGATATACAAAGCAATATCACTCTGCAGGCCACAGATGCTGCTCAACACAAGCCTAGTTTGTGTAATGCTCAAATACTGTGCTTGCAATCAGCTGTACAACAGACTTAACTTGCGGTGTGTACAATATATATTGTGATCTATAGTGTGTAAGACTAAATAGGTAGGCATTCTAATCTTACTCCAGGCTACTTGGTGTGTGTGTGTCTCTACAGAACAACTGACATGCCCTCATGGGCTATCCACCTGCAATGGTTGTGCACTTTTTGGCCCTGTCACTTGCTGCTGCCTTCCAAACTGCTCTCTTCTACAAGGCCTGATGATGTCATCTAACTTAAGTCTACCAGCTGACACTGTTGCATCAGACTTAAGTTGTGGCATATGTGATAAGTACAGTGACTTGTAGTGTTTTAGACCTGATAGGAGTTCTAATCTCACTCTAGACTACTCTGTGTGTGTGTGTGTGTGTGTGTGTGTGTGTGTGTGTGTGTGTGTGTGTGTGTGTGTGTGTGTGTGTGTGTGTGTGTGTGTGTGTGTGTGTGTGTGTGTGTCCCTCTGTAAAACAACTGATATGCCCACATGGGCTATCCACCTGCAATGGTTATGCACTTTTTGGCCCTGCCACTTGCTGCTGGCTTTTCTAATCTCACGCTTCCAAACTACCTTCTTCTACAAGGCCTGATGATGTCATCCACCTTAAGACTACCAGCTGGCACTGTCATATCAGAGTTAAGCCATGGCACATGCGATAAATACTGTTAGCTGTAGTGCATAAGACAAGATGGATAGTAGTTTTAATCTCACTCGAGGCTACTTGGTGTGTGTGTGTGTGTGTGTGTGTGTGTGTGTGTGTGTGTGTGTGTGTGTGTGTGTGTGTGTGTGTGTGTGTGTGTGTGTGTGTGTGTGTGTGTGTGTGTGTGTTTGTGTGTGTATCCCCCTGCAAAACAACTGACATATGTAGGGGGTTCTAATCTCAATCAAGGCTACTTGTGTGTGTATTCCCTTGCAAAACAACTGACATGCCCAGATGGGCTATTACCTGCAATGGTTATGCACATTTTGGACCTGTCACTTGCTGCTGGCTTCCAAACTACCTTCTTTTGCAAGGCCTGATGATGTCATCCACCTTAAGACTACCAGCTGACATTGTCATATCAAAGTTAAGCCTTGGTGCACTTGATGGGTATTGTGAGCTATTGTGAGCTATAGGGGTAAAACTACATTGGTAGGGGTTTTAATCTCACTCCAGGCTACTTGGTGCATGTGTACATACATATGACACAAATATAATCATCTTAGTAATGTAAAAATAGGTAGGGTTTTCAAGTATTTTATTTGTAGCATGTGATGTGGCCCCCCAAAAGACTGACCACATGTGTGATGTGGCCTCCCCAAAGGACTGACCACAAGAAGGCCTGCTGTTATCAAACATATCTCCTAAACTGATAGTACTAGCAAACATGAGGTGTGTTGCATGCAACACATACTGTGATCTGTAGTGTGTACCAGTACATAGGTAAGTGTTCTCATCTACATACAGCCAACTTGCACTATGTGTGTGCCTTAGTCCTTTATGCAGTGACTGGAAGTGGTGGCAGCCTCAATGTAACCATGTTTGCGTATAAGCCTGTTAGAGCATTTTACAACATGTCATGGAACCATAGGATGCTTGAACTTCACTAGCATAATGGCCATACAGCACTCACAATCATAAACATCTTTATACCTGTAGTTACAGGATCAGCACATACTGTCCCGGTCCATGAATGCCACAGGCAGATGCCTGTGTTGACATGATGGTTGACCAGACAATCGTACAATTGGCATGTGTTGAGGTGCACTGATGCTCTGTGTGCCATTAGGCAGGGTTCTGTTTCAAGGATGTGTTTAAGTCTCTAGACAGGTCTCTCCTACAATGCATGTAGTACTAATGTCACATATGAGGGTAATGTCCTTAGAGTGAGTTATCCATTTTCCATACCTCCTACAGATAGGCAGCATATGCAATCAAGCAGGGTCAGACATTGTCCCATATACAAGGCACAGATCACTTCTGAATAGTCTATATGCCACATGCGACAATGACACTCATTGGAGATGGTCCCCATTGAACACATACTGAAGACATGAAGTATCCTTGTGAGGGACCATACTGTTGTGTACAATTGCCAGCACTGCTTAGAAAGGTACATCAACAAATGGCCATTGCACTCAGATATTGGCATGCTGAGGGAAGAGTACTTGGAGGTTATGAGTATGTCACTTACAGGTGACTGTGGCCTCAGCTATGCCATATGATTCCTGCCATACCACTGCAGAGATATGGTGATCTGAGGCACATTAGGTGTAAACCTGTGCGGCTAGGTCTGTGTGCCCAGTTTTTTCACCCCTGAGTATTACTTCACATGTTGCAAATGATGTGCTACATACCAGGTACATAGGTCTAAATGACTGAAATGATACTTCATATATATTTGCATGGAGTTTATGGCCATTAGTATGTCAACAGGCATGTGTCCACAATATCCTCTTGCAGGATAGTGACATACCACAGAGACTCTATGAGTGCTCACAATTTGCAGGCATCAGCCAACATTGTTAGCCAGTTAGTCAGTGGTCATGTGTATTGTCGTTAAATGGATTCCAAGCAGTAGAGGACCCATGACTGCATCTTGTTGAGCACTGCTGCTTACAGATCAACTATTGCAGGCAGATGCCCCTATGTTGGGTATGTGTGCAATTAATGGGTCACTTACTGACACCTACAATGACAGTATCGTGGATGATTAAGTGGGTGCTTTATAAGTGTTATCTGAGTGGGGGATATAGTCAGACAGTTTGGCTCACTCTAGGGGTTTGTACACCCTGATGTACCCTCACCCAGTTCCTTGGTGACTGCCCCAGAAATGTCCACTATGTGTAACAGTCATGTCCCCCTATCACACATTCAAACTGTGTACAGTCAACTGTGTGTAGATCACATATATGTCTGCTGATCAGCTCCGTGATGATTGCCCCTACGAGCATACAGATATGGATATTTAGACAAAGAGGTGTATAGTTATGTTGGTCAGTGGATGCACCACCTCTGTACAAGGTTATGACAGTTGCCATTGTCCACTCAGCTGGTGTGAACCAGTGTCAGTATGATTGCAAGGGCATCCCAATATTGTTAGTAATCCTTGTCAGATTGCATATGGGATGCAGCCTGGAATGTTAGCATGTGCAATAGATGCTGTGTATCTTCAAATGAGAGGCCAGTTATGAACTTCTCTGTAAATATGGAAGTTATGGGACAGGTTCTAGGAATGTCATGTGTCACGTTTGGTGGGGACAAGGGAGTGTAGTTGATGTAGACAGTGTGTGAGTACAGGTTAGGTATGAATACAGACCCATCATATGTTGCAGCATGATGTGTGATGTCACCAACAATCTGGGCCTATCCTTTGAGGTCACATATTTAACTACACTGTGCGCTGTGGTTCTGCTTTGTGTGAGTGGTTATGTTTGTCACTTACTGTGTCTACACAACATCACAACAACACTATGTGCTTCTTTTAGCTGAGGAGGTAGTGCCTCCATGTAAGGGGGGAGCACCCTCATCCCATCTGTCACACAACACTGTCCACCTGTTGTTGTACAGCCTGCTAATGGCAGTTGGCTACCAGTCAGGTTTGCTGAGCCATGACAAGCCTGTCCCTCCTATCCTATACAACCAAGTTCATGCAGTTGTAATGTTGCTGACATAATGCATGGGTGTAGAGCTGTGCATACTTGCCTGCCAC
Organism: Protopterus annectens; assembly: GCF_019279795.1. Taxonomy (NCBI): domain Eukaryota; kingdom Metazoa; phylum Chordata; order Ceratodontiformes; family Protopteridae; genus Protopterus; species Protopterus annectens. Next base: position 885,440,090 of record NC_056735.1, read on the forward strand.
ATCTGAAGGGGAAGGTGCAGTCATTCTATGTCAACCATACCACAGGAGGTAATAAATGGCTTTCTTGACATGTATGCCTGTATTGTCTGCAAGTGGAGGAGTACATGCTGGTAGTTCTAAGGAGACTAATCAGTGGCCAAATCCACCAGGAAGGACCTCACATTGGGGGGTTGTATTGGTCACCGATATTGGTAAATACATGATGCAACACATTGGTTCCCCATATGGGGATGTCACAGCACTGCTGCAAGACATTGTAGGTAAGGACCTGGACCATCCTTTGGGCAAGTGAGCTGCAGCATGACTAAGCAACACAGTCTTCCATAATGTGTTTGTCTGTGCTCTGTACAGACAGCTTGCATGACTCTCTTCCTGTAACATGCTGGAAGTGACTGCAATACTTACTTGCATAGAGGACAACTAGCATGCAGTGCTAAGAGGTGTCCCCAGGTCTCTGAATCATGTTAGCCAAAATGCCATGATAGGAATTGGAATGGATACGAACACTAACACTGCCAAACACATACTGACAGTTGGCAAAACACTGTTACTTTTGCTCAAGGCCAGATCATGGCTTCCAGTTGTAACTGGCAGAGCCCATTGACTGTTACACTATGCAATGGATGTTGGACATATGTCTCCCTCTACCAACCATGGCCTAACAAGGTGTACGACAATATTAGGCCAATGGACCTTACTGGAAACGGTATTTGTCATGTACAGTGTGCTATGTCAGCTGGTGGATATCCAAGTGTCTGACTGTCATACTCTGGGAAGATAGCATTGGGAGACCTATGCAGCAATGATGCCAGTCACCAGTGGAGTTCATTATCCTCCATTACTAGTATACCCTATCTACCTATTCCCTGTCTGCAGTCACAGCCACTGTCAGTGACCTCTGACTGAATACATTAGTAAGTGATTGCATATTAGGAGCTGTCACAGAATCCCAAATAGAGCCAACAGTTATCCAGGATGGCCTAACACACAATAGGTTGTCCTCTACACAACTGACAAAGACTAAATGTCAATGCCTGCACAATACTATCCTGTGGGAAATCATCCATCCCTGCAAGATATTGTAATGTCTGCACACCACACACACAGTCGAGTCATTATGCATGGAGTGGACACAGTCACATAGAGTAATATAGCCTTTGACTTTCACTGGTCGGTAAGATATGGGGATACATTCACTGTTGTACAACCTATACTGAGAGGTTTGGGATGTAAATCCCAGATTGTCACTGCTAAACTGACTGTGGCAGTCTTCACACCTATCAGAGTGTGCAGTGTCACCCTTGCTATGTCACTACACAGGCATATTGTACAACTGTAGCAGCCACACAGGTTCCATGGTACACCAATACACAGTATAGATAGCATGTCCTATGGAGTCAGTGTCATGAATGTACATGTGCAATCTGTCTCCTACATGCTTTTGAGAGGATGTGTATGGCTCCATACAGGGAGGTGTCAGATCCCACTGTGTACTTCTCACATATCCGTGACAGGACTAACACATGTCTCATCTGTTCTACACGCCTGCATCATCACTGTGGTATACATAGTACATGCTGGAGAGACAGGTATGTAACACAGACAGTACACCCTACATGAAACAGGCCCCCATGCATGTGAAGCACACATCTGCTTTGACACACATCATGTGCAAGTTACACAATGGGATGCAGAACACAACAGTCATAACTGATGCCAGGAAACTGTCTGTACTGGACACAGGATATTTGCAAATAGGTCATCTCCATCACCACAGCTTGTAGATGTGTGTGTTCCCAAAACCCTGGTGACACTTATCAAGGGTAGCAGACTTGTTCACAGATTAGGGATGCATTAGTGCACTGAATGTGACCATTGTCTTTGTTAGCCTGTTATACACTTATGAACCTATGGAGCCATGCACTTATAGTGCTGTACCTTGTTGAAGACATATTTCTGCTGTGCTGACATGCCATTCTATGCTGCTTCATTGCTGCTGTGTATCCATAGATTTTCCCAACAGACCCCTGAAACAGAAATATAAGCTGGTCCATGACACACCTGTCATCATGTAACTATACAGCCATTGCAACATCATACACCACAAGGTACACAAAAATATGTGGCGTACTATTGGCAAGTGCCAGCATGCAGTATCTGTCTTTAACCACTACAAGTAGCATGGCAAAGCAGCACTACATTACACAAGTACATGTTAACTAATATAGTCATCCTGTGCATCAAATGCAGCTTAATTTCCCTGCAACAATGGCAAGGATGACAGGGATGTGGCACAGATATCATTAATTGCACAGGGTGTTGTGTGGGGGTGCAGGAGGCCTAGGCTGATCCAAATGGTTGACAGGATGTGTGTGTGAGTCAGGAAGGGAAGCAGGTATGATGGACCAGGGAAAGGTGCCGTGTGTGTCTGTAGGTGACCTGCATTTGGCAGTGGTGTGTGCATGTACACTGTCAAGCTCAGTGCTAGCCCTGCATGTGTGTATGCTGGACATCTTTGGATCGTACATGGTAGAGCTTACAGTTCAAACTTGAAAGGAAATAACACACTATGATAGCAAAAAGATGGATGAACTCTCAAGAAGACCTCAGGAACTCCAGATGAAATCACCAGTCACAGAAATAAAACTAAAAAGTAGTTTATTTAAGCTCTGCACGAGCTTTTCATCAGTTTAGTTATTAAGAACACCAGATATAGGATACAGGGTAGATTTCATTGTTCCAGTTCACGTGCTGTTTACTTGGCTAAGTGTTCCTACTACCCGTTTTTTTATGTCAGTAAAATGGCCAGAAAATTACAAGAGTGTATTTATGAACACTTGTACGCTATTAGGAAGGGCAAGTTGGAAAACACTTTAGCCAAGCATGTTATAGAAAATCCTTCACATACATTTTCATTTGTAGCCATTGACCAAGTCCAGTCGGATGGTAGAGGGGGACCAGATTCCCTTATCCTTGAGGGCAGAGAACTGATTTGGCAATTGAGATTGGATGCCTGCCATCACCCGGGCATCAGTGGTGTGGTATGGTATGTTATCCATAGTGTGCATGTTGAAACTTAAAAGTCTAAATAGATGATGTATTTGTCTTTTGGTAATATTTATTGTAGTTCTAATATCAATAACCATTATGACAGGTAGATATAGTAATATCCTCCTCAAGTTATTTATCAATATGCTTCGTTAGTTTGAACACAAATGTCCCCATGTTCTGTGTGGGGATGCTATGAATGATTCAAAGTATTGTAGTCTTTATAGTGGTAGTTTTGAAGCCAGTTTAGATATAGGTGTCAGAATGTCTGACCATTTGAATAAGTTTCACTGTAGATTAGTTTGCTAGAACTGTATATTATTTTATTTTATATATTTAAAATGTTTGGTATCATGTATGGGGTTTATTCTATTTCATTTTAGGAAGTGATGATTTTTAATACTTTGCAAAAGTATTCCCCACACTTTTATCATATTTTTCATGTATATTTTTATATATATTTTTGTATTATATGTAGTTCATAGTATTTTTAACGAGTAATGGGTTTAGAGGAATGCTGTTGGATTACACTGCTTGTCAACTAATAAAACATTTGCACTTTCGCTCTGTATCCAAGTTAACAAATCTGTTCATTTTAAATGTTCTACTTGGTTCAGGTGCAATTAGAGCAGCTGAGAGTTCGTGGTGTACTTGTCACTAGTTATAACTTTATGTGATTTCATTTAGGAAGTGAGGGGAATATAAAAGGGGATGTCATTTGTAACGTTGTTTCCATTTTTCTCTCTGAAGAAGTTGGTGTATACTAAACTGACGAAAAGCTTGTGCGGAGCTTAAATAAACTACTTTTTAGTTTTATTTCTGTGACTGGTGATTTCATCTGGAGTTCCTGAGGTCTTTTGGAGAGTCCATCCATCTTTTTGCTATCGTAGAGAGTTTACAGTTCACCGTCTCTGGCCACGAACATGAGAACTCGCCCTGCCAGGAGTTGCACTGGAACCTCAATTTCCAAGGTCAGAAGTGGTGTTAGTACATCACAGTGACTGCTGTTTGCTAGGACCATGTCCCTATGGGAATACCCACAACCATGAGTCCATGGCCTGCCACGTCATGGTATGGACAGCACACTCCCCTCTGTAGCACTGGAAGTACTGCCTCTACTGGACTGTTATTGTGCATGGCTATGTGGACTCTCAGAAGATGGGGTTGTTGACCTACGTCCACATGTCCAACACTCAACTCCAACCACATGTTCCAGTGCAGACAATGTGCAGTCCAAGACAGACACTGTCCCAGCCCACCTTCTGTCCACTGCATCAGATAACTGATCCAGGATGTCCCCAATGTGGTGGAGGCAGTTACATCCATAACCCTAAGTGTATGTCTAGTGTTCCATTCAGAATGTGCCTGTGCCTTCATGACTGCCCAAAACATGTGCCGAGTGACTCATGATGTGACATCTACAACAGGTAATGGACAGACAGCAGCTCTCCCCTATCATTCTGCCTGTATGGGACTTTGCCAGCTCTTTGGCTATGGCCAGTGTCAACACTTACTGGAGCCATAGTTGCCACACTTTCCTGTTTAATGTCCCCACCCTCTGACTGTCCAGTATCTTTGGCCTTTGGGAACTGGGTTTGTGTGGGCATACTGACTGTGTGCAGTGACAATGGAGGCAGAATAGGGATGTCAACCTCTGGAACAGATTCTGCCCCAAAACTCCCACCTATACCACATTGTGGCCATCATCATCATCATCAGAGTCTGAGGAGACACTGACATCAGGTTGTGTAGGGGACAGAGACCAACCCCCTGGTCACCTGTGATAAGAAAGGAAAATGCAGTACATTACTACCTGCACTATTATGCTCTGCAGTACTATGTTATGATATATGTAAGGCTATATACACTGTTGTCACTATGACAGACCTGTTGATAACCCAACCTCATAAACTAGAACTGTAGGAAACTACTCTTCCCATTAACAGCTGTAGTTACTTGTAAATAAACTCTGATTGCATTGCAATCTCATCAACAACAGTGAGGTACACTGTTGACATTAGTGTAGACTCTGCACAGTTGACACATATGACATGCTGTAATGTCATGACAATGCTGTCACATCTATCAGTGTGGTAATACCTACAAGGCATAGGTATGAGTCTAACATGTATACAGTCAGACAATATGTCTGCCTTTGGCAATCATGCCAACAGTACACCAATGCAAGCATCAGGCCTGGGATGACAGTCTAGGAATTACAGTGCTGTAAACATACATCAATAGCAAAACAGTGTCATGCTTACCAGGAGTAGGACCACAGGTTTGTGCGATACCTGCAGACCTGTGAAAAGTTGAGGGAAAGGTAATGTCAGTACCACCAGATGTTCCACCACCACATGGTAATACATCCATATATCTTACATTTACAGTAGTTACTGAGTTAGTTGTTATAGTTGTCAAAATCTGAGCATGACAGTCAAACTGCAGTTAATCCCTCCCCACAAACAGACCTGACACCCATGTAAGACTATGTATGCCCTCACACACTGAGTGCTACAGTTTTGCAGTGCTGATCAACCAGAGCTTACCTGCACTCTCCAATGCCATGGAAACTGTGGCACCCACATCCACAATGTATGATGTGATGGATGCCTGCGAGCTGTCATGTGTGCCTAGATTTGCCAAGAATTCCTCTGTGGCTGGGAGTGGTTGTTCCAGCGTAGGCCCTCCACTGGCCATTCCATGATCCCTGCCTACATCTGCCACTCTTCTGCATGCAACATTAATCATGTCCATTGCATGGTGTCATACCTGCTCATATGTCCTGTTCTGATGACCTGTGGCAATGACATCACGGACAAGGTCAACCCACAGTGCCTACCGCTGTTCCTTGTTGTGCTTCCCCCTGGACAGCAGGACTTCATAGTGCAGATGTAGCCCTTCCAATATCAACTCATTCTCTGCATCTGTAAAAGCTGCAAAGCATCATGCATACATGTTTCCTGAAAGACAACAACATGGGAACACATCAGGTTCACATACGTGGAAGTATAGTATATAGAAATGCAGCAAGGATAGAATGGCTGGCAATCTGCACTGCTTGATCACAAATGTCATATTCCACAGTTTGCAAGCATACTAAGCATGTGGATACAATTAGAATACCAACAATAGTCAATTATTCCCATGTGCGCCATTACAGATACTGCTGTATGACCATATGGCCCAGACTGGAGTCTATTGTAGTGTGTCCACAAGGGCCAACCCCCCTGATAATATGTGAAAACAACTGTGCCAAACAAATAGGAGTGTGCAATTACAACCAGTATAAAGGGGGAGGTCCCATGAGCCCAGTGCGCCTCACTGAAATTATACATTTCACCTTTGAGGTATTGCACATCCTCTGTATGTGCAACAAATCTGGAGATCACTGACATCTCATTATCACAGTTCTAAGAATGGCTTATTGCTGTGATCCCTATTCCTCTTAAGTATATTCACACATATACATCCTGATGTAAAAGAATGGTTACATACCTGATGGAGTGCAGTACTCCTCTGCTGATATGTGTATGATAGTTAATATTTTGCATACACGTGTTCTGTGTGAGGAAAGTCTCACACAAACTGGTTTCCCATAGCCAGCTGCTTGCCTTTTTAATATGCTTCTCATCAGCAGGTGATTGCCTCTTAACCAGTCTGTGGTTCTGAAATGCTAATTGTGGCCAGCATGGCTAATTTACACTATCATCAGCCAATCACATGCAACACAGTACAATATATAAGGCCTTCATGTAGATTTGGGGCCCTTTCTGATATGTTGTGCTGGAAATTACTGGGGTGAGAAGATTACTTCATTGTAGAGGGTAGGTCTGTAGCAGCTACTTTTACATAGAGATGGGATTGCTACAAGCTGCAGCTGCTGCTGCAGGTAATAGGCATAGGCAGAGAGTGTAAACACTTTGGAGGACAACAAACTATAGGAGTAACTGTGGGTGCTCTGTCAGCCATGTTGTAGAGGCAGAGCCAGAGTGAGTCTATCCCTTCCAGTCCAATAAAGGCATGTGTTCATGATAAGTATGTTAGGCAACAGTATAGGTTCATAGGTAGGTACTAGGCTATTGGCCCTAGGGCATATAAAAGCCTAGCCAAAAAAAGTACCCTAACTTTCGCCACCCAAGAAAATTATTTTCCTGTGCCCCTGTCAAGCAGAGCCACCGAAGTGATCCCTGGGTTGAATTTCCTATTACCCATCCAGTCATCTAGATTTTTCTTGAAGAGTGCTATTGAAGAGCTTTGTTTGACATAAATAGGTAGTCTGTTTTAGAGTATGGGAAGTCTCTGGGACAGGAATCTATCCCTCCAGCATGTTCTGTTTATTGTGGTGACAAGGTTTAGGTCCCTAGAGTATGTAGCTCAGAGGGATTGGGATTTCTTTAAGTGGAGCATGTCCAACAGCTCTGGGTTTGACATAGCTTTGTATGTTAGGCAAAGATTGCCTCTGAGTATGTGATATGTGATGGAGTAAAGCTGGAGTTTTTTGAGACGGTCTGCATAGGGCATCTGTTTGAGGCCTATAATCCTCTTTGTGAGATATTTCAGCGGCCTTTCCAGTTGTTGCAGATGTCTTGTGAGGTACATACCAAAAGGGGCATTGTACTCTATAATGGGTCTAATGAGTGATGAGTAGAGGGGAACAATGATCTCTTTTTTTCTGGATGAGAAACCTTTTGTGATGAGGTGTGCCATGTAGAAGGATTTCCTGACCACTGTGGCGATGTGATTATCAAAGGAGACACTACTGTCCACTTGTGTACCAAAGTCTCTTATCACACTTTCAGTGTTAAGTAGACTGCCGCCTTTGTGGTAGTATATGGTTACATAGTTTTTACCAAAGGGGATGACAATGCACTTTTTGGCATAGAGATTGAGGCCATGGCTTTGACACCAGGCATCTGTCTCAGTGAGGCCCTTTTGTAGGATGTCCACATCATTAGGAGTTTTGATTATGGCTCCTAGTTTGCAGTCATCTGCTAACTTAGTTAGCCAAAGACCTTCTGTGTTAGCCTGTACTTCAGAGAAGTAGATATCAAACAGGAGAGGACCCAGGACTGAACTCTGTGGTACTCCACTTGTCACTGGTCTGAAGTCTGATTTGGAGTCTGCTACTTTCACAGTGTGGGTTCTGTCAGTAAGCCAGGTGGCAACCCATCTTGTGATATAGGGATTTATACCTAGTTTAGTGAGTTTATCTATAATTCCAGAGTGGGGGATGGTGTTGAATGCCTTGGCGAGATCTAGATAGGCTGCGTGAACCACCTTGCCCTCATCTATGGCTTTGGTGACTACTTCAAAGAAGTCTATCAGGTTTAGGAGACATGATCTGCCTTTTACAAACTCGAACTGTGTGGGGTCCAGAGACTGGAGATCTCCAATGTCTTTGTTTATGAGTTCCATGATGATATGTTCCATGGCCTTGCAGACCAGGCTCGTCAGGTTAATGGGGTGGTAGTTCCCAGGGTCTGTCATGGCTGCCCCTTTGTGGAGTGGGATAACTGTCACGGTGTGCCATTGAATTGGCACAAAGCCTGAGGTGAGGCTATGACTGAACATGGTACTTATCTGGGGTGCCAGTTCATTCTGTAGTTTGTGTAGAAGGCAGCCTGGAATGTTATCAGGTCCCATGGATGCTGTGTTCTTGCCTTTGGAGAGTGAGGTTTTTACCTGTGCAGCCATGATTACAGGAACTTTGCGTTCTTCCAGTATAGAGCTGGGCCCTTTAGGGGGTGAGAGGGGGGTAAAGTTAGCACTGACCCTATCTGCCAGGATGTTGGCAATATCAGTTGGTTCTCTATATTTAGTGCCATTGTGCTGTAACTCAGAGCAGATCTAAGTGTTGCCATTGAGATTCCTGACATTGCTATAGAATGATTTGTGGTTGTCTTTAGAATCAGTGGCGATTTTGTTTTCATAACTAGCTTTGTAGGATTTTATGAGGGATCTCAGCTTCTTACTGAGGCTGATCAGGGAGTTCCTCCAATCATGGGATTTTACTCTTTTTTGCAACAGTTTCTTTCTTCTGTTGTAGTGTTTGTTTATGGCAGATATTGGCTTCTTTGTTTTGGAGGATAGCATCTTGGTTCTGTTAGGGATAGCATGATCCATGCACTCGTGTAAGTGCTTATAAAGTGCATTTGTGTAGGATTCAGCAGTCTTACCACTATTGTCCATCTGCATGGGTATCATGAAGTTTCCCAGTTCTGTCTTCAGAAGCGTGATGTTGGCTTTGGAGACATTTTTTGCGCTTGTTTTCCTAATGGGGGGTGGGAGCAGGATGTGGATGTCTAGGGTAATTAGCTTGTGGTCGGATCTGACCAACAAGGAATTGACCTCTGGTGTGGAACACGAGTTGCCCATGTTGGTGATGATCATGTCTAGGATATTGCTGCACCTGGTGGGGGTGTGGATAATTTGATCCAAGGCGTTAGAATTGATGAATTCCAGAAAACGTTGAGCAAAAGAGTTGGTACATGAGTAGTTTTCCCAGTTAATGGTGGGGTAGTTGAAATCATCAATATTAGGGTGTTGGGTTGTACCCTAATATTTTCCAGTGTATCAAGAAAAGAGGAGTGGGAATCCTGAGGCTTGGTGAGGGGTCTGTAGCAAGCTACAATCTGGATTGAGGTCTTGCCCAGAGTTAGTTGAACTTAATCTCGGATGCATTATGCTGAGGAACTAGCTTGGAGGTGTGGATATACTTAATGAATATGGACACACCTTCACCTGTAGTGTTTTTGTCTTGGTTAGGTGGTCAAAAGGTGTGGTATGAATTATAGCCTGGTAATGCAGGGGTGCTCTCTGGAGCTTTGAACCAGGTCTCTGTCACTGCACAGATGTCGATGTTCTCTATTTTAATGAGTGCCTCGAGTGAGTGCATTTTAAGGTTTAGACTTCTAGCAATGAGTAGCATTACCTTCAGATTTTGCTTGCTTGCAGCTGTTACGGTGGTGAGTTTGTCATTTGAACCTTGCCTAAAAAAGGCACTATAAGGGTGGCAAGAGCCTTTGCCAGTATCTGGATCCCAAGGGTGACAGGTGCAGGCCATCTCTGGCAAATCATCATGGTCTGTCGATCATGTCATCCCAGGCAGACAGATACTGGATTCCCTTAGAATGACACCAGAAGCTTAGCCAATTGTTGAAGTCAATCATTTTGTCCTTGAACTGTGGTATCATTCTGGGTGATGGCAGGATGCTACTCAGGGCTAGGGTCATACCTGCCTGGGCTACAAGATCAGAGAGCTCCTCCATGTCTCTTTTCATGTAGTCCAGGGAGGTATGTCTCAGGTCATTCACACCAACATGGACAATGATAGAGTCATATTTGTACTTGTTGTGGAGTGACCTGAGTGCATGCATTATGTGGTGGATCCTGGCACCCGACAGGCAGCTGACAGTAACTTTCTCCTTGTTTAGCCTGGTGAGTGGAACATCAGTGTGCCTGTCTATAGAGTCATCTATGACTAGAGTGTTGGGTACATTATGCCTTATGGGCTGTAGTTGAGTGGCATACTGAGTATATGGGCTATGTGTCATTTGGTTTGTGTTGGGGGGTGGAGGTTGCTTGCATTTCTGCTTTAGAGGTCTCGGTTGTTTGGGCAGATTTTTATTGAGAGCCTCCGTGAATGTAGGCGTGTGTTTTGTGCTTCTGTGTGTGTGTGTTTTGGTTGTGTAGATTTTGATGGACTATGTGATGAGTGTGGTGTGGTGCAAGTGTTTACCTTCTCCTCTTGACTGTCTAGTCCAGTCTTCGGTGAAGAGAGCTTTGCTTCCAGTTTGGCTATACAGGTCATAGTGTTGGGTGGTAGGAGGAGGAGGTTGTCTGTGTACATGAGGCAATTGCTGCATTGCCCCAAGATACCCAGATTCATCAGGTAGACAGGAAAAAACACAGGGAGCCGACCTTTAGACATGCCTAGATAGGTGCTTATTTATTAAGTACTAAAAACTGTTTTCGTCTAGACAAGTGAGGAAAGTTGAGTGCTGTAGTAATTTGTAGCTTATTTAGTGCTTACGAGTTCTGAATAAATGCTGAGCTCAAACAGATTTGAGTGTTAAATTAAAAACTGGCTAGTTGCAAGGGAAAATTTGAAGAACAGACTTCATGGCACCAGGAATAGTTTAACCCTAGTAAAGCAGGAGAGGGGGGCTCAGGAGCCCACAAACATCCCTGGATACAGCAAATCTGCACCTGGACTAGAACTGCCACAGGAAAGGGGGAAACAAGCTTAGAATTTTTTTTCCAGTAAAGTGGAAATGGAGAAAGCTGGAACAGAAGTTAATTCAAGGTTAAGAATCTGAGTGGGTTGGTCATCACAAATGTTCTCTATTAGATTGAATGAACTAATGACACTAGACTGGGAGGAGTGTCACAGATCAAATATACAGTATGGGCGGGCAACTGCAAAACCACCAAGTATAAGAACACCACGACATTAGGGAGGGTAGGTGGGAAACTATTACAGCTCCTAGCTGTAGCCACTAAATGAAAGTTTTAAACAGATCAAAGAGCAAGCAGACTCTAGAGAATGCTTTTAACTGCAAACAGACTAAACTAGAACACAAAATCCTCAAAAATTCAAAAATGCACAGAAAAGCTTGGATAGAGCACTCACAAACAGAAAATACAACTCTCAGTATGAAAAAGCAGTTTACAGTTAAGTAATTCAGTAAACATGCAATCAGAGTAATGAAACATTATCTAGCAATGAAAAATCCAGTTAAAACAGTATAAACCAGTACATAAATGCAATGAAATAGTGAAAAAAGCTTTATCACGTTGCAAAATGTAGTAGATTAACTGTATAGTACAATTATAAGCATTTCAGAAATGCAGTTCAGTGAAATAAGTGTAAGAAATAATTTATCCTGCTCTTGGAATCTTAAGGAATTTCTGCATAGTTTCAGTAATGAATTACCATCCACAGCCTGATAAATACAAGCACATTCTATTCCAGACACAGGGTTTATATACCAGTAAGGATGGAAGAGTTAGAAGATCAAATTACTACTCAGTCCTGTTAGCCCCTGCTATTACCCAATCACTCGTACTACAGAAGATCAGGAGACCCTGTTACTCTCAACAATAATGAAGGCAGACTATCAGCAGAAAATGTCTGCCAGAAATACAGGAAACTCAAACAAAACCACCAGGCCTTGACAACAGCAGGCCTCTATCAAGATATGCCACCTGAGCAGAACACAGACACCTCAGTTTAAATGCATAGAAAGAACACTCACAAAGAGAAAATACAAGTTTAAGTATGAAAAGGCAGTTTATAATTTAGTAATTAAATAAAAATGCAATTATAGTAATGCACATTATTACAGCTCCTAGCTGTAGCCACTAAATTAAAGTTTTAAATAGATCAAGGAGCAAGCAAACTCTAGAGAATGCTTTTAACTGCAAACAGATTAAACGAGAACACAGAATCCTCAAAAAATCAAAAATGCACAGAAAAGCTTGGATAGAACACTCATAAACAGAAAATATAACTAACAGAGTACTGGGCCATGTTTGTTGTGTCCTTGAGCGACATGGGGGATAAATATAACAATACTGTAATTCCAGTGTTATACACTACTGAATTTGAACCCAGGACTGTGTGTGGCAAAATGTACTTTTTTGCGAGGCATTTAACAGACTGAACTACCAAGTCAGTGTTACAGCAGGTATACTTGCAACATATATGAGCACAAATATAGACTGTGACAAGCATTTTCTACATCCATCAGTAAGTGCATGGCTTTATATGGATGTATTTCTGCACCAGGTCCCAGGTGAACATGTATTTTGCCATTAATGCCTTTACAGGTGTCTTTCTACACGTTGCTGATAAAAGGACACATTTACCTGCTATCACAGGCCTCACTTACATCCATTGCATCAGTGACTAAGGTACACTCCCATTTTTCCATTACTTTTTAATCAAGTTTGCACAGCACAGTGTGGCACACAGCTCTGCTAAAACACGCTTAATGACTGTAACTGGAAATTATGTTTTGTTTAAACCACCTGTTTCAATTAGGAGTTGTGTGGTGTGACAGGTTAATCCAGTGGTCTACAGGTGCGATGGTCTTGGGTTTGAAAGATGTGACAGGTTCTTATCTTGTAAGTGTGTATTACAATTTTAAAGAAACATATTCAATATAACTCTATTTTGCTGAGCTTAAAAAAGCTACCCTAAATCAATATAAAGAAAAGAAAAATGGAGAGACAGGGAAGTGGTGAAATGGGATCCAAGGAGGGGGAAAACCTAGTGAATGGCATGTAGGTATGTGCAGGAAGGGTGTAGGAAAGAACCATAGCTATCCATTTCTTGTACAGCAACAACTGTGCACTTTGTCAGAATCATAATAACACATAACAATAATGCATCACATTTTGCAAAAATATAGTTAGTTTAACAAAATATGTCAATACTAAATCATAATAATAAATAACAATAATAAATAAATGAAGATAAGAGGTGGGGGAGAGAGAGAGAGAGAGAGAGAGAGAAACATTTCATTACTGACAATGCAGACTATATCCCTGAAAACACTAATAATAAATACTTTACAGGCATAGGTTCATAGGTTCATAGGTTTATACTAGGCTATCTGCCCTAAGGCATTTATAAGCCTAGCCCAAATTATTGTGGCTTACGCCACCCCTTATACTGTGCCCATTAGTTTGTTGTGCCTCTGTCCAGCAGTGACCCAGAGATGATTCCCGGGGTAAACCTACGATCTCCCATCCACAGGTCTAGATTTCTCTTGAACAGAGTCAGCGAGGTGCTCTGCCTCACATGGACCGGGATTTTATTCCACAGCATAGGGAGTCTCTGAGTGATAAATCTATCCCTCCAGCACGTCCTATTTATATCCGTGCTAAGGTTTAAGTCGCTTGCTCTAGTGGTTTTGCTGGATTTGGATTTTTTGAGGTGGAGCATGTCCATTAATTCCGGGTTGGACATGGCCTTGTATGTCAGGCACATGTCACCTCTGAGCAGGCGGTATATACTGAATAGAGCTGGAGTTTCTTCAATCTGGCAGCATATGACAGATTTTGGAGTCCCTTTATCCTTTTGGTGAGGAACTTTTGGGGTCTCTCCAATTGCTGCAGATGTCGGGTGAGATACATCCCGAATGGGGCATTGTACTCTATCATTGGTCTGATAAGTGAAGAGTACAGGGAACAATGACCTCACTAGATCTGGATGTGAATCCCTTCATGATCAGGTGGGCAATGTAGAAGGTCTTTCTAACCACTTTAGCAATGTGAGTGTCAAAAGAAAGGCCACTGTCAACCTGGGTCCCCAGGTCCCTGATGACCTCTTCTGTGCTTAGTGGATTTCCACCTATATGGTAGCTTGGGGTTACCTTGTTTTTCCCGAAGGTATGACTATACATTTTTTGGCGTTTAACTTCAGGCCATGGCTCTGGCACCAGCTATCTGTTTCCGTGAGTCCCTTCTGAAGGATATCCGTGTCCGATGCACTTTCCACTATGGCCCAGTTTGCAGTCATCTGCAAACTTTGTCAGCCAAAGTCCTCCCATGTTGGCCTGTACTTCTGAGAAGTAGATGCGGACCGAGCCCTGTGGGACACCACTTGTGACCGGCTTGGAGTCTGACACAGCGCCAGCAACTCTAACCCTGTGGGTTCTGTCCTTAAGCCAGTTTGCAACCCATCTTGTGACATATGGGTTTACATTTAAGCTGGTAAGTTTTCTACAATACCGAGTGGGGTATTGTGTGCCTTTGCAAGGTCAAGGTAGGCTGTATGGACTGCCTTTCCTCATCAATGGCCTTGGTGACTATTTCAAGAAGTCGACCAAGTTCAAAAGGCATGATCTTCCCTTGACAAAGCCAAACTGGGTCGGGTCCAATGTCTGCAAGTCCCTATATCTTTGTTTATGAGCTCCATTATGATCCTCTCCATAGCTTTGCAGACTAGACTTGTTAAGCTTATGGGCGGTAATTACCAGGGTCCGTGAGGCCACCTTTGTGGAGTGGGACCACAGTTGCCGTCGCCACTCCTTGGGCACGTATCCTGTGGTAAGGCTGAGATTAAACAGCTGCCTTATGTGCGGGTTTAATTCCTCATTTAGCTCGTGTAGCACACAGCCGGGACACCATCCGGTCCCATTGATGCTGTGTTTTTAGCTTTAGAGAGCAGCTTTCACCTGC
This sequence comes from Protopterus annectens, assembly GCF_019279795.1. Classification (NCBI taxonomy): domain Eukaryota; kingdom Metazoa; phylum Chordata; order Ceratodontiformes; family Protopteridae; genus Protopterus; species Protopterus annectens. The sequence continues at coordinate 885,455,330 of NC_056735.1, forward strand.
GCATTTGAGATGTCCGGGAGGCTACACTCGGCTGGGATAGTTATCTCTCCTTTAGGGGAGAGGGTGAAGTTTGCACTGAACCTGTCTGCCAGTATGTTGGCAATGTCTGTGGGTTCAGTGATTTTGTATCATTTTGGACTAATTCTGAGCATATCTGTGAGTTTCCACCCAGGTTCCTAACATAGCTGAAAAAGGCCTTATGATTGTCCTTTGAATCCATGGCAATTTTTCTCTCAAAATTGGCCTTAGTTGATTTTATGAGTGCTCGTATTTTTTACTAATAATGATCAGGGTGACTTCCTTTTATGGATTTTGTTCTATCATGTAATAGCTTTCTCCTCTTATTGTAAAGTTTGTTAATGGCTGGGGTCCACCAGACTGGACGTTTGCCCTTTGTGGAAAGAGTCTTGGTTTTATTTGGGATTGCCTGATCCATGCAGTCCTGGAGGTGTTCATAGAAGGCATTTGTAAGGGCTTCCACAGCTTGGGTTGTGGTTTCCTCTGACTCAGGGGCCTTGAAGGATACCACACCAGTCTTGAGTAGTGTGAAGTTTGCTTTAGAAGTTCTTCACTATGGTCTTTTTGTCTGGGGCGGGGGGGCGATGGGGATTTCCAGTGAGATTAGGGTATGATCAGATCTCACCAATGAGGGATATACTCCTCGTGTGGAGCATTTTGTCCCCATGTTTGTGACAATGAGATCTAGTATATTTTGTCCTCTCGTGGGAACAGTAACTAGCTGTTCCATGGCATTTGAATTTATGAACTCCAGGAACCGTTGGGCTAGAATGTTAGGGCTTGAGTAATGTTCCCAGTCTATATTCGGTAGTTGAAGTCACCCAATATGATGGTGTTTGGAGATACATTTATACCCTCCAGTGTCTTCAGGAAGGCTGTGTGGGGTTCCTGAGTTTGAGAGGGTGGCCTGTAGCATGCTACAATTTGTAGAGCAGTTTTGCCTATGGTTAGTTGCACCTGGATGGTTTCCGAAGCTTCATGTGTTGCCACCAACCTGGAGGTGTGAGTATCCTTTATGAATATGGATACACCCCCTCCTTTTGTGGAGTGGTCCGGGTTTTGGGGCGCATGATATGAGGTAAAACCTAATAGTGCCGGGGTGCTCTCAGGAGCCTTGAACCAGGTTTCAGTTACAGCACAGACATCGATGTTCTCCATACTGAGAAGGGCCTCGAGTGCATGTAGTGTCAATTTTGAGTACAGTGATTACAATTCTCCTATTACTGATGTAGCACAAACATACCTCTCAAGCTGTTAACATAGGTCAGTATGGGCCAAGCAATAACAAATGAAGGTACACAACTACACAGAACACTTTCACATAATGTGGACTTGTTCTGTAAGTGGATTTGGTAATACATTGCATTCCAGGTAATTATTTTTCTAGTAACCCTGTAACAGATGGATTAGGCAGTTTTAATTACATTATGGAAAATTGTGATACTTGAGAGGCATGTTTGTGTACAGTACATAAACTAGACATTCGTCATGCCATAGTTGGCAGGCAAGGGAATATAAACCAATAGCTGTGACTGCAGGGGACATCTGCAAGAAATGTAACATTGACTTCAGCAGCTTAGTACAGACATGCAAGGAATACAGCCATACTGGAAATATGTAGACATATTTATTTAGTAATCAGAAATGCTATGCTGCTTAACACTTTATTGGTATTGCTGATAAGTGTCTGTGTAATGTTGACACAATCATATCTGCTCATAACATGGGCTACCTTAACCATATAATGTTTGTTCCTGGAGTGGGAGAAAAAGAGAGTGTTATGTGACTGCATTCATTTTGCCTTCTAGAACTATTACAGTGCTATACTTGACTGCAGTGACAGTAGAACACACATGCATGGCATACAGCCGTACTGCGTTTATTAAAACAGATTTTCTTAGGAGTCAATAATGCTGCTTAACACTTTATTGATATTGCTGCCGTGTCTGTGAAATGTAACCACAACCATATCTGTTCATAACATGGGCTACCTCACCCATATACCTTTTGTTCCTGGAATGGGAAAAAAGACAGCATTATGTGACTAAATTAATTTTGTATTATAGAACTATTACAGTGCGATACTTGACAGCAGTGGCAGTAGAACACACATGCATGGAATACAGCCCTACTGCATTTATTAAAACAGATTTCTGAAGGACTCAACAATGCTGCTTACACTTTATTGGTATTGCAGATAAATGTCTGTGAAGTCCACATAGTATCTGCCCATAGAGTGGGCTACCTCACCCATATACCTTTATTACCAGGAGTGAGAGGAACAGAAAGCATTATGTGACTGATACTGGCCTGGAGACAGTGTTACACTTGACTGCAGCAACCTTACCATAGACAAGGAATGCATGCAACTCTACTGCAATGGTTATGGCAACCCAATCCTGCTATATACCATTTTGGTTACTGTTATTGGCATTGTTTATTGTTTATTGCAATACAGTTGTTATTGTTCATTTAATGCACTACAGCTCTAATTGCCCATGTCTTGCACTGCAGTTCTATTTGCCCATTTACTGCAAATCAATTTTTATTCTGTATACTTCATTGCAGTAAATGCTTTACTATTTCTTCCTTATTGTACTAAAGTTAGCTTAATAAATCCATACTTACCACACTCATGGCACAACCTGGCCAGGAGCCCGGCATAGGACTCAACATTGTGAGTCCTCTCAGGTGGAAGAGAAGCACACCATTATGCATACCAGTTTTGTAGACATTCAGCTTGCAGTTTGATAAAACAGTGGAAAACATACTTACATATTTGTGGGGCATTGCCAGCTCGTGTCTCTTGGAACTAGGTATCCAAGGTTCCCCTCTTTCTCCTCTTCAGGTTGTCAAAATGGTGGCAGCACAGCTCACCTGTGCTGGGGATACCAGTAGTACAGGTGTGTTCCCTGGCCACCAGTCCCAGGCCTCCACCTTACATTCTGAGCCCCAGAAACCACCCTGCATCAGCCTGGGTTCATAATTTTTTACCAGGAGCCTAACAAAGACCCTAGATTCCTGAATAGCCCATCTCTGTGCCTGAAAGCATGCACCTTCACCAGCACCACCTTCCATATCAACAGATGATGAGACTCCAATGAATGGTGCAAAATTCCCACCTATTGACCTTAATATAGGCTGTTTTCCTGCCCTTAAATCTCATTCAGCAACTTGCAAAAAAGTGCCTCATTGCTTAGCAGTGCACAAACCAGCTAAGAAGAGCTAAGCAGCACAAAAAGTCGCACAATGTTGGTTTTAGCTATGCTTAGCACTGTACAAGCAGAAGTAGCCATTAGCATGTTTAAGTAGTGCTCAGCATAGTGCAGCAGTGCCATATTTCACAAATTTGTTTTTAAAATTAAATATATATAATAAATAAAATGACATACATCTTATGACTGCTACGGACTCGAACCCAGGACCATTAGGCTGTAACTCTACCTATTTAGCTACTTGAATATTATGAAAACTAGTATACCTTCAAATATACTACTGGGCTACCTGTTAGCATTCTTAAGCACTGCAGTGCACCATGCAAACATGCTTAAATAGACCCAGACATAAATAATTAACTACATCCAGTTTCTATTTTTAGATGTCTAGAAACTGTGACCTATGTATGTATGAGTACCGCACCGCACAAACAGCAATTAAAAAAAAAAACTGAAAAAAATAAAACAAAATACATAATTATGATAAGTAATGACATCCAGTTTCTATTTTTAGATATCTGGCAGGTGTCAGCTGTCTATATCTGTACACAGCTTGACATTGCTGCACTCCATATAAACATACAGAAAGGAAATAAAAGTCATAAAAATAAAATACTACACATTTTAACCAATTCACAGCATTTCAACAGTAACAGGGAGCAGTACAGTGAGCCTCACCATGTATGTATCCACAACCATGGGTAGCCTCTACACTTCTCCCTACACTGATTCAGTATCCCTGTTCCTATGCTCTCCCTTGGCAGTCTGCCATCATTAATATGCATGGTGTGCTGTTGAGGGGCCATGTACACAGATAAATTCTGTGTAGGATCTACACAGTGCCTACACAGATTTTATTAAATCCTTGGGACAGATCGTCAAATCTCCCTTGAACTTTGCTCCTATAATCTTCAGATTATGTCCTCTTGTTTGCATATATCACTTTTTAATATTGTTTCTCTACATGAACTCTATAGATTCTGGCAAGGCATTTAAAGGTGCCTAGTAAAGGTGCCTAGCATATTACTCAACACACTTTTCATCACTTCTGAAATATGTGTGTGTGTGTGTGTGTGTGTGTGTGTGTGTGTGTGTGTGTGTGTGTGTGTGTGTGTGTGTGTCTCTTGTTTAGTGGTGCTGTTATAAAAAGGGTCTTTAGTGTTGGACTGGGATTGGAGAAGTAGCAAATTACAGCAAATGCAAATATCTCAGGTCAATAACAAGGAGATATGCATACTCAGAAAGTCATTCATTCTTTATTTTATTCTTTCACTCTTTCTGATACTCACTTTATCCAAACCAAACATTTGGGGAGCCAGATTATATCCTGACAGTCACTGGGTGCAAAGGAGAGAAATTTACAGAGTAGAAGACACCATTCTATTACAGAATGAATAACAGACAGGGAGACACACTCACAGGCACACACACACACACACACACACACACACACACACACACACACACACACACACACACACACACACACACACACACACACACACACACACACACACACACACACACACACACACACACACACACACACACACCACCACTGGCCAATCTAGAAGATCAACAATTCACGTACGACTCTATGATACACAGCAAAATCATATTACACCCACATTAATAACTGCATCAAAAGGACCCACCAGAAATTAGGATTGCTGTACAGAAATAAAAAATTCCTCAAACAAGAATCTATATTATCCCTTGCTCAGGCCTACCTTCTACCTACCCTGCTATATGCTGCCCCTATCTTTACTAACCTCCAAATAACTTTGGTAACCAGACTCGAACATGCATATAACCAAATAGCTAGATTTGCACTAACCTCCCCTATAGCTCTCAGCACTGCCTCTCTTAAAAAAAACTTCACTGGCTAGAATTCTATAATCAACTCCTTCTGCCTCAACTTCACCTGACACATACCATCCTTCACCAACCCCTAGCTTGTCCTTCACTAGCAACTCTCATCTCCCGTTATGTCCCTAATCGAGAGCTTCGTAGCTCTGACCAACACCTCCTCCAAATTTACAAACCCAATAAATCCATAGGAAAAAGTCTTTATAGTCACACAGTCTCAACTTCCTGGAACAAACTCCCTCTATATATCAGATCATACCAAAACGCTCCCAATTTCAAACTTACCCTATCTACTCAATTCCTGGACCTGCCACTGTAAGGATCCTACTTGAAGCAATTCCTCCCCCACCTTATTCTTCCTCTCAGCCACTTTCTCTATCCTTCTCACAGCTTATGCTCTCCTGCTTGTATGTTTTACTTCTATTTTTAGTAACAAGCACCTTTTACAATCTTAATTGCATGTATTACATATATCTCACTTATATTCTATGCCAGTTTCTCTGTACATTCGCTACTATTCCCCTACTAGACTCCACTCTATACCTAAAACGTCCCTACTTCTCTCCTTCCCTTTCCACATTCATGACCTTCCCTCCTTCTTCTCTAATCCGCTCCTATACAACATGTCAATCCATATACTTTTAAGGTTGTTTGTCTGCTTCAAAATTTGTATAAGATGAAACACATTCCCATTATATGTTTGCTTTAATATGTACATCATTCTAACAAATTTAATTTTGTATTCGGAGCTTTTCTCTTCAGGTCTGTAATGAAAAAGGGCATCTGCCCAGCCAGACTAACCCGGTTAACAAATAGGAAATAAATAAATAAATAAAAATAGAAATATTGCATAATGAGGTATCTAGGCAGCACAATGTATTCCAATATAGGTATTACATGCTGAAATTACTGCACTAGATACTGAGCTATATACTTTAACTACTGAACTCTGCTGGTTTGCTGAAAAATCCAGTATGAATTCCTTAATGATTCTATGCAATATATTTTGGAGAACTTTCAAAGTCTACCGAATCGGTACATTCTGAATGTATGTCATACAGTAAAAAATGGGCTTTACATCCTGGAATAATTACATTGTACTTATATACATAAACATTCATATGCATTTTTTTCAGAAATTCATGCACAATATATAGTGAAATTACTGTATAATACAATAAAATATATGATAATTTTATTAGGTGATTCTGGTGCCTTATTTAAACTGCAGGGGTAGCATTGTAAAAATACAAAATAAAATGATTGCATTGTATACTAGAATATATGCTGCATTAAGTGAAATATACATAACAAAGGTATTTCACTCAGCTAAGAGATTACTAGTGATGCATTGATTTCAGCATAACATACCGATCAGGGCACTGTGTAATTTCATTATCTCTTTGTGGAATCAGCTGTAAACATTTCATATTGCAGTTTAGAAAAAAACATTGTACAGATTCCCCTGTTTGACCCAATCAACAAAACTGTATAGCTAATGTAACCAGGCTGAGAGGTATCCTGGTCATCACTATATAACTGAGACAACCAGGATTACCATAACCACCCACTGAACAAATCATGTCAGCCAGAGAAGCCTGCCACTGCCCACCTGTATCCTATTCAAACCATAAAAACAATGGGGAATAGAGATGTCTTTCCTTAAACCAGATCCCTTTACCACAACCACCCCAAAAGCTACACATAGCTCATATATTAGCCTGCTTTTCAGATACTTCCTCACCTCATTCTCATGTCACAACTAACAACTGGGAGCTAAGGATGGATATTTTCCAAAACTCACACCAAAGAGATCAGATATAAGTCAGACCAGACCCTATATAGTCCCTCACTTCCTAACCTTACAACTTCCTACCCCATAATTACATCACTTCACTGAGCATATCCCCCACTGCTCAGTGACTTTAACTCTTAACATGCCCTACCCAACTATACCAAGCAGCTGTATATGTACAAATACGTCTGCTTGGCAAATTAAATTTGCACATATACCCATGTCCAACATAGTGAACAAAACAGCACAGCAAGTGCATCTAGTTTATTGAAAACTTAAAACAACAATATTCACAATTTGCATGGAGGGATATACATTTGTCTCCCAAATATGCAACAAAATCTATAAGATTTAGGATTTTTGCTTGGAAATGTTTCCACAGGTAGACAGCAAATGTTGAAGGTGTGATGGGAAAGAAAGAGATAATTGGGAACATATTTTCTGGGAGTTTAATCTGTTGGCAGACTTTATAGTTTCTCTGCAGACTACTCTATCAGAGATACTTAGTGAGTAAATTGGCGTAACTAGGGAAATTATTTTTCTGAGCTGCAATACAAAATTGGAATTGCCTAGACATAATAAGATGTTGCTGAGTCTAATTATGGTGTTTGCCAAAAAAGCAATTACTAGAAAATGGAAATCAAAGTCTAAATCAACTGTACTAGAAGTAGTGAATATAGTAACAGAGATAAAACAACCAGAATTGGGATCTTTAGAAAAAGTCATGAGCAAATTATATAAGAAAAAATGGGAACTGTGGGAATAATACATACAGGGGAAGAATGAGGTTTAAATCAAGATAGGGTTACTACAACCACTCCCATTGAACCAGGCATGTCAACCAGAGCAGCATGCCACAGCCCTCTTTAACTTGTATCCTAACCAAACTATAAAAGAAAGTGGGGAATAGAGAGGTCTTTACGCAAACCAAACTCCTCTACCACCTCACCAGCCTGCTACCTGCAGGCTGTCCCCATTTATCCTTACAAACCATCACTTCTAATGATCTCACAGCATGTCCTTCACTGTCATGGCAATGATGGCATTGAATAAATCAAGGCCAACATCACTCAGATGCATCCAATCCTCTCTATACTATAATTTATCCTATCCTCTATGAGGGAACACGTGAATATCCAAAGAGTCAACTGCCCTTGCTACTTTACAAAATGTTTAGTGACCTCTAAAGATTTGAAAGACATTACCTGCTACCAGACTAATCTAGGTATTATTTTTGACCAAACATACAAAAACTTTGGAAACCTCTGCTTCAAATTACCAAGTCATATACAGTCTAAGACAGTAACCTTTTCTTTAGCACAAAACTCAAATTGTTACCCACTTAATGATTAAGCACTAACTTGATATTACCCAACTCTAATCACAAAGTATTTATCTTATCAATCAACTCCTTCCAATATGTCTTTAATACCACACCAAATCACCCCACATTTCAAAGGATGAAGGCCTAACTGAGTATGATCTGAATAAATGAAAGAATGGTCAATGATAACAATCTTGCTGCGTCCCAAAAAACTACTAAATCACATCGACTAAAATTTCATCAAAACAATCATTTCTAATATAAGATAAAAATGCATCTGAAACCCATCTCCAAGCTCTCTTTATCACCTCAACTGAACTACCCTGCAGAATCAAATCTGGTGCTCTTTCTATTCTAAAAGAATGGAACATAAAGTGATCTGATGAACCCCCTTGGCTTAACAATGGTCTTCTCACAATTGTGACAAACTTCCCTTCTGATATTGATTTTCCTTCAACTTCTGAAAGACCACCTGCCCCACCTCTGGCTTAGCCACATTCCGCCAACATTTAACTCATGCAACCAGACACAACAGTCTTTCAGAATTGACGTGAAACACCACTTGTTGGTCTTGGCCTCGCTGATCCTCTTTTGATCTATGTAACCAAACCTTAAATGCTGTTTCAGTAATGCAAGCATCACTCTAGTACAACTTTCCCAACAATTAATTTACCTAGAATGCTCCAAGATACATAAACACTGATAAACTAGACCACAAAATATACTCACTACAACTAGGAATCACCATTTGTAAATCTGCAACTATATCCAAAAGAGACTCCAAATAATAACAAAACCAAATACTGATCATTGTAAAAGAAATCCAGGCCACCTTGTAGAGGTAAAAAAAAAAAAATAATATATATATAAGGAAAGGAAAAAGGATGTATCATGATTCTTATCTGATGGAGTCTAGTTTGTAGGAAAGCACGCATATTTGGATTTGATTTGGAATTGTTATATATTTTAAAGTTTTTTTTGGCTCAAGATTACTTTTACACAGATCAGTATATCCTCAAGAGACACCTATCTAATAGTAACTGTTTGTCACAATCAGCTTTCATCACTCTTTTCCAACCCTTCAGCAAATGCAGTACTCCCCAACACCTGACAACATCACATATGCCCATCAATCTGGCCATAGCACTAAGAGCTGACATGTGCACCTTGACTGTATGTACTGCTTTACCTGGCTTCCACTTATAAACTAAATACCTGTACACTAACCTTAAAGGCTACCTCCTCTGTCCAATGGGATGTTGTTGCTTGAAGACAAAAAATGATGGCATAGTAGAACTATTAGATGTTCTCATAGCCCTGGACCAATAGTGAGTCATTAACCAGCTTGCTATATTCTTTTAAGTTCTCTAGACTTCTCTGGCACTGTCAGTGATATCCAATGAAGCCTGATAAAATGAAAATGAGACAGACTGTCAGCTAGCGTATTGAGCCTGCCTGGCACATGCTTCACTGAAAATGACACGTTGATTCTTAAACTAATTAAAACTAACTTATTTAAAACCGGCTGCACCAACTCTGACCTGGTTGATTTCCTTGCCAAAACCTGAACAACTGCCACATTATCAGAATGAAAAATTACATTCTTGTTCCTGAAATTGTCTTGCCCAGTCAACACTGCTGTCCAAATCACCAACGGTTCCAAAAATGTCATGTCCATCTTCCAATCTGTAGGCCAAACCACCAGCCATTCCACAGCAAGCCATTACCCAAGAAAAATTGCTGCCATACAAAAACTCCACTCTGCATGTGTATGCAAATGCAGCTCTTCAGACATTAATCAATCATCATGCCAAAACAAAATACCATCAAAATCCTCCAAAAACAATAATAAAATGCCATCATCTTGCTTCACTCTTCTGGATATCTGCACTCAATTATGCCCACTTCTCTCTCTTTACAAGGAATCAGCCAAAGACCTGTTTTAAAGATTCTACTCTAACTAAACTTCACACAAAATTTAGCAATTTCAACAACTCCATTACCTCATTAACCCTAATCTCCTTTGGACTCTCAAAAGAAGTAAGCCTCTCACTCCATTTAACTTATCTACAGAAAAACAAAACAACGCATGCTCTGCTTTTACTTTCAAACCTAGAAACATTAACCTTTTACTTGCCCCTTCAACTTTGCTGGCCACCAATGGTATTCCTAACTCCAGACACAAATCAATAAACATAATCATAGCTAAACCTAATGTGATGCCCCACCACTGGCCCAGTAATCAAGAAGCCTCAATCTTCACCACTGGCAACAGTGGGGGATGTACACACTGGGAGGATGACAAGTACATACACAGTAAAGTACAATTTCCCTTAAGGGCACACAGAGACCATAGTCAGTCTGGGGCTGGTTTCTCCATTTTTCTGCATATCCCCAATAAGACTCCCCACTGGCACAGCTATAGAGTTGAGATCTCAGCTGAGTGGCCAAGCCAAGACCTCCAGTACCCTCTCTGTCCAACCAGTGCTTCATGTCCCTGCCCAAGTTGTTGACACAAACTCTTTGAGATTTTATTTATATACAAACACACACACACACACACACACACACACACACACACACACACACACACACACACACACACACACACACACCTGGTAAAGGTTGGAACAGGTTTGTTAGCTATGCCCCCTTTTGCCCAGGCTATAAGGTAATTATTACTGCCACCAGACAACTCTTTAACAGCTACTTTAGGGACCTTAACAGATGGTGTCTAATCTTACTGTGTAATGTTGCTATCAATACAAATGGTAGTTTGATCAAGAGCAAGGCTATTAGGAGTGGCCTGCACAGTGTCATCAAATAGATATGCAAGTACTCTAAGAGCTTAAATATGTCTCACAAGTATCAGCCACAAAGTTAGGTTTAAAAATATTTAATAATAAATAATAAAAGACCAAGAAAATACTCAGTAAATAATCACAGTAAATTCAGAGTTCAAAATCACAGGAAATATTTAAAACAACATTGCAGGATAGTTGCAAATAAATAAAGAAAACATCTAAGCTATATTTCACTATATTCCTAACTGTATCTAAGATAAATCATTGTACCCTAGTTAACTTACTTACAGAGAAGGCAAGACAGATGTGGTGAGTGGGTCTTTGCAGCTAATGCTGTCAGGTCAAAGACAAAATACAAAATGTACTATCTCTCTCTCTCTCTCTCTCTCTCTCAGAGACTTCTTTAATTAATATTGGATATTACTGTTGGGTTAGTTTGCAAGATGACATCACTTCTTGTCATCTGACTTTAGTTCCCAAGCTAAACCCCCATTGCTAGAAACTGCCAGCATTTAGCATCTCCCTGTGAAAAATACATAGCCCTCAGATCTTTGCAGCTGCTGGAAGACATACAACATAAAACACAAAACAATGCAGAAGGCACCCTAGTTTTAGAAATAATGTCTCCTTGCATTGAAATAATCTTTTCTGGCACAGTTATAAAATAATTTAATTTCAACCATTTTCTGAAGTTTTGCAAATTAACCTTTTATGTTCCAGTTTCCACTGTTGAACTATATACATTTTCTCAGTTACAATAGCATGTATATATTTCTGTTCCTTTCCAGTAGGGTACACTGTGGATACATCTTTAAGCTCAGTACTTTACAAACCCTTTCAACACACACTTTTGTACTAGCAGCTTGATATGCACATAATATACACTTCTAATATATTTGTAACACAAGCATATGAATCATGCTGATATTCACAAATGACATATAATTATTTACAAAATTCCAGATAGGTAGCTGTGGAACTAGTGCTGCTGACTTGAGTGGCTCTGGGTCATTTGTAAGCACCCTCGTCTATCCATGAGTGCAGGAGTTAGGTTCAGTCAAGTTTGTGTTAATGTCCCACAAGTGGCAGGCATGTTATGAACTCATGCTGCAGTGTCTGTTATCTATATCATGGAAGCATGAGCTTGACCTTAATTCTGGATATATACTGTTTGATTCTACATGGGTGGCACAAGGCGGATGTTTCCTTCAGTCCACCTCTATGGCTGCTGATTCCATATGAGAGAGATAATATTGAGAAGCATACAACAATGCAGCTAGAGACACAGGTATGGAATACACCTGGAATATGAGCTGGCAGTAAAGGCAATGGCTGTACTTCTCTTCCAGCCTGCAGCTGACATTTAGGATACATTCCTGGTGTTGAGTTATAGAAAATCAAATGTTTTGGAGAAACATGTCTGCTGGATCATGGAGAATAATATTATTGAGCAGCAAAACATGTATGCTGATGTGAGATGTGTGTTTCTAAATATCATCACTTGCTACCCATAGTCCCAACATCCTTCTGTCCAATATATGGCAACCCTCTCACTATATACAATAGCTCAGTGGTGAGGCACAGGAGGCTGCATCCACTGTTTTGCTGTACAATCATGGGATTGCCCAAAGGATCAGGTTACCGTTTTACAGTGGGGGATACTATGTAGACATCCTGCCTTATCTCACAAGAAAGTTATGGCAAAAGATGAATAACATTGTACTCTATGTAGTGAAAGAAAAGTATTCCCTCTGAGCCTGATGCATTTGCACACACACACACACACACACACACACACACACACACACACACACACACACACACACACACACACACACAACTGTATTTTCATTCTGTGTAACTTGTATATATGTATGATCTACTATCTTAGACTTAATGACTGTAAAATTGTGTAAATTTGTAATGTATTCGTATATCTTCTGGTTTGGAGCTTTTCTCCTCAGGTCTCTTCTGAAAAAGGGCCCAAAAGCCCAGCAGGACCAACCCGGTTAACAAATGTCAGTAAATAAATAAAATAAATAAATAAATATTCATTCTCAGTTTTGGAGTTTCTGAGACCTGTGCCTCACCATCTGAGATTGTATAGAGCTGTAAAACAAAAATGAAGCAAGGCAAATGGATGTTGTTCTAAACCTGTAATTTATTAATATGTGAGCGCTTTCATTTAACAAATATGAAACTTCTTCAGACCATTTTCATTTATAAAAAATAAACATTTAAATATTTAAAAAGTCTAGCAAAATGTTACCAAAACCAGAAATTATGTAAGCCATCTCCTTCCTGTAAAAAAGAATAAAATATCATAACAAAAAATACATATTAAAATATAAAAAAAAATAATAAACATTTCAACCCATTCTCCCATATTTTAACATGCAATGCATTCCCCATCTCAACCAAAAATATCTCAATAATATTGAAATAAAATATAAACAATTTTATAAATATACCTATCTTTTCAATATTTGTTATATGTTTATACCTATCTATTCAATGCCTTACATTTTAAAATACTAGTAATGGAACTGTGCTCATTAATACTAGGCTATATATAAGCTTCCAACACTAACTGCCATATTAATTCATGTTTTTCTAACTGCTGAGCCCATGGTACATCTTTTGGATTGACAGGCACTTGCTCAATGATTAAAAACTTAAAAGTGTCCTGTTGGTTGGTCACAACATGTTTTGCTAATTCATTAGTTAATTTCCATCTCTTTATTGCATATACATGTCATAGATTCTTTCCTATAAACTTCTCTCGGTTTTACCACGTTCTTAGGTAAGCAAATAAATAATCCTTTAATAGAATATGCAGTGTCCTTTATCTGGAATTGACCTACCCCCCCCACACACACACATATATATATATATATATATATATATATATATATATATATATATGCAAAATTTACACATTCCACATTACCGCTATGTCCTTTGTTCTTGGCCTCCAACATTTTTTTATATTAAATCCCCTTCTTGTTATCATTCTTGGAATATCTTTCATAATTTCCCTCAAATATGAATCTTCCTCTATAAACACCCAATTCTTTAAAAGTATAGCTCTAATGTTATCATAATCAGTGGAATAAATGGTAATGAACCCCATAGGATGATCATCATTACTCGTGTCCTTCTTATCAGCTTTTAACACATCTATCTGCCTATTATTTAGAATTGGAAAAAATATTCCTTTTGTCTGTTATTATTAACCTTCATATATAATTCATTAAATAAAGGTACTGGATACTCCCTAGCCATGAACATTTCTCTAAGTTTATTACATTCATCCTCAAATTCAGCATGTGAAGTGACCATTCTGACCACCTGAACCAGTTGGCCTTTTATTACTGATTTTTTGTGATGCATAGTATGTGCACTTTGATAATGCAGGAATGAGTTTGAATAAGTACTCTTTTTATGCATACTAGATAACAACCTTATATTATTAATATCCTTTCTTAAACTAACATCCAAATAGTTGATGTTGATTTCCCTCACATTGTAGGTAAATGTCAAAAACAGTGTGGTAGTATTAAAATACTCCAGAAAGTGCTTTAACTTATGATGGCCACCTGTCCATAACACAAAAATGTCATCCAGGTAATACAAATATAACTTAATAATTATTAATTATTTAACACAGACCTTCTTTCCCAGCAAACCATGACCAAATTAACGAATACTGTTCCACACAGGGATCTCACTGCAACACCCACTTTTTGTAGTTAGTAACACCCTTTAAAAAATATGTAATTATTATAAAAAAAATTTTGAAAATATCCACATATAAATTAATTTCTTTGTGGGACACCCCATATATAGTCAAACCAACTTTTTTCTCTTCACACTCTTATCCACCAACCAGAAAAAATCCCCACCCTTCAGAAATTAGTGCAGCCTTATAGCAGCACTTATCCTCTGTGCTCTAGTAACAAGGCTCTGTTAACAATTACCAAAGTAAACAACATAGCTGGCCAGTTACTCTATTCATCAAGTATAGCTAAGCTTTGGAACACCCTACCCCCTGACATATGATAAGTTACTAATAAACATCACTTTAAAAAAGAACTTAAATCATTCCTGCTTAACTCTTTTAGAGGGGGGCTGGATTGCCAGATCAGGGGATGGCCTGTGTGCAAAAATATTTGGCTACACATCCAATATTGGAGGGTATGTTTTTTTTCTAGTGAATCCTCATAGTCATATATATTCTGTACCAATGCACTTTATATCTGTAGTGCATGCTGTATTATTCTATATACAGTTACTTTGTGAGTATTCATAGTAGAGCTGCTTGGATGTTGTGCATGTATTTGTGTGTATATAAGTGCAGGTAGGTGCTGATTATAAACAATGGTAAGTATTGGGTCTTCCCTTTGTTTTATAAAACAGTAGGTGGTTGCACTATTTTGTATATGTGAGATCAAAAAAAATTCCAATGAGTTTTATTTTTATTCTTCTGTTTTGTAATTGGACGACATTGTTGGTACAGTGTAGTGCTACACTGCAACATGACTCCCATATACCCCATCTTACCATGGTCTCCATGGGGTCTATGATTGGTCAACATGACTCCCATATACCCCATCTTACTACATTCTCTTTGGGTTCTATGACTGGTCAACATGACTTCCATAAACCCCATCTTACCAAAGTCTAAGTGGGGGGTCTATGATTGGTGCACTGAGATGCTTAATTCAACTGGGCTAGAGTCACTTATGCTGCTTTATGCACTGGTGACAGTGATACATCCCCAAGAGAGATGGCACATGGGCACAGGATGTACAAGTCCTGCCAGCAAAAGGAGGTTCCTTGCTCGGTGTTCAAGTCTATCCCATGTTTAAATACATAACTGTTATAGGCCAGGTGGGCAATACATCTTGTCTTAAGAGAGTATGTCCTTTCCCTCTGCATTTGGATGGGTGCTATTACTCATTATTTTCCTTGCAAACCAGGGGCCAATCCAGTTTGAACAGGGCTTGGCAAGTGGACTGTCTCCCCTACCTGACAGCACATACACACACACACACACACACACACACACACACACACACACACACACACACACACTGTCCTTCTGGGAAAAGCTATTAAGTAGAGTCTTACAAATTTTTCCCCCTATACCAGCTACATCAAGTGCCTTAGGCACTAACTGAGTTTAGGTTGACTGCCTTTCTACTAACTTTGGATGTGAGGCACCTTAGAAGAAACATATTTTTATTAATACATTGTTCATGCAGACATTGCATCTAGAGTGTGATATTTAATTTATTTCAAGATGCGGTTCTTTGATATGCACTTTTATTCCTACAGAGTAGCACAACACTTTGAGGTGTTGTTGCATCTAGTAATGTACAAAATAACTATGCAGGTGTAGTAACATTTCTGAGTAGTTTCATTGATGGCTCTGTGTCTTCATCATGTTGCTGTAAATATATATAAAAAAACACAAGCTACAACCACATTTGTAGTATAGAAAGTATTTAAAAAGGCATTAATGTCCCATCATTTTAGTGCACTTTACCAAATGGAAGGGGCTGCAGTGTGATAGCTAAAACCTTAAATCTATATCTTTTCTCCCAATTTTATTCCAGAGGCATATCTGCAATGGCTATTGTGATCATATAACACAGTGTGCCATTTCTAATCTAAAATAATTTGTTTTATGAACCCCTTACACTTAGAATATTTCACAAGTGACTGAAATTTTAGGCTTAGGAATGCAGAAATGTAATAGCTCACTTTTATAGATAAGTTGTTTGGCATGTTAAGCACTGTACACGTGACTAAAACTTTGACTTTAGAAGGAAGAGGAAATATACCTGTAATACTTCCAACTTTAGTATCACATATCATTACACATTGCCTTGTAGAATGTACTGAATGTGTTGCATTAATTAAACTATTTTCTATAGATTACCTATGCATTTTATGTGCCTGTTATTTAAATGTAGGTCGCTATTTACTTTCTTTTCAACAGCAGCTCCAGTCTTCACTGAAAGTTTTCAAACTAAAGGCCATTCTTAAAGCAAAGCTCATCCGATGTCCTTGCACACTAGGAGGATTCTCTCCCAATATGTGTGGTAGAGCAACATTTTGTTATGATATACTGTCTTGCACATTTTATAAAGTCTATTTGTAAAAACAGACAAATGGTCCAATGAAAAGTAAAAAGACATTCACAAGACATGCAACTTATTACTGGCACTTGTGTGTATTCCTGTAAAAGTGTGTATTTTATTTTGCATACACTTAAAAATATTACTTATTCTTATATCTTCAGCTTTGCATAGAGACTGACAAATTTAAGCCTTGCTACTTTGTACTTGAGTTTACGGCACACTTATAATTCTTTATTTTTTCAAATACTGAAACCATTTAAGAATTAAGTAAGCTGTTTCTTAGCTCACACTCATTAAATCCCAATTATGTACTCTGAGCTCCCTGATAAATGAAATTCCTACTGTGAGTTAGATGTCTGACCCAAGGGCATGTGATACACTGCTCATTAAGTGCTGTGTGATCTGGGGACCTGGAGTCAAGAACATGCAACTAATAAGAGGAAAATAAACGGCTATAGATCTTTAACTTACTAAAATCCCAGGAGTTAAACAATGTTACAGTATTCTTTATTATTCAGAGCAAAAACGTGCTTTGCTTTAACATGAAGTAATATTTACTATTTTCTTGCATAATCTTGCATATACCTGTAACGGAACATGACCTTTGTCTACTGACCTAGGAATGATTGAAAAAAAGACAGTAATGCACATTTCTTTGAATGATCTGTTTTAAATATGTTACCCACTGCTAGCTTTTTCAGGCAGAGTTCAGTTTCTGCATTAAATCAGGTATATTAGCTGCATAATTAATAATAAGCAACAATAAGATAGATAAAGGGACAGATGCATACAGCTATATATATATATATATATATATATATATATATATATATATATATTTGTCAATAGGGTAAGTTAGCTAGCCCTCTGATACTTATTTCTGTCATGTGCTAGGCCTTAAGTGTAAAGGTTAATGTTTATATATATATATATATATATATATATATATATATATATATATCCGTAATTTAGTGTAGACAATCAACCAGCATGTTTTTAAGAGGTGGGCAAAAACTGGAGTGCCCAGAGAAAACCATTTAGATATGAACATAATATGGACACTTCACATAAAAAAGACCAGGAGTAAGGACTGAATCCCACATCCTTGGGCTATAAGACAGAGATCTTGTCACTAACACAGTGTACTGCCACAAGCACTTTAAAATCATCAGAATCTAAACTGGCTTGGGGGAACCACAACAAATTTCAAGTCTTGTGCGCTTTAACCATTCATTTGTGATTTTATTCCTGAGTATAACATTAACAGACCATTCAAGAAAATGGATGTTTTCAGAAGTACATATTCAGTAACACAAAACAGTATATCAAATCTTTCTTGTACATATGCTGAAAGTCATATGGAAAGAGCAATAAAAAGAGGAATTAAACAAGCTATGAGGGCATGGTCCAACAGGTCAGCATACCAACAATATGAAAGTCATTTATCTATATTTATTAACTGATTTTAAAAGAGAAATATTTGATGGGCAGCAGCTACTTTGGGCTGAACTGTGCATGTCTCTACAGTTTCTTGTATTGCTTCCCTCTAGATTCTATACCACATGACATGGTTCTTCACTCTGTCATGGATAGTGGGCCCAACAACCTTCAAAAAGGAGCCCATTTCTGTTGCTTGCGTCCAAAGTCTTACCCTTTTGGTCACTATGCAAAGCTCATGACAATATGTAATGATGGACACTTAAACTGACATAAATTAAAAGCTTTGTTTTGCAATATATTTTTTTGTCTGTGGGTTAGTTATTGTTTAGTTGAATTCATATGAGATGTGGTTGCTATAATGTGACACCCCTGAACCTCAGCTGTCTCCAGAGCAACAAGCACTTATTTGAAGTTTTATGTAGCCGTTTAACTGCTTTGAATCAGGAGTGCTAACTCCCACAACCATGACAAAGGGTGTCCCATGGCAGGCGAATAATCCTGGGATCCAGCACTGCTGACTGCAGAGGCAGTCTTAGACAGATATTCCCTTACAGCCTTCAGCATACCAGTATCTTGCTGCAGATTGCATGAGGAATGAACTGAGGGCTTGCACACATTCGCATTCTAGGCCCTAGTTGTCAACACCCTCCCAGAGTAACTCATTTGCCTAGGCTGTTAGCCTTTCCGAGTCCCAGTCTTAACTGGGACTATAAAAAAGGCCGATCTCCACTGGCACATCATCCCTCCCCCAAGAAAGATAAGTAAACAAAGTATCATCATTCTTTGTACTTATATATCAGTCTATAATAGTGCCTTGAGTCATTAATCCAGCCTGGGTCAACTGAGTCTTAGGCAAGACTTTATTCCTCTGTGGAGCTGGCAAAAAGTATTTCTGCTGTCACCACTACAGTCCAGGACAATGTCTGTAGTACTGCATCTCTCTGCCTGCCTTATGGTTGACCTTCTGATCCTTTTGAGCTGCACTAGTGAACAAGTCCTCTCTTTTCTTACATGCAGGGACTGAGTTACTCTTAATTGTGAAAGAAACTTGACCTCTGATTTGGAGGTGCATATTTTTTTCCCAATGACTTCATACTTAGCTCCAAAAATCTGCAGGGCATGCTAGAGATCTTACATTCTTAAGATCAAGATGACAGAGCTCACCTGTTCCTTGATTAACTGTCCATGAAAATTATTACAATGCCATATTATTGTTCTGCAGTATTCATTATGCAACTGTTAGTATGAAAATTAGAAGAAACTAAAAATCCTGATGAAAAATAAATAAACATTTCTTTATAGAAGAGAGACCTGAGGTCTCAAACTAGCCACAGAGCTCACTGAAATATTGAAAATATAATAATGAAACATGCCTACAACTCTTGATCAAATGCATAAATAAGTTCACAATAAAAGAAAGTAAAGTAAAAGAATGCAAAAAAAATGGGATGGCATTCAAGATTATGCTGTTCTGCTAGTATGTATAGAGAAATAGCACTTATTAAAAACTCACCTGGGAAACCAGGACTCATTTAAAAAGCAGAAACATTAACAACATACCATTTGCAATGGCATTATGCACAATACTGTTTATTTATTGCAATTTGCCACTACCTCATTCTTTGAATTTTTTTTTTGTTCTTATGGGTAAGAGATGATGAGAAATAACATTGTTTTTGTATTCTTTTCCCCCTAAAAATGAGCTGTTGACCATGTTGTCAAGGTCCATAATGATGCCAGTGCAGGTCATAACAAATGTGATGTAGGTGTTAATGTGTGTGTGTGTGTGTGTGTGTGTGTGTGTGTGTGTGTGTGTGTGTGTGTGTGTGTGTGTGTGTGTGTGTGTGCATGTGTGTGTGGCAGAGGAAGAGAAAGAGTGAGAGGACATATTATATTGATAGCATTTGCTCTTACTTCAAAGGTGGTGAATACTATGGACATCCTCATTTGTTAAGAAGCAAGAATGAAGCACCTAAAGTTCCCACCCTTAGGAAAAGGCAGTTGGCCATTGGCTAGTTACTGTTTCTTTGCCATAACTGATTGTGTAGTCACCTTGTTGATACTCAGTTTGGGGTTAACAGTAGTATAGAAAGACTCTTTATCTATGCTGGTGAGCTAGAAATATCAGATAATGTTTTCCACATAAAAACTTCACATTGAATATAAAAATGTATACAAGATGGAGATATTAAAAAGAATAACAAAAAGACCAGTGATTAACTAAACTGCAGACTGAATGGGGGGAAATGTGTTTCGTTGAGGTTAAGGATTAAACCGATGATTGGACTAATCCCTTCTAAACTAGTAATACATGGTAACAATTCATATTTGTCACACAAGGATAGTATAGACCAGAGAAAAGTTTAATTACACTTCAGATAACGGAAGCACATTATATAGTGCAGTGCAGACCTTTGATTAATTAATTCTATAGTTAAAGAACAATGAGGAAGAGTCAAACATATCTAACATGTTTATGTGCTTACTTTCTAAATGGCTAAATTGCACTGAGGAATATGGAATTCTAGTAAAAGTTTCTGAGCAGATGTAGGTTTCAGCATTGCCTTTCTTAATATCCTGTGGTGGGTAATAAACTCAAAGTTGGAAATACTGCAATTAATCTGTAACTGAAAGCCAATGAAGTATTATGAATGCTATTTAATGATTCTCAAGCATCACAGAGCCACAGACTTGTTATGTCACATTATGATAGAGGGATTCTAAGCTGCTCATTCTTTTCTTATGGTAAGCATACAACCCATAAGCACATGGAGAGGAAATAGTATATATATATATATATATATATATATATATATATATATATATATATATATATATGTCAACTGTAATATTAATGAGCATATGAGTGCAGTTAAAAAAATTAATGCATTCAGAATGTAGCTCAGATTAGTTTTATTTCATAAACAAACTAGGTGTAATAATAAATTTAAGACACACCTCCAAGTTTGATCCCCAAGAGGTACGCTTTACAAATACTTACAAATAAGTATGACTCTTGGGCTAAATATCTCAGCTGTAAAAATATACCTCTACTTTCCATCGACTACAAAATGACCAGGAGAAAGATATTTCTTCTAGGCATACTTCTACAGCTAGAACACTGAAATAATTTATTAGGACCTGATCACTGGGAAAGAAATAGAGGACATTTCCAACAATTATGACTATCCTGAGTAAACTATATTATGGACTTACTATATGAACATAAAATGGAAGATAACTTGGTTTTGTACCTGTAGTTTTCTATGAATTTTTGAAAGGATTAGATGATACTTTACAGCTGACTATTTCAAGATTTCTGGACTGGAAGTCCTAAACAATTTCCATTTAATTAATTGAATAAAAGGTTATATCACCATATGAAAAAAACAGAGCAGGCATTTCTGAATTAAATATTTTTTTGCAAACATGGACATATGGCTGCTGCATTATGTCCATATTTAACATTTATTTATGTAGAAGCACTGACAATCATGTGGCTTGATCCTTAAAATTGTTAGGTGTATCAAACAGTCCCTTTATAACCTATTTTCTCAGTTTTGCAAAATGGCTTAAGGTAAAAATTGGCTGCAATTATTGACACATTTGCTGGGACAGTCATTATGAACAGGCAACTGCAGCAATTCTTTACACATACTTATAACCAGAACTTCCCCACAATATTTGGTAATGATTGTGATGACTAGAGAATCAGTAATATTATCTATATTGTACCTTAATTTAAGAGAACAAGTACTTGGGGATGAAACAATCTCTGTTTACAAGATTTAAGATGTTGAATGACCTCTTTCTTGGGCAATAAATTTAGGTGCATTTGTAGGAGCCATTCTTGAGGTAGGTCAGATAACTGACTGCCCATGAGATGTATCAAGCCACAAGCAAGCACGGTCAACTGCTGAAATGCCTATGGAGTTCACTTATAACACTGATATTATGATTGGCAATTGCTAAACTTGCAGAAATCATAATAACTGCTGCAGAGGTATTAACTAGGTAGGTAAACTAACTTCAGGGAACTACTGGTGCTACAATGAATGGCTGAATGAATAGCATATGCATAAAATGTATTTGTCTCTACACGTCCTGTCTTACATTTATCACAAAGTGTGCAGCACAATATAAGCACTGCAGGTGGAAAACTGACTTCTAAAGTTATACCTAAGCCACGTCTTATCCTCCTGGTCATTCTGCCTCCTCAATGTTACATTTATAGTCATCACTAAATCGTTGGCAAGCATGACACTTAGCTTTATAAGTGGAAAGCCATAATGTGTAATATCTCATTATTCATCAGAGAAAAACATTATAATAACATCAAATCCAGATTGCTACAAGGAAGGTAAAAATGGGATAGTTGCTCCCCTTCTTGAAAATATCACATTGTCTCCAAAAGTATTTAGCATGCCAGAAGCAATCTGGTTTTGATAACATATTCTGTGCTCACTGTGCTTGCAATTGCAATATACTTATAATGTAATATATGAACCAGTGCTATTCACTTTTGCATTCTAGTTAAGCTGCATTTTTACCAGCGGCTATATTGTTTTTTCTTGCAATTTGATTACAATGCCCTATATGTAACAATTCTGCTGACATTTTTATTCTTTGTACGATAGTCATTGAAGCTATAACTCATACACATTTCAAGTAGCCTGTTTTTATTTACCTCTGGCCTTTTTATACATGAAAATGGTATTTGGACCAGAACACTTGCAATTAGCAAACAAACAAGCAAACAAATAAATAACAGATACAAAAATGTATTTAGTCAATAGTGTATTGCATCATAGATGCATGTTAAGTCAAGAGACCAATTAGCGACTAGTTGTCATAAACAATAGCCTCCATGATAAAATGAATGTGCTTTGTCCATTTTTGATATTTGAGATTAATTTCTTCAAGGATAACTTGAATAAATTACAAAAGGCTGGACCCCCGTAACTGTTCAGATTAAGTCTTCCACTTTAACTGACAGAGAACAGTATGCTTCTCTACAAACAAGTGAACTGACTTTACTAGTAGTGAGGCACAAAAAAAGTTTTACTTGCAATGCAGATGTAGTCTCCAGAAAATGAATATTTTTTAAGATCTGTTTTATGATGCATGCATAATGCATACTGCACTTTCCTTATGATGCACCTTTCACTGAAGCCTAGTATCCTAGTCGTGGGTGTTTTGTTACATTGTATCACTGCATCTTGATAATGCACCATGATTACTATACATTCTTTATCCTCTTTCATGTTATCTTTTACTCAAAACCTTTGTATTTGCATACCTTCTTCTAAGTATGTTTCACTTATTCTTATATAAGTGGAACTTTGAAAAGTTTTAAGCTTATTTTATTTTATTTTATTTTTCATCAAGGACTGCTATTCCATTTTTATAGGTGGGTCTTCTTTGCAACCATGAATCATAAATAAAATGAAACATAAAATACAGCACTTAAAAATGAAACAGCACAATACTGGAAACCGAAATCCACCCAAAATAACCATAAAAAACAAGTAATAAATAATGGAAATGAAAGGATTTAAGGTTTCCCACCTCCCATAACCCCATGTGAGGGCTGAACTTCTCAGTTTTCCCACTGCTTGGTCACACAATCTTATAACGTGAATTAAATAACTTACTGCGCAAGGCAAATATTTACTTACCTCCATAACAGTGCAAACTCAACATGTGACTATTAATGTTGCCATGGCATGGGGTGGATATATTACCTTTTCTTTCCACATAAAATAACTGAATCAGAACTGGAAAGTACTCTGCTGAAGAAACCTTTATTACAGTATAATATCTCAAACAGTATGTACAGATCTTACTTAAATATTTCATTGGCAGTGCTAAATAAAACATTTATGATTAGTACAGCCTTCATTATGTTGAATAAAAATAAAACAAAAATATAAAACAGCATGGCAACAATTCTGAAAAAAAGTCTGATGTTTGCTCTTCTTTCTCCATAACTTTCTATCATCTCAAATGTACCTCTTTATAGTACCAATGGTTGTAAGCTAGCAGCTGAGTATTGACGTATAATAGATGAACAACTGGTATAGCTCCAAAATATCTAAATATGATAGTAACTATTTTACACACAAATGTTTCAGAAATGTACAAAATGTGCCACATCAACATATGAGGAAGCTATTTCTCCAAGTGTACTACATAATTTTTGTAATTTCAAGTTTAAGTTTTCCAGCAAAATAGGCGTTTCCTTTAGTTGAAAATGAGAACAAGTGTGCTACACATAAGAAAAATGTGATCATAAATTTTAACTAGTCATTGTTCATTGTTATATAGATGGTTAACAGACTGTCCTTATCCTATTATTTCTCATCGTTTTCCGATTGTTGTCCAGTGGATTTCAACATTAAGGAGTCATTCATTTCTTTGACAGTTCTGTGTGTTGTCATTAAGGTGTCATTCATTTCTTTGACAGTTTTGTGTGTTGACATTAAGGAGTCATTCATTTCTTTGATGGTTTTCTGTGCGAACTTTCTTTTGATCAGAACTGATAAAAGTGCAAGACACAGATCATCAAATTCCACAACACAAATGGACATGCACACACACACGCGCACACGCTCACACACGCACACACACACACACACACACACACACACACACACACACACACACACACACACACACACACACACACACACATGTGCACATATATAGATGCATAATCACTTGCTGGTGTTTGCTCATTCTGGGGCAGAGTTGCTGGATTTGGGGTGTAGCAGTGTTGATCCCACATAAGATACACCATTGCTTAATTGGAATTCTGCTTTTTCTTTTTTCTTTTTTTGGACAATGACATTTTCTAAAGAAATTTGGAGCACATATTCATCATCATTATCCTTTATTTATTCACTGTATTTATCTATATATATTTTAAATAAAACTTGATGAAAGATTCTGAGTCTTGCTTGAGTAGACAGCAGTATAAACTTATTGCCTGTTGTTATACAAGAGTTGGATATACATGTTTAGTTTCTACACTTACAAACATTGCATTTAACTATTTATTTATTTATGTAAGCATTACCTGTATCTCTCTTGATCTATTTGTTTATTTAGTTGTTATCTGCTTACTTACTTTGTTAACTGGGTAATGACAGAATGCCAAAAGGACTTGTTTCAGCCACTGTGTATGAACCACATGAAAGCACTAAGCATAAACAGAGCATGAAAATAACACATACAATAATTCAATATATATGAATAAAGAAAAAAGTAGTAAGTTAAGTCAAAGAATATAATATTAAAATAGCAACATTTATATAATTGTCTTTACTGCAACCCACTTTCATTTGAAAAAAAAAATGTTTTTGAGTTTCTTAAAACCTTTGTACTGTAACAGTCATGAATGTATGCCCTCCAAAATTTGAGACCTTTTAGTTTCATTTAATACCATATGATTAAATCATATACAATTAGTTATAGTAGATTCCAAAGCATGCCATGCAAGTATTAAAGTGAATGCAATGCGTTTTATCTGCAGAATTTAGTACATCCTATGGCTCTATTAAACTGACTGTAAAACACTTTAAAAACAATGCTTCTCCTGTGCAATTCAGAGGATGCCATGGGATTATTAAACTGAGAGTGAAGTTCTAGTGAGTCAGCTGTACAACCTAAACGGTACCTCAGAAGAGCCACTTGACTAATCATTCATCCATACTGTAATATTTAAGCTCTTAAGCAGGCGGTTCCTACTATTTGGCATGCCTACAATGAACACAGTTTTCTTCAGAATACATTAGACAAGTGCCACACTCTTGTCCTGATGAAAATAAACAACATAAGATTTTGTGGTTCCAGTTCCTGGGGCTAGAATTAAAGATACAGTTTAGTCTATTAAATGTCATTTCACAGAAGATAATTTGTCCAGTTCTGCCATACGAGCTGAACTTTTGGACACTTCTGTTTTTGTGGAAGGCTTTCTCTACCCTCACACATATAGTTCCTGAGCAGGAAAAAAAAGCACAACTCGTATTTATGTTAACTAACAGAGTTCATAACTACTTGATCAAGTTGTTATGAACAAAAATTACTTAAAATTCTGTTAAGTCATCTAAACCTTAATGAACAACCTTTAATGATAGTATCTTTGGCGGAAGGAATAAAGATGAATTTTGACTGTAGAGTGACAGCAATATGCTCAAACCAAGATAGACTTGACTTTCCTGGGGTTGCTAACTGAAGAGTGCGTTCCACCCTACTTAAGTTATTTCTCTCTGATGAAAATAAACAATGTTTTTTTTTACATTATAGCTTGTTCACAAAAGATGAAAATCTATAGAGTTACAATGTAGGGTTACAATGCAATATAAGTAAAGATTTGAATTTAGAGTGAGAACTGCTGTTTTATCAAATAAACGGGAGGTAGTAGAGAAAGTCAAAACAACCAAGTTCCTGGGCCTTCGCATCTCTGATGACGTCTCCTAGGCTGCTAACACCAACCATATAGTCAAGAAGACTCAACAGAGGCTTCACCTCCTGAGAAAGCTCAAAAAGGCCAGGCGCTCACTGTCTGCGCTTACCACTTTTTACAGGGGATCTACCAAAAGCATCCTCACTAGCAACTTCATAGCAGGGTTCAACAACCGCACAGTTGCTGAGAAGAAACTACAGAGGCTGGTGTGGGTGGCTGAGAAAATCTTGAGCACAGACCTCCCTTCTATTCAGGAGGTTTTCTTTATAAGAGCATGAAAGAGAACATATAAAATACTTGCTGATTCGACCTATCCGGCCCACAACTGGTTCTCACAACTTGCATCTGGAAGGACGTACCAGAGCTTCTGCTGTAGGACTACCAGATTCAGGAACAGTTTATATCCTACAGCTGTGAGACTTATCAATACAGACACCAACCATAATACCTGATACATTGAAGCCTCTTTTTTTTATTAAATCCTGCTGCTCAGAGCAATTACCGCCAGCATTACTATTATGTAATATGATGGCTATACTGAGTCACTTCTAAGGTTAACAAGTGCAATATGGTAACGAAATAGCTGCTATTCACTAGTCTCTACTTATTCTATATCTTAATAGTATAGGGGTTTGGTGGTAGGTATTTATTTATTATTTATCACTGGATAATGGGTATTGAATGTGTTTATGTAATGTGAACTACCTCTTGCATGTCATAAGTGTTATTTTCTTTCTTATGTTATTCTTTGATACCGCTGTATCGACATTATTTGCACTGCATTTCTCTTACAAGCTGACATTTGTAATTTCGTTTAGGCTGCACTTGTGTGGTCCTAAATGACAATAAAGTTTCTTTGACTCTGAATCTTTATCAGAAGAAGCTAGGTCATCCCATAAGTAAGCCTGTCTCAGAGAATGGGAATTCTCTGAAAAAACATATCTGTCTCTCTAACATGTCTTATTTATGTTGCAAGCAAAATTTAGGTCTTTTAATTTAGTAGCTTTGATGTTGTTTGTTTTGTGGATGAGCAAAAGGTTCATCAAAACAGGGTGGATGCCTTGTATGCCAGGGAAAGATCACTTCTCAGAAGTCTGTATGATACTGAGTAGAGACAGATTTTTGAGGTGACCAGTTTAGGATATTTTGTTAACTTCCTGTATTCTTTTTGCATGAAACCTGAAACCTTTGTGGATGTGCAAGTTGCTACATGTTTTTAATCAGGTACCTAACAAAGGGGGCATTATATTCCATAATGGGTCTGATGAGAGCCAAGTACAGTGGTATAATGATCTGTCTAGACCTAGATGCAAGCCCTTGCTTATAAGCTGAACAACATAGAAGAATTTTCTTGCTACCTTGGACACATGTTGGCTGAAGACATGAACATGAATTCATAGACCCCTGACTACTGAATCAACTTTTAGGGGTGTTTTTTGATGACATAGTTACCTGGGATGGTCGACTTCCTAAAAAGGTATTATAATGTATTTCTTGATATTGAGTTTTAAGCCATGGCTTTGGAACCAAGTGTATGTCTGTGTTAGACCTTCCTGTAATGTGTTTTCATCTTGGGGGTATTCAATGAATGCTCTCAGTTTGCAATCACTTGAGGCCAGAAGTCTTTGAAATTGGCTTGACATCTTAGAAGTAGATGCCAAAGAAGAGTCGGCCTAGATCAGAGCCCGGGGGACGCCATTGGTGACCAGCCTCTTTTTGTTGGTAGTCTCACTGATTCTAACCATCTGAGTCTTATCAGTGAGCCAGATAGCTATCCAATGTGTTATAATGGGGTTTATTCCTAGTTCTTTACATTTGTTGACAATGCCCAAGTGAGGCATTGTATCAAATGCGTTAGCCAGATCTATGTAGGCATTATGCACCATTTTCCCCTCATCCATTGTTTTAGTGCCCTTTTCAAAGAAGTCCATCAGATTCATTAAGCATGACTTTCCTTTGCTAAAATCAAACTGAGATGGATCCAGTGTCTGGAGGTATCCTATGTCCTTGTTAATAAATTCAGTGATAATTCTTTCCATGACTGTGCAAATAAGACTAGTCAGGCTAATGGGTCTTTAGTTTCCAGGATATGTTGATGGCCCTCACCTATGAAGGGGGACAACCATCGGTCTCTTCCATTCTCATGGCACAAAGCCACTTTTAAGACTATAGTTAAATAATGATTTCAGCGTTCCTGATAAATCACATTTTAGACTGTTCAGGAGGCATCCTGGGGTGTTAGCAGGGCCCATTGAGGCTGTGTTTTTAGCTTTAAAGAGCACAGCCAGTACGTGCTCCCTAGTTATAGTTGGAGGGGTTATGTTTGACTGTATTTCTTGGGGGATAGTTGAGGGTGAGAAGAGGGTAATGTTGGAACTGAATTTGTCCATTAACAGGTTTGTTATATCACCTGACGTGAATGTGGCATCATTAACCACCAGTTCAGTGCATTCCTGTATGCTGCCCTTGAGGTTTCTGATATAGTTGAAGAAAGTCTTATGGTTATCCTTCACCTGGGAGGATATCTTAACCTCAAAGTTTGCTTTACTTGACCTAATTAGCCAACTTAGTTACTTATTTAGTTTGATGAGAGAGTTTTTATCTTTATGGGAATTAACCTTCCTGATTGTTGCTATAAATTTTTCCTTTTGTTGTATATCCTATTTAATTTAGGATGCCACCAGGGTGGTTTGTTTCTGGTGCTAGTTTTGGACTTACATCTAGTAGATATAGAAGTATCTATGCAGCCACTGACATGGTCGTACAGAGTTTCTGAGAGCAGTTCAGCATAACCTACTGTGTTCTCTGGGTTTGGAGGAACATTGAATTTTGACAAACCTTCACTTAATAAAAGATAATTTGTCTTCTAATAGCTCCTAACTGTTACTGGTTTTAGTGGCATTAATTATGATTTCAAAGCAGAAAGCTTTATGGTCAGACCTTACCAGGGAGGATGTCACACTGAGGAGGGGTGCAGCATTCTCCGATATTTGTGAGCATGAGTTCCAATATGTTGGAGCCTCTAGCTGGAGGATTCACTATTTGGCAAGGGTGCTTGTATTTACAAAGTCCATGAATTTCTGTGCTTGTAGATTTGAGGCTGTATAGGATTCCCAGCCTACAGAGGGATAATTAAAGTTTCCCATAAGTAGGGTATAAGGTTGGATTTTAAGTGTCCTAGTAGGTCCAAATATGCATTGTGACCTTCTTGGGACATGGAGGGTGAGTTATACCTGGCTAGGATATAGTAGCAGATTTTGTCTATGGTGATCTGCACATAAAGAAACTCCAGCACATCATCCTGTTTGACCACTTTAGAGATATGCTTGTTACTGACACCTCCACCTTTAGCCCTTGACTGTGCAACTACTGGTCTAAAACCATGGAAGGCACTGAAACAATGCAATGCCGGACTATTGTCTGCCTCTTTAAACCATAACTCAGTAACTGCATATATGTCTATATTCACAAGTGTGAGGAGGGCTTGGAGGGAGTGTAGTTTATTTTGGCTCCTAGCACTGAGCAGCAACAATGTGAGGTTCAGCTGAGTTGATTTTGCTGGGTTGGTAGGTTTGTCATTTTGGCATTGCCTAAAAGCCATCATGGGGTGGATAAAGTTTTAGTCAGTATTTGAAATCCTAGAGGAAAAAAGGGCAGATCATCCCTGGCCAAGCAATGTGGTCTGTTAACCATGTCCACCCAGCTGACCAATATTGGATCTCCTTAGATTGACTCCAAAAATAGATCCAATTGTTGAAAGCAATCATTTTCTGCTCATATTGTGGCATCATCCTTGACAATGGTAATATGCTACTTAGTGCTAGGCTCATACCAGCCTGAGACACATAGTCTGAAAGCTCCATAATGTCTCTCTTCATATACTCCAGGGAGGTACATCTCAGGTCATTTACACCTATATGGACTGTGATGGAATCAGATTGGTACCTGTGGCTAAATGACTTGAGTTCATGCATGATTTGGTGGAGCCTGGCTCCAGATAAGCAACTAACAGTTGTCTTCTTTTTATTCAGCCTGGCTAGAGGGACACTGGTATATCTTACAAAGGAGTCTACTATGAAGAGAGTCTTGGGAAGTGTGTTTTCTTGCATCAGGGTCTTAGTGTTTGGCATTTCAATCATTTTAATTTCTCCAAATCTTTTGGGTTTCTAATACTGTGATGGGAATGGGGAATGGATCCTATTCCTAAGTCAAAGTATGATTAACGTTCATGAAATTAGTATTGTTTCATTCTTTGATGTCAGCCAGTAGTGCTCTTCGCAACACCTGCAATGTGCCCAGTAACGACTCCTTCTGCAGTATGTAGGGAGTTACATGTATTGGTAACATATCTAAATATGATTCTAGACTCTTTTTTATAAGAACCATTGTTCCTACTACTATTGCAACTATATGGGTATCATTCTTCCACATTGCTTGTTTCTGCCTGCAAATCTTGATACTTTATGACTCTGTGTCTCTCTGTACCCAGGACACTGTAGTTGCTAGGTGTGGCAATTTCAATGATCAATGCTACTTTTGTCTTCTTTTCCTGGACTAAGTCTATATCTGGTTTCCTAGCATCTGTCTTTGGAACTGTTGGTAATGGATGATCCTGTGTGATGTAGACTTCAGCATTTTCTATGATGGTCTGTGGCTCATATTTCCAGTGTTTTTCAGCCACTTCAATACCATAATGTTTGGACAATCCCAGTGCAACAGTCTCACCCCATTATTATGCCTTTCAGTATATAGTCCTTCTGCCATTAGTATATTGCAAACAGCAATGAGGTGTGCAGCTGTTTCCAATTCTGTTTTACAAAACCTACATTTGTCTGTTTTTCCTGCATGTTCAATGGACTTTGTAAACTAACATGTACGTAACTCACCATCTTGGGCCGTCAATATTAACCTTTCATCTCTTGGTTTAAATTTGCCTCTCCTTAACCATTCCTGCCTTCATTCCTGATCAACATGAGGTTCTTCCAGAAGTTTTCTATATTTGCAACTATATTTATGCTTTTTTCACATTTCTTGCCTTCTCATCTGGTCCTTCACCTTATATTCTTTCTTTTCTTTTTTGGCACATTCAGTTGCTGCCTGATTTTTATCTACTTGTGGTTTGATTTCCATTCCTGCTTGATGCTGATATGCTTTTGATAGCCTAAGCAGGGAAGTCTTCTTAGATTTATTCTCCTCATGTTTCAGAACTTTCACTATGTATGGGTCTTGTGAGGTCAGCAAATGTATGTGGAGTCTCACGATTGCAGATCTGTAGATGTAATAAATTTCAAGGAGGCCCATCCCTCCTTCAGATCAGGGAATATGTAATCTTGGTATGTAGTGATTTTTATAAATCATTTGGTGAGTATGAAGCATTCTTCTTGTTTTCCTGTCTAGTCTATCCAGCACATTTTGGGGACAGTCAATCACTCCAAAACTGTACATTAGGATAGGAAGAGCACATTGGTTTATAGCTTAGATTTTGTTCCTAGATGTCAAAGCTGTTTTTAGGATTATTTTAAGTCTTCTAAAGTACTTAAGTTTTATTTGCATTTGTTCATGTTTTATTGTTGATCCTTCATCAATTCCCAAATATTTATACACTCTCTCTTGCTGAAGTTCTTTTATATCACGTTCTTGTCCCAAACTGATGTTTTCTTGATGCTGCAGTTTTCCTGCTTTAAAGGTTGCTTTTGCACCTTTATCAAGGCCAAATGACATTCTTATATCATCTGAAAAAGTTTTGAAAACTTGCAGTTGTGCTTTCAGTTTCTCATCTGGCGAGCTATACAGTTTTAAATTGTTGACAAAGAGAAGATGAGAAGTCTTTGCATTTTGTTGTTTTCTAGGAGCCAAATTATAGCCATGACCTAAGCTGTTAAGTAGACAGCTTAATGGATTAAGGGCAAGGCAGAATAGCAGCTGTGACAGAGAGCCACCCTGGAATATCTCCCTTTGGATTTTTATCCCTGGAATAATAAGTTGTCCTTTATCATGGCTTAATTGCAAAGTGGTCTGCCACTGTTTCATGGTCACTGTAATATAGTCCATCAGTGTAGGGTATATCTTATAAATTTTTAAATACTCTTTTATCCATGAATGTGGGATACTATCAAATGCCTTTTTGTAGTCAGTCCATGCCAAACTTAAATTCTTCCCCTTTTTACAGTTCTCCACCATGACTTTATTTAACAACCAATAATCCTTTGTTCCATATGACTTTCTTTTATTGCCATTTTGTTCAATTGCTATAATTGAGTTTTCTTCTAATTGACTATAAACACTGTTAGTATCAATTCCAGTGTATAGTTTATACGTCGTCAGAAGACAAGTTATTGGTCTATAATTTTTAGGGTAGCTTGCATGTTCACTCTTAAGTAGGAGCATTGTTTTTCCTGTTGTTAGCCAGGTTGGTATCTGTTTGGGATGTGCATATAAATAATTCTAACTCATGGCTACATCTTTGTGCACAGATGTTAATATTTTTAACCAGAAGTTAGGTACTGCATCAGGGCCTGGGGATTTCCGACTAGAGTTTTTTCTTAACTTTGTTTCCATCTCTCTGGCTGTTACTTCATCCCATTTCATATCCTATACCTTTAAACTTCTTATTCTTTCTTTTTCTTCTTCTATCCATTTAGCATATTTATTATGTTCCACAGGATCTTCATAGATACTTCTTCAAAATGCATCTTATTTCTTCTTATTTTTTGATGGTCTTTCACTTCCTTTTACCTTATTTCCCAAGTCTCTATAAAACTTTTTTGGGTCATCAATAAATTGCTTATTTTGTACTTTTCCCTTATATTTATCTGTGTATCTTCTAGGTTTTTCCACCTGTGCTGAGATTTT
Source organism: Protopterus annectens (assembly GCF_019279795.1). Classification (NCBI taxonomy): domain Eukaryota; kingdom Metazoa; phylum Chordata; order Ceratodontiformes; family Protopteridae; genus Protopterus; species Protopterus annectens. The sequence continues at coordinate 885,489,263 of NC_056735.1, forward strand.
TAGTTTATTATTTACAATAGCGCATGATAGATCCTGGTCTGTTCTAATACTGTGCATTGCTTTTATCACATCTACCTTTCTGAGTATTTTTGTTGACCTGTTCCCGCTTCTATACTCTTCTAATAGTGACACTTCTTGTCTTAGTTGCTTTATAGTTTTCTCTATTTATTACTTACATGGTGGTATTCAGTTTCTCTCCTTTCTCTCCCTTACTACCCTGTGTTCTTGTGATAGATCTTTATCAGTTATTAATTTAGATGCACAGTAATATATCCTGTTTACTTCTGTTATATTGCATGAATCTCTATGGACAGTCCTAATTATTGAGTTCGTTTTATCAAACTTCTGATTTTTTGAGTTTTATTGACCTTCTGCAATCTAATTCTTTCATTGATCTTAATATGTCTATCCATCTCTATTAAGTCAAGAAACTCTTCTCTTAGCTGAGTTTCTTCTAAACTGAGGGCACATTTTTTTGTTTTCCATTTCCTGCGGACATTCTATAGAAGTTCTATTGCATCTTCCTGTGGCACATTCTTTTCAATGTCATCCTGTGCTATCCATTGCTCTGTCATATGAAAACTCGCTGGCCTATCACTCCTCAACACTAATTGCATCAGAGTTTCCTGTTCCTTCCCTTGCTGTCCAGCTTCAAGTGAATGTTTATACTGGTTGTCTGTGGAAGGCTCCAAAATATTTTCATATGGCACCTGACCAGTTGCTTCCCATTCCATTGGTTTCCCCTTAGTTTGGAGTTCCATTGCTCTGTCCTGCTGTTGTGCTTTCTGAATTAGATTTTCTACATTGAATTCTTCACTTTGGAGGTACTTCATGACCTCACTTTCTACTTCCTTAACTTCTCCATTACTAATCTCCTTTTCTATTTTTCCTTTTTGTCTTCTTATTTTTTGTATTGTAAAGTTTTCCATGTCCAAATTCCTTTGCCTGTATTTCTCTTCCAATATCTTCTGTGCTGATCTTTTTGTATAGATTAGTTTTGCTTTCTCCTTTGCATAGATATTACACCATATTAAATCTGTTTTTCTTTCCCATGTCAATATTTCTCCTTCAGATATCTCCTGAGCTTCCTGTTTCTCCTTACTTTGGGGACTCGTTCCATCATGCTGTGATGTAACCTGTGTTAGACCTTCTACACCAAATCCTTCACTTTGCAGGCACTCCATAACTTCAAATTCTATTGTTTTTAACTTCTACTTTACTAATCTTGTTTTTCTACATTTCCTCTTTGTGATATTATTTTTTATTGTGAAATTTTCCATATCTGGATGCCTTTGTTTGTTTTTTCTCTTCAAATATTTTTGGGGCTGCCTTCGTTATGTTGATTATTTTGGATTTTGCCTTTACATAAATATTGCACCATATCAAATCTCTCTTTCTTTCCCATGTCCGTATTTCTTTTTTATACTTTTACAAAAATATCTAGGCTTTGTTGTTTACATTTTTGTACCTTTTCAGATGCTTCTTTTTCCAAACAGATCAAAGTTTCTTGACCTATATATTTTTTTTTTTAATCTGCTGTATTAATGACTGCAAATTTTTATTTGAAGCTTCTGACAAAGTTTCTTGTGGAAGTATTTTTCTTTCCTCTAGCTTATCTCTTAATCTTTTTGTATATCTTGTGTCTAGAAATTCTCGGCTTTTTGCATGATAGTAACAATACATAATGCCTTTCTTATCCTCAATAGTCCACTCTGTCGTCTTTATGGCTCTTCTTTGGCCTATTAGTTTTTTGTGATTTTTGTGGACTGCTGCTTTCTTCTACAACAGGGGTCATCCTTCCTCTCTGGGCCTGGCCTGGCCCAACTGTAGGAATGTTTCCGTATTTTGAGGATTCTACACTGTCATTTTTTCCAGTCCTGACAGCAGTGCACCTACCAGGATTCACTTTTTTATCCTGGGTCTTGTGCACCCAGCTATCTTTTTTTTAGTTTTTGTCCTACTTCTCTTCATAGGTTCACAGGTAGGTACTAGGCTATCAGCTCTGGGGCCTATATAAGCCTAGCCAAAATGTTCCCTGGCTTTCGCCACCCAAGAAAATGATTTTCCTGTGCCCCTGTTGAGCAGTGCCACAGAAGTGATCCCCGGGGTGCATTTTCTATTTCCCATCCAGTCGTCAAGATTTTTCTTAACGAGGGACAATGAGGACCTTTGCTTGACATGAATGGGTAGTTTGTTCCAGAGTATGGAAAGTCTCTGGGACAGGAATCTATCCCTCCAGTATGTTCTGTTTATTGTGGTGACAAGGTTTAGGTCCCTGGAGCGTGTGGTATGGGGAGATTGGGATTTCTTTAAGTGTAGCATGGGTTTGACATAGCTTTGTATGTTAGGCAGAGATCGCCTCTGAGTAGGCGATATGCGACAGAGTAGAGCTGGAGTTTTTTGAGACGGTCTGCGTATGCCATCTGTTTGAGGCTGGTAATCCTCTTAGTGAGGTGTTTCTGTGGCCTTTCCAATTGTTGTAGGTGTCTTGTGAGATATATGCCAAATGGAGCATTGTACTCTATAATGGGTCTGATGAGGGATGAGTAGAGAGGAGGAGGAGGAGAACCCTTTTGTGATGAGGTGTGCCATATAGAAGGATTTCCTGACTGCTATGGGAATGTGGTTATCAAACCTGAGGTCTCTTATCACACTTTCGGTGTTTTGTGAGCTCCCACCTATGTGGTAGTTCATGGGTACCAAGTGTTTCCCAAAGGGGATGACAATGCACTTCTTGGCATTGAACTTGAGGCCATGACTTTTATAGCATGACATGATACATGCTATATAAATGTAGTCTATATAGGGGTTTCACTGAGAGTGACAGTATGTGTGGTGTTAGGTGTTGATTTTTCTGAGGGCCATTTTACTAGTTGCAAAAATGTATTTCCTGTCTCGTATTGATAATCAATGTACAGTGGCATTATTGTCAAATATATTTGCTAAACTTTCTATGTCTGAGAAGACATTTTCTTGGTCACATCTCAACTCATAGACAGTGAGGACCTTAAGATAAAATAATGGTTTTCATGTGCACTGCTTATGACTTCAGCACAGGAAAAGTCTTGGGCAGCTAGATGATTGACTGAGAAGAAACTGGTAAAACAGACTGAAACTTACTCTCTTTCTAGGAAGTAGAGGGAAATAGGTTACACTGATAGATTGTTTCCTGGTAGAAAAGAAAGGCATTTGGATTCACTGAAGATGTCAATCAAAAGCATGGCTGATGTACTTAGTAACTGAGGCAGGATTGGGCATACTAATATGATATCATTGTATGCCATCGTTGCCATGCGACAAACATCCAGTTAGTATGAAACCTGCATAAGAGCTTCCACATGTCATCCTTCTTATGCCTTCAACATCATATTTAAACAACTTAGATTGAATACAAGATGCAGATCTGCCAATGAAACATCATGCAATAAGAACCAGAGCAATCATACAGGAAGGCAGGTACTGACTGGGCAAAACAGTAGGGTTAAGGTCACAGTAGATGGCTTGTTCAGAAGATGTGCATGTGAGGTCAGAGCTAATGGGTAGAGCTCATCATACACAAGTAAAAAATAATATTAAAGAATAATTACTTTTTAGTTGTCTCTGAAATTATATGAAATTACTTTAGATAATTTTATATGTATATTTATATTAAACATCCAAATAAATTTTGGTAGCTTGGGTGTTGTGGTAATACACTTGTAGTTGTAAAAAAAGAGCCTATACCTGTCTACTTTCTCATGTTACTGTTCATTCTTTAAAGGCTTTTCCATTGGTGTATGCATATTACTTGGATTGTGTGTGTGTGTGTGTGTGTGTGTGTGTGTGTGTGTGTGTGTGTGTGTGTGTGTGTGTGTGTGTGTGTGTGTGTCTGAGTGGTAGTGAAGAGGTGTCATACATTACAAATCCTGAGGTCTTTCATTTATTCCATATAAAATATATGGTGATGATTTTTATGTTTCAGATGTCTAAAACATTTATTGATTTTTAATGTATGGTTTCCTAAAAAAACTAGGGTTTTATGAAAACAGTAGAGATAGAGGCTTTGCATCTGGAGTGTGACATCTTACTCATTTCGGTTTATCGATCTATAATATTCAGCTTCATTTATGCAAGGTATGAGACCAGTTGCATAATGGTTAAGGTCTTTGCCTCACATGCACAAGGTGCAAGGTTCAATTGTGACCTCCAACCAATGCCTGCTTGGAGTTTGCATGTTCTCCCTGTGTCTCTTTGGGGTTCCTCCCACCTCTGCAAAACATGCTGAGTTTCTCCATCTCATAACTCACCAATGAACAAAGCTGTGGGCAGCAGCACAGATTCTACATGGTGCTCTACAGGGGAAGAGTTGTACAGACCAACCGCTTTGAGCATCTACTGTGGTGCACAGTCAGTGACCCATGTTAATGATGAGAGGGATGTATGTGCCCCTATTTTCCAGTGTGTGCCTGCCATAAAGCCCAGCAGCCTTGGGTCAATAAGCTACTGACCTGGCAGTGTCTAGTTGCCCAGTCTGGGTTACCTTGGATAGCTCTGTTGAGCAAAACCTGGATGTAAAACTAATCAACCTGCCAAACATGAACTACGCTGCACTTAATGTAGGTTCATTGACAGGACACAGCTTGGAAGTGGATGATACGGAAGAGGATGGACATTTTATGTATCAAAGAGAGACAAGGTAGAAGGGCAGTGCAGCAAAGCCACTTGGATTGTGATGTGGAGTGTACTACTCAGAAGGGGGATAGGCTAAAAATGGTGTGGAATCTATGGTGAGAGAGGCTTCAAAAGACAGTGAGGGATATCATCAGAGTTAATGACAGACTCATGGCAATCAGACTCCAGACTCCAGTGTAATGATAGGGCAGTATGCATAATCTCAGCCTATGCCCCACAGCAGAGCTGTGATAGTGAAGAAAAGAGTGCATTCAGACAGCAGTTACAGGACCTTCTAGATAAAGCAGGATAACATGAATTAGTGTTGATAATGGGTGACGTGAATGGACATATTATGACAGAGGACTGCCTGGGTCCACATGGGCGGGGCAATAGGAATAAAGGAGGAGAAGATATTCTGGACTTCTGTCTGGCAAGTGCTTGATAGTAGCCAACACATGGTATAGAAAGAGAGACACAAGATCATATGAAGGGTAGCCTGCATGCAAATCAGGTACTCTTCCTCCTAGCAAGAAAAGGCACTGGGGTAGAATCCATGATTGCAAAGTCATCCCCAGTGAAACAGTTGGCCCACAGCATAAACCACTGGTTGCCACAATCAGCTGCAAGCAGTGGTTGGAGAAGGCTCTAACATCAACAGAGACCAGGCTGAAGACCTGGAAGTTGACTGGAGAAAAAGTAAAACAGTTCAAGGAATTACTCAGGACTGTAGCACCCAATGAAGAGAAGGAAATAGGTGGAGCTGAAGAAGAATGGCAGTGCCTCAAAACAGCATGTGTTAGGACTACAGAACAGATATGTGGCTGAGCCAGGTATGGAAATAAGGTACACAAGGAAAAACTGGTGGTGGAATGCAGAAGTCCAAGAAGTGATCAAAAGAAAGAAGGAGTGCAGGAAAAAAATGGGAGATAGAAAAGACCAACCAGGCTAGGAAGGAATACTGGTTGGCTAACAAAGAAGATAAGAAATGAGTTGCAATAGCAGAGAATATGGCATCAGAGGCACTCTACCAACTTCTAAAAAGTGACTCAGTAGGTGATACAAACAAACTATATCAGGTTGCAAGGCAAAGACAGAAAGATAAAGAAGACAGTCAGATACCCTTCATAATGGATGCCATAAACAACCTGCTTACCAGTCCATAGGGCATCAAAGGCAGATGGAAGGAGTATTTCCAGCAGCTTCTGTACTGCTTCATAGTGAAACATTTCTCAAACCTAAGGTGGGGATTGCAGTCACACTGAAATATCAAACGGTGTCTGTTTATAGTATAGGGTTTATAACACTGTTCCCTTAAATTGTGTCTACTATCATTGCTATTAAGGATGAGGGTGTGATGTTTTGCTAACTTTATTTTATTGTCCCTGTGAGTGGTCTGTGTAAACTAGCCAACAAACTGTGTCCTATTATAAGTACAGAGTTTATAGCATGGTTGTTTTGAAAATCTGCTCTCTTATGCTACTATTTAAAGTGAGGAAATGCCTATATGCCATCCTCAGTTTACTGTTTGTATGAATGTTTTGTGGATTTTTACCACCCCTTCCTTGCCAATTGCTAACCCATATATTCTCTTCACAGCTTTTGTCCCTCTTTTTTCATTTGAGTACTCTGCTCTACTGTGCTATGCCTGAACCAGTGTCTCGGAATCTACTTATCTGATGGTAAAGGACCTTTGGCAATTATCAGCGGTTTTCAGCTCATAGCCCTTTTTTGCCCTGCTCACTTGCTCAAGGAAAAGAAAGTATGTTGTTCCCTAAGACCTGCCTGAAATACTTTCTTCCATTGTACTCTCTGCCACATGGGTAATAAAGTATGCTCCGAGCTAGGCAGCAGGCAGCCTCTACTATCCCTTCCTTCTACCCTATAACCAACTCACCCCCTAACCTTTGTTGTACCTCTTCATACTAGCTTTCAACCCTACTCCTGTTACAGTCATCCTGCTCCCTCTCTTACTTACCTGCATTATAATACCCGGTCCACTAGGTGGCACCCTTATCCCTGCTATACAGCCTGTTATACCCTCTGTATTTTTCCCAGATACTTACCCTAATATCTCCAAAGACCCAGACCTGGGCCTATTTCACCTTTGTCTAATTTATTGCTGTCTAAATCTACCTTTTCTAGACTCACTCTTTGCTGTTACTACCCACTCCTGCCTTACCTGTCTTTCCTTCAGTAGCCAGTACTGCTGATTGATTTCCCCTCTAGCTGCCTCTTTACCTGTTTCTGCCCACTCTGTTCGCCCGGCGGGCTCACTCTGCTTCCCTACCCTACCCCCATATTCCACCCACCCCTCTCAACTTTATACTTCCTTAACCACACCCCCTTTACCAATCATTCAATCCCTTACTCCACCACATTACTCACTTATTGATAACTCCAAATTACTTACTACATCCCACCTCCTAAGTACTTACTAGATCCCACATACTGTTTTCTCTTCAAATCACCCCACCCTTCTCCATTCCTTGTTCCTTATACTCCTTTTCTCTCAGATACATCTTTACACATCCACTTACTATGCCTATCTTCAGCTTATCAAGAAACTCTAACTCATTCCTCTATTTATTAATTCTTAATACTTTACTTGTCTCTCTTATCCTTACTTCCTATGAACACCTAACCTGTACCAATTTTCAACACCCACCAAGACAAACAACTCCTCTCTCTACTATAACCACCCTACCCCACAGTAATATAACCTCCTCACCTTCATACCTTCTACCACATTTTCACAGACTTACACACATTAAATATTTTCCAATCAGAAAACCTTACCCTATTTTTTATCTCACCAAATGTTTGCATAATCCTCTACTGTATCTATTACTACACGGTGATATACATCCTAACCCAGGACCAAGTAATACCATCCTAGATTCCCAATCAGTCCTTCCTACTACATTTCATACTCCCACTACTACACCTAGCTCACTCTCTATAGCCCACCTCAATATATGGAGTATAAACAATAAAATTACTCAACCGCATTCCCTGCTACACACACATTCTTTTGATATCCTATGTCTAACAGAAACTTGGCTCAAACCAGTAACTAAGGATAATGATATAATTCCACCTGGCTACAACATCCTGAGACTAGACTGCTTGTTCAAGAAAGGTGGTGAGGTGGCAATATTGTATAAATCTAACTTACAAGTTACCTCACTAGCTATACAACCTCCCTCACCCAGCAATGCTGAAACTTTGATCTCTAAGCTCCAGATAAATCCTAATAAAGCCTTGTACATCATTTGCTCCTACATCCCCCCAGGTAATAACATTAACACTCTTGAAAATACCCTTAGCTGGCTTTCTACATCCTTCCCTCAACAAACCATACTGCTAGGTGATTTTGCCATTGATTGGAATTGTTGTACTTCTCCTAAACCTACCACTCATATAAACCTTTATGGCTTTCCACCAAACCATCACCTCTCCTGATAGAACCCATAAACCTAGAAACAAACAAAGCATCTTAGACTGGATATTAGTGAACATTAATCCCCTTACCTACAAAACAAATGTACTTCCTGATGGTATTAGCGATTACTCACTTACCCTTATTACTAGACAAAAAACATTTATCTCCAACCCATTAACCTATAGAATAACTTGTAGCAAGAAATATCTAGACCTAGTTAGCTACCAAACTGAGCTCAAAGCCTGTAACTGGTCACTCCTAAAGTACTTGCCTCTTGATGAAGCCGTCTCTTATTTTAATAAGACATTTTTGCAAATTCTAGACCACCATGCCCCCTCCTGTAGGGTCAGAACTAGGAACAAACCTGCTCCCTGGCTCTCAAAAGAGACCAGGCAGAAATACTGCTGAGAAATAAAATCTGGGACAAATGGAGAACTGCCAAAAACCCAACTGACCATCAAAACTTTAGGCAACTTAGAAATTTGACAAAAAAATCAATACTCCTTGACAAAAAAAACTATTACCTAAAATTCCAACAAAACCAAAATCAAAACTCTCAAAAATTCTGGTCAGGCATAAATAAACTACTCCATCCTGGACATGCTAAAACTCCCACCCCTTCTAATTTTACTCATAATTCACCCAACCAAATTGCTGACACTTTTAACAAATTCTTTTCTGAAACAGTGCAATCTTTAGCAAAGTCCCTCTCACATACTAACACTACTGAGTCACTTTCTCCTATCAATAAATCCACTGTATTTCAGCTCCAGCCAGTTCCAACTTATTTTATCCTTTCCTTACTTCGTAAACTCAAACCATGTACTCTTTCAGCAGATGCCATTCCTGCTGAATATTTACAGATGGCAGCTGAAGCACTTGCCTATCCTATTTCTATTCTAATAAACAGAATCATTACTGAGGGTACTATCCCAGCCATCTGGAAAGTCTCTCATATTATCCCACTGCATAAGGGAGGTAACTCAAAAGATCTATCAAATTTCCATCCCATAGCCCTTCTTTCTCTCCATTAGCAAAAATTATGGAGAAATGTATCCATCGGCAATTACTTGATCATCTCCTCCAAAATTACCTACTAGCTGATTGCCAACATGGTTTCAGGCCTTTTCATAGCACCACAACTGCACTCTTAACCTTTAATGACTGTATTAATAAGAATCGTAACAACAACCTACTTTCTTCAGCGCTCTTCTTAGACCTCTCCAAAGCCTTTGACATGGTTAACCATCAGTTATTGTTAGATATACTGAAATCACTGTCACTTGATACTCAAGCACTCAAATGGTTCAAATCCTACCTAGAGAATAGAAAACAAGCAGTTCTCTGGGAAAGTAGCTTATCCTTTCAACTCGCCATCACCCTGGGAGTCCAACAAGGATCAGTCTTGGGGCCTCTCCTTTTTTCCATTTTTATTAATGATCTGAGTGCTTCCCTTCCTCTAACCACCACCTTACAATATGCCGATGACTCTACACTAATCTGTGCCACTGACTCCACTACCGAACTGCAGACCAATACCCCAAAAGTTTTTACCTTAGTTGAAAATTGGTTCCATAACCGCCGTCTCCTCCTCAACCCTAACAAAACTAAGTTATTATTGTTTACTCCTACACAAAAGTCTTCCCCTATGTATTTCACAGTTACATCCAAAAAATGAACTATAATAGCACCAGACACAACCACAAAACTTTTGGGTGTAACAATTGACAATAATCTTAACTTTGACTCACACACTAATTTGACCATTAAATCTGTAAATAGAAAACTTGGCCCCCTTTACAGGCTTAAAACCTTTCTTACTCCCTCAGCTAGGACCACTATTGCCCAGACATACCTTATATCCTCCCTTCTCTACACCTCTCCCATCTACTCTAACCTTTCCAAAAGCAATCTGAACAAACTATCAACCTCATATAATAATATAGCTAGATTTGCTACTGCTTCTGCATTTCATACCTATCACTGCCAAAACCTTAAACAACTAGGATGGCTGGAATTACACAATCAGTTTTTTCTTCAGCAACTTATAATTACCCATAAGATCTTATATCTTCCAATAAACTCTCCCATACTCTGTAACATTATCAAACCTTATAAAAATCTTACAACACTGCGTTCAGCAAGCAAGTTACTAGTAGCCTCCATTAAATCCAACAATAAATCTGGGGACTGCCTATTTACTAACTTTGTTGGAACTAACTGGAACAAACTTCCATCTAATCTTACATCACTTACATCAACACCCCTTTTTAAGAAACAACTAAGAACTTTCCTTCTATCCCAGTGGCTATGCCCTTGTATGAATCCTGACTGACCTGCTGTTTCTTTCTTGCCTATCACCTCTATGTCCTTATTATTCTTACCAACTTCATTTGTACTTTTCAGTATCACCCTGCAAGTATGTGACTTTTCTAGTAACAAAAAGTACTTAAACTCTCTGTCTCAATAAAATACTTCTACTCCCTCTTTCCTTACCAGCTCTGATTCATTTCTTATGCCCTTCTCTGAGGGCTTTAGTTAACAAATTGCTTAACAGACATACCCCTATGTATCTCCTTATTCTACCTCTCAGTGATATCCTGTTGTAATTCTGCTTATTTAAGAAGTTTTCAGGCTAAACAAATTGTCAACTTTGTTCTCAATGGAAATGTCTTGTATTCTTTCTCACCTGGCTACACCCATGTAATGGAGCTGTTTTTCTCCAATTAGTTGCTAATATATTGTTGTTTTTTTTTTTTTTTTGCTTATTTTATATTCAATTTAACATATTGGAAATTAAAGTAGGCTTTAACTATGTAATTTTGGAGCTTTTCTCCCCGGGCCTCTACTGAAAATGGACATATATCCAGTTGGACTAGCCCGGTCAACAAACATAAAATAAAATAAATAAATAAATAAAATAAGAAAACCCCACAGAAGCTATATTATCCCAGAAACAGTCTACAATGAGAGAAGAAGAGGAGCCTACCCTAGAAGTAAGAATAGCCCTATAAAAAATGAAGTCAGTGAAAGTAGCAGAAACGGACAAGGTCACAGCAGATATGCTAAAGATCCTGAGTGAGATAGGGGAGAAATGACTCCTGAGGGTACTCATAACAGTGTGGAGAGAAAGATGTATCCCAGATGACTGGAAAATAAATATACTCTTGCCAGTGTACAAGAACAAAGTGGACATCCACAACTGTGGGCAGTACAGAGGCATTAAACTCCTATCACATTGCATGAAAGGTCTGGAGAGGGTTATTGATAAATGGATATGCAGAGTTGTAGAATGTAAGATGGGAGGTGAGCGGTTCGGATTCAGATCAAGATGCAGCACAACAGACCCAATGTTTGCAGTGAGACAGATAGCTGAGAGGAAGCTAGAGATGAGGAAAGAGTCCAATTGGCAATTCCTAGACTTGGAGAAAGCATATGACAAGGTCCCAAGAAAGCTGATTTAGGCAGTACTGCCATGGTTCAAAGTCCCAGAAACATTGGTCGAATTAGTGCAGGCTATATACAAGGACCGAATGACTCAAATACAAACAGTGTTCAGCATCACAGAGGGGTTCCCAGTGGGAGTAAGTGTACACCAGGGTTTAGCTCTGAGCCCACTGCTGTTCATACTGGTGATGGACTACATTAGCAAACAGGTTGGAGGGGACAGATCAGCAAAGTTGCTGTATGCAGATGATGTGGCATTACAGGCAGATTCTGTGCAGGAACTTCAGCAAATGATAGGGGGAATGGAATGCAAAAGTGAAAGCACATGGGATGAAACTAAGCACTGCTAAAACTGTGGTAATGGCAGCCAATTGGAGATATCAGAAGAAGGTGAGAACTGAGATAGAAGGGAAGATAGTGGAATAGGTAAATAGCTTCAAGTATCTGGGAGGGGTGGCTGAGCAGAAGAGAAGTCTGAATGAAGAGGTCAAAGCTAGAATCAGAGGGGCTGCAGCCAACTGGCATAAAGTCTCAGGTGCAGTCTATGACAGAAGAATGCCAAAGAAGCTGAAAAGTAAGGCATACAAGACAGTGGTGGGACCAGTACTACTGTATGATACAGAAACTTGGGTAGTAAAGGCAGAGTAGATGAAGAAGCTAGATGTGATGGAAATTAAGTGCCTGAGAAGGGTGGTAGGATGTACTCTCTGGGATAGATGAAGAAATGAGGACATAAGAGCAGAAGCCAATGCAGCTCCAATTGCAGAAAAGATCAAAGATAACAGATTATGGTGGTTCAGACACTTGTGCAGAAAAGCAGAAGACAATCTGGTGAAGAAGATTTGGGACAGACAGGAAGAAGTGAAGATGAAACGAGGGTGTCCAGCAAATAGGTGGGTGGATTGTGTGAAAGAAGATCTGCAACAATCAGGCATGAGTATTGAAGAAGGCAGAAGTGTGGCAGTGAATCGAGAGAGATGGCAACAGTTAAGATGATACCCCAACCCCATCTAGAAAATGGAAAAATGAGGTTGATGTTGATGATCTATACAAGGTAACACAATACATAAAGGCATTCATGCATCTCATTGTCAGATTCTTGAGTTATGTCCTTTGTGCAAATCAGGGTCATGGGTAACTCAGAACCTCTCACAGTGCACAGTGGATGCAAGGCAGAAACGTTAATACTGGATATATTGGGGCTTTTGTCCTATGTGGAGTTATACCCCTTGCATCCCCACAGATTTATACATACCTGCTCTGCAGTAAAGCCATAAAAGAGTGGAGTATAGTGTGCACTATATTAGATCTCAAAGTGATTTTCAGTAAGTTTGCTTCACAGAACTGGCACTCCCTGAAAGAGTGCTCATTCAGTTTGCACGGTCCCAGTAGGTGTTAGTCCTCATCAGATTGCTCATCTGTATGCTGTTGTCTGGTGCGCACTGTTATAGTTCATGGTGATGTAAGAAAAACTGCCTTTCTGTGCTCCCTTGTGTACTTTTCTGCTCCAACATGCGGTGCCGTATCCTATACCCCAGGGTTTTGTATGCTTTCAGTGGTGGTTAACTGTGCATGCTACTTGAAATACAGAAACATCTGAAACATGTCCTCAGTTGCTCAGATACATGTCTCAGCATAATTAGGACATTGCAGTTATTCATCTGTTCACTTATTCTTCACAGATGGCATACCTGTTTCATTAAACAAGGCTACAGGCAGAAGCCAATATCACCTGTGTAGGTGGGAGAGACATGTGATATTACTGTGCTGTGAAACCAAAATACGCTTCATTAATTGTTGTCATACACTATGCTGAACTTTATTGGCTGGGTATCCTCACTGCACTCTGTATTAACATGTCATTGTACTTGCCCACCTTTTCAAATGGCCAAAGTGGGACATTTTTGGTACAAACATCAGATTTTATAGGCCGACACATACCCATGGTCAGTACAAAGGTTAGAACTTAACTTTTTTGTCTAAATAAAAGCTTATTCTTGTAGCATTTTAGTTGCTTATTCTGTTTCTTATAACATTTAGGTATTTTAGATACATAATAACTTTTTATGCAACTATTACATAAAATATAGGAAATAATTTTGTCCTAAAATCTCAGGACATTTGCCATTTTTACAATTTTTTGTCAGGACACAACTGCCCAAAGCGGGACTGTCCCTCGCAAAGTGGGACAGGTGGTAACCCTACCTGTATTTGTGGATAAAAGCTTGAACATGAGTAGGGAGTATATTGAAAAAGAGCTAATTCAAATTCTGAAACTTAATAAAAGCTAATGATTACCAAATGATTGGGTGCTGGTATGGCCAAGATGATGTAAGGAACCACTAATTACTTTCCATTCAGTCCTAAGAATACATTTTCTACACTTGACAATAGAGAATACTATAACATGGTTTAACTCTGGGGATTAAATTAAAGATCTGTAGCCATTTATTGTCCTCTCATTAGCTGTTCTTTTCTTGACTACAAGTCCCCAGGTTACGCAGCACTTAACACATGCCCTTGGGTCAGCCAGATTCGCAGGGAAGTCGGCCATGATAATTAAGTTTCAATGAGTGTAAGCTGATTAACACTTTAGCAATTCTAAACTTTTCTCTGCATTTACAAAATTTCTTAGCATGTAATAACCTGAAGATATAGGGAGAAATAATAATTGCGATAGTGCCTACTAGCTAACTTTTCTACAGCACACAAACACATACACACACTCACAATATATGTATATAAATCAATTATGTGGGGGCCTTTCTCCACTGTAAATAAAAATAATAAAAAAAATAGTTTGTGGTTCAGTGATAGTGTTTTTCAGTGAGAATGTTTTTGTGTTTCAGAACGTACAAAAGGTTCCTTTTGTAAATCAATGTAATTCAGACAAATGCAAATGGTTCACTTGTAAGAACTATAATACATAGGTAATTACAATAAGTAGTCTCTCTCTCTCTCTCTCTCAGTATACTTAATTATACTTAATTATTTGAAATATCCAAATGTTGTTAACAAGCAGTTGACAACACAAATGTCAACACACGCACTATGTATGTGAGGAATATCCTTGGACCATGCATATAAAACAACAAAAATATCATAAAAACCTCAATTTTTTGCAGGGGTAGAAGCCCTACTGCACTCCACACCTGCATTCTCCATGTGGAATGCTGTGCCCCAACAGACCCCATGTTAATTATGTATACTAATGCAAAGATTGCACTTTTTGGTCAACTTAACAGATGATAGACAGGTGTTAGTCAACCTAATTGTTTCCACTCAGCAGATGATGTTAACGACAGTGAACTAAAGTAGTGGTTACTATATATAGATACACACACACACACACACACACACACACACACACACACACACACACACACACACACACACACACACGCACACGCACACGCACACACACACACACACACACACACATACACACACACACACACACACACACACACACACATATTTGTGTGTGTGTGTGTGTAGATAGATGGGTATTAAAATATTAATAAATTGCTGCTGAGTCCTGCAAACTACATTTGCTTGTTTATTTTTACCTGCAAGTAAATATAATAAATCATACATAACTATTGATTAAATCTCAGTCAAAGCTTTTGGGAATATACATTATATACATACCCGTTTTTTTTTTTTTTTACTTGGACAAGAATGTACATTCAAAATTCAAAAATGATATCAATATTTTCCCATAATGCACTAGTATTTATCTCTCTCCAAGTGAAAAGCTGGTTCCATGTCCTCATTCTATAGGCTAGTCAAAAGGAGCACAGACAGGGGTGACATAAATGTATGGGTAATTACTAGGCAAATGACCCCAGGCCAGGCTTTTTTTTTTAGGTCCAGCAATGCATCCCAAATGTGTCTGACAAGCTCTGATATACTAAGGTTATCAGTACATATAGGATCAGGCATGGGTGGTCAAGCATTTACAGGCTGCCTTTGTCTGATAAAGACATAGGTGCCAGACTAGGGGTAACTTGCCATATCCCCATCCACTGGTTCAAGCTGCACTTGAAATGGGGTAGAGAAGAACTCACATGGATGGAAAGCCTGTTCCAGAGAGGAAGTAGTTTGTGACACACTTCCGTCCATCCAACATGTCTGATTTATGTTGCTGATGAGGTTTAGGTCTCAAAACAGTAAATTCTAATGCTTTTTGTTTTGCTGATGTGGAACAGGTCAGAACAGGAACAAGAATGCTTTGTAGGTCAGGCATAAATTACCTCTCAGCAATCTATAGGAGATTGAGTACAAGGATAGGGCCTTGAGGTGGCCCACGTAGAACATGTCACTTAGACCATGCATTCTGTTTTGTGAGGAACTTCTGTGGATGCTCCAGTTCTTGCATATGCCTATTCAATTACACACCAAGGGGGAATTGTACTCAAGGACTCATCTGATAAGGCTGCATACAGGGGAACAAGGACATCCTTGATCCTAGATGCCATACCCTTGCTTATAATTTGTGCAATATAGAATGATTTCCTACCTACCATAGGCACATGGAAGTCAAAGGTCAGGTTATTGCCTACGTGTTCCCAAATCCTAACCAGTGGGTTTACACTTGGAGTGTATCATCAATGTGGTAACATCCAGGGGAAGCCAACTTCCCAAAGGATACTATTATAGATTTCTTGGCATTGAGTTTTAGACAGTGGTTCTGGCACCAGTTATTAGTCTGGGTCAGTAAGTTTCTGAACGAAGTCCCCCAGGCCTATACTACACAATACTTTGTGTATCATCCAAACCAGACCAAAATATATTCCTTTTAACCATTTTGTCTATGAAAGTTTTCTTAGCATTTCCCAGTGACTTCAAAACTTTAAAAATAATATTAACTTCCTAGATTTCTACAGAATAGGCATTCAGAGTATGCTGTGAGGTCACAATATAGTTCTGAGGTAATTTTTCATATCTTTTTTCTTCATCATAGCTCAGTTATTTGATGTATTTTGGTAATGTAGTGAAGGTCGTGATATGATATTTTAGTATTACAATTTAGCTATGCAATTTAGTTTAATTTATCAGTTCAATTAAATAGTATTCGAATCACTATGCTGATTTTCTTCTTGTCTTTAGATGGTTAAAACTGGGTCCACTGTGATTGGTAATACTATATTTTTGACTGGCTAGCTGCAAACAGTGTTTTATTTGACTTTTCATTCTTTCAATTTTATTTTTTTTGGCATTTTAGAACAAACCCATTCATTTCTAGGGAATCCCATAAGCAGTGGTGTTTTGGGGGGGCAATGAATGCATGTTTGTATTGCCTGTACAATGTGAAGCTGAAGTTGCATTTCATTTTTCACTGAAAAGAACTATAAATGAGCTCTGTATTTTATTTTTTACTTCACTATTTTCTTTAAAAGCAAGTTCATTTTAGGGACTGAAGTTGTATTTCCATGAGCTAGGGATTTTGGTTTGCTTCATGTCTTTTTTTGCATGTGCAGTATGTGAAATTTTACATTAATTTTTACTGAGATGAATAAACATAGCAGATTTAGGAGATTTTTAGTTGGACTGGTGATAAATAAAAGAAACATACATTTCCGATGACAAAATAAATAAAACAGTACATCACAGTCATGCTTTTATCAAACCCATTATCTGGGTTCTAACACAAGGATAAGTATCCGTGCACACCTACCCCATACACACAACACCACTCATGAGTATGATTTTGTCAGTGGCCGTGGCACTCAGTAAAAGTAGCCCACTCAGAATATTTGAGTTACTTAGGTAAGTGGAAAGCGACATTTTCTCTGAATGCATATGTAGAATGTTACATCTTTAAGATGATACAGTTAAACATTTTTTTATTAATGTGAACGGAATTATTCTGATTTCTGCCAGCTGCTTCCACATATAATTTAAAACATTCAGCTTTTCAAACAGCCACCCTCAGCATACACATTCCAAAGTGCCAATAAGGGAAAGATAAATTAGCGAAGTCGAAGTTCTTTGTACTAATCTAATTCTACTCTGCTCCTGCTCTGTTGCACAGAGGGATAAATCCCTGGTTATGCCCCAACATCCAGAGTTCATGTAGAGAGTGTATGCACTATATGGCTTGCGTGGGGAGGATGTGGTGGCTCTCAGCCATCTCTCAGCCCCTCCAGTGTTATGTCAGAAGGCATGTAAGCAGAGGATGCAGAACTGAACCCTTTCTGAAACATGAATGACCCTAGTCAGGGTGGCCAAAACCAGAGCCTCATGCTGCTGGAATAACAGTACCATCTTCACAGCACTGGATGAATGACCTGGACATAAGCAGTGGCAAGAAGAACTCTCATGGCCCTCTGAATGATGGCCCCACCACAATGGTTCTTGTCCCAGGAGCTGATACTCAGCAAGGGAGAAAGAAATAGATCAAGTCTAATAGAGGGAGGATAGTCAAGGATTTAATGGTTGACCTGCTAGGAGACAAAAAAGCATAGAGAGCAAACCTCTAATACAAAAACTTCTGCCCATTTCCATTTTCTGGTACACGCATCAGTTTATTAAAACACAGTATACTGCATGAACACTACATGAAGAAGATTTAATTTACATAATTTTAGTACACGCATCAGTTTATTAAAACACAGTACACTGCATGAACACTACATGAAGAAGATTTCATTTACATAATTTTAGTACACGCATCAGTTTATTAAAACACAGTACACTGCATGAACACTACATGAAGAAGATTTCATTTACATAATTTTAGTACACGCATCAGTTTATTAAAACACAGTACACTGCATGAACACTACATGAAGAAGATTGTATTTACATAATTTTAGTACATGCATCAGTTTATTAAAACACAGTACACTGCATGAACACTACATGAAGAAGATTTCATTTACATAATTTTAGTACACGCATCAGTTTATTAAAACACAGTACACTGCATGAACACTACATGAAGAAGATTTCATTTACATAATTTTAGTACATGCATCAGTTTATTAAAACACAGTACAGTGCATGAACACTACATGAAGAAGATTTCATTTACATAATTTTAGTACATGCATCAGTTTATTAAAACACAGTACACTGCATGAACTCTACATGAAGATTTCATTTACATAATTTTAGTACACGCATCAGTTTATTAAAACACAGTACACTGCATGAACACTACATGAAGAAGATTTCATTTACATAATTTTAGTACACGCATCAGTTTATTAAAACACAGTACACTGCATGAACACTACATGAAGAAGATTTCATTTACATAATTTTAGTACACGCATCAGTTTATTAAAACACAGTACACTGCATGAACACTACATGAAGAAGATTTCATTTACATAATTTTAGTACACGCATCAGTTTATTAAAACACAGTACACTGCATGAACACTACATGAAAAGATTTCATTTACATAATTTTAGTACACGCATCAGTTTATTAAAACACAGTACACTGCATGAACACTACATGAAGAAGATTTCATTTACATAATTTTAGTACACGCATCAGTTTATTAAAACACAGTACACTGCATGAACTCTACATGAAGATTTCATTTACATAATTTTAGTACACGCATCAGTTTAGTAAAACACAGTATACTGCATGAACTCTACATGAAGATTTCATTTACATAATTTTAGTACACGCATCAGTTTATTAAAACACAGTACACTGCATGAACTCTACATGAAGATTTCATTTACATAATTTTAGTACATGCATCAGTTTATTAAAACACAGTACACTGCATGAACTCTACATGAAGAAGATTTCATTTACATAATTTTAGTGTATACAGGCTAAAAGACAATAAATTCTGACTGGGTATGTGCCACTTTACACCTAATGAATCAATGCATGCATTTTAATGAAGCGTGGTATTTCAGAACTTAGTTTGACTGTACTGCATTCCTCATTAATGAGGTTCAGCCATTCTAACTTGTTTAGAACCTCACAGAGGCATTTTCTATATGTTAAACCAGCTGTGAATGCTGTCATTCTGCTGCATGTCACATCTACCTACCTAACACTTTTGATATCTGCCAGACCCAGGGTGGCACATAGTAGCTTTGGTTATTATGATAGTCTATACCACAAACTGCTATGCTTCTGGGGCAAGGATTGACTTTTCTGATTGAAATTCTTGATCACTATGTAAACACAGTCCTTGAAATTTAAATTATTACCTACTCCTGTACACTGATCTCAATCAAATCAATTGATAGCATATTTGTATAAATGAACACTAATAATAATCATGCTCTTAATACCTATAAGTAGTTAATAATTCATATTCTGTGAATACCAACAGGGAAGTAATATTATATACTGACTTCCTGCTGAGAACTGCCTACATGCAATTAATATTGCACACAGACGAACACCTGTACAGAGTTAATAATGCGCAGACACTGAACACCTACGTAGAGTTAATAATGCACTCCCATACACACTGAACACCTACAGAGGTAATGCACGTGCACACACGCCGAACACCTACACAGAGTTAATAATGCGCGCACACACAATTAATACCTATGTAAACTTATTAATGTGCACATGCACTGAACACCTACACAGAGTTAATAATGCACGCACACAATGAACACCTGTGCAGAGTTAATGCACACACAGTGAATACCTACACAGAGTTAATGAAGTACACACACTAAATACCTACACAGAGTTAATAATGAGCACACACTGAAAACCTTCACTGCACACACTCCTCTGAATACCTACACAGAGTAAGTAATGCACATGAGCTACCAGATGGGAAGTTTAAAACCCACACACTCCAAAAATATGCAGGAACCTAATATGCACACTCTACTACCTACACTGAGTTAATAATACATATGTTCTAAATGCCTACAGTGAGTTAATTTGCATGATCTGTCTACCAGCAAAGAGTCAATAGCACATGCATACACTTTCTGACTACCTGCAGGGAAATAATATACATGCTCAGACTACCTGTAGAAATTATTTACATGCTTGGACTACCTGAAGGAATTTAATAGTATGTGTTCTAGCCACCAATAGTGAGTTAATAACACACACAGGTGGGAGGTTGGCATAATGGGGAAGGTGTTTACCTTACAAACACAAGGTACAGGGTTTTATTCTCACATGGGTTAATTGGCTAGGTTTAAAATAGCCCACAAGGGCAGTTAGCCTAATACTAATCTATGAACCTAAGACACATGCTCTGATTACCTGACATGAGCTAACACACATGCTATGACTAAATGCAGGGAGTTAATAAAATACACAA
>NC_056735.1:885515088-885760088 GCF_019279795.1 Protopterus annectens
TGGTATCAAAGGCCTTTGCCAGGTCGAGGTAGGCTGTAGACACTGCATTATCCTCCTCCACAGCCTTGGTGACTGCCTTGAAAAAGTCAACCAGGTTCAGCAGGCAGGATCTCCCCTTGACAAAACCAAACTGTGTGGGGTCAAGAATCTGCAGATTGCCTATATCTTTGTTAAGCAGGTCCATGATGATGCGCTTCATAGCTTTGCATACCAGACTCATCAGACTAATAGGAGATAGTTCCCAGTGTCTGTAGTTGCTCCCCCTTTATGGAGCGGGATGACTGTAGCAGTGCATCATTCATTAGGGACATAGCCTGAGGTAAGGCTGTGATTGAACTGGTGGTGCCAGTTCATTTTGTAGCTTATGCAGGATGCAGTGAGGGATATTATCAGGTCCCATGGACACTGTATTCTTGGCTTTGGACAATGCAGCTTTTACCTGTGCCTCAGAAATGGTGAGTACCAGGCTCTCTTCTGGTATTGTGATAGGGCCATTTGGGGGAGGGGAGTGGTAAAGTATGCACTGAAACTGTCGGCCAGTATGTTGGCTATATATGTTGGCTCAGTATAGGAGGTGCCATTGTGCAATAACTCAGAGCAAATCTGAGTATTGCCTTTGAGGTTTTTGATATAGCTATAGAAGGCTGTGGTCATTTTTGGTGTCAGCTGCAATTCTGCCTTCATAGCTGGCTTTAGAGGATTTGATAAGGGATCTCAGCTTTTTGTTGAGACTGCTAAGGGTGGTTTTCTAATCTTGTGACTTCATTTTTTTCTGCAACAGTTTCTTCCTTCTGTTGCAGAGTTTATTGATGGCTGGGGACCACCAGATTGGCTTCCTTTCATTGGAGGAGAGCGTCTTAGTTCTATTTGATATGGCAAGGTCCATACATTTGTGTACATGCTTGTACAGTGCATTGGTGTATGATCCAGCAGTCATGTAGCTATTTTATATTGGTATGGGTGCTGGGAAGTTAGCCACCTCTGTTTTTAGGAGCCCAAAGTCGGCATTAGAAAAGTTTTTGGGGTGGTCACCTTAGCTGGGGGGGGGGGGGTGTAGGTCAAGGATGTTGCTTCCTATTGTGGTGGCCAGTATGAGCTGGTCCAGGGTATTGGAAACAATAAATTCCAGAAAGCGTTGGGCCTATACATTAGTACTTGAATAGTTTTCCCAGTTGATGGAAGGGTAGTTGAAGTCTCCCAGTATGAGAATATTCGGTTGGACCTTAATAGATTCCAGGGTGCTTAGGAAGTTGGAATGAGAGTCTGGGAATGTGTTTGGGGCTCTGTAGCAGTATATGACTTGTATCACAGTCTTACCCAGTGTTAATTGTACCTGAAGTATTTCAGATGCATTATGCTGGGCTACCAGTCAGGAGGTGTGAGTATGCTTTAAAAATATGGAGACACCACCAGCTTTGGAGCTTCAGGACATATTCTGGGGCCGAAAGGTATGGAATGAATTGTAACCTGGAAGTGCAGGGGTGCTTTCTGCTTCTTTAAACCAGGTCTCCGTTACAGACAGATTTTGACATTCTCCATTTTTAGGAGAACTTCAAGCGAGTGCATCTTGAGATTTAGACTTCTAGCATTGAGCAGCATGACCCTCAGATTGCATTTGTTTGTAGCTGTTATGGTGGAATTTTGGTCTTTGAAGCACTGCCTAAAAAAGGCACTATAGGGGTGGCAAGAGCCTTAGCCAATACTCGGAATCCAAGGGGTGACAGTTGCAGGCCGTCTCTGGCAAAGCATTGAGGTCTGTCGATCATGTTGTCCCAGGCAGACAGATACTGGATCCCCTTAGAATGACACCAGAAATGTAGCCAATTGTTGAAGTCAATCATTTTCTGCTCATACTGTGGTATAATTCTAGATGATGGTAGAATACTGCTCAGGGCTAGGGTCATACCTGCCTGAGTCACATAATCTGAGAGTTCCATCAAATCTCTTTTCATGTAGTCCATGGAGATACGTCTCAGGTCATTCACACTCACATGGACAATGACGGAGTCATATTTGTACTTGTTGTGGAGTGATCTGAGTGCATGTGTTATGTGGCTAGATATATGAACTCTTGAGATTACACAATAACAGGGAAAAGGAATGTTCTCCACCCCCAGGGATTATGTGATCTCACATACCTCGCCCACCTGTTGACCACCATCATAATGTGTGCCTGTATATATATATATATATATATATATATATATATATATATATATATATATATATATATATACATGTATACAGATACATCTAATTATCCCTCTCTCTCTCTCTCTCTCTCTATATATATATATATATATATGTATGTGTATATGTCTATAGAGATATATATATGTATATATATATATATATATATATATATATATATATATATATATATATATATATATACCAACAACTCTTGTAGTACTTTAGCACCTTCATCTTATTTATTATCAAGACTTCTTCAGAAAGACATGTTTCATAACCTCATTCGTTATGAGACGTCTTTCTGAAGAAGTCTTGATAATAAATAAGACGAAAGTGCTAAAGTACTACAAGAGTTGGTGTGATTTACTATTTTTGAATGTTGTTATTGTCATGAAGTTCATTTCTTAGTTAAAATTTCTTCTCTTCATTCAATTTTTTTTTAGTGCGGTTAAATTTATATATATATATATATATATATATATATATATATATATATATATATATATATATATATATATATATATATATATATATATATATGGAATATGTGTGGCAGTAATAGAAATACCTTGTACCTGTGGCACATAGCTTTCCATTCATCCCAAAACATATTCCCTAAATCTACAGTACAAGATACGCTATGTATTATGCAAACCATATTATACTTTCTCTTGTTTTTAAATTTGACTAACTAATTTTACAGCCTGTGGTAATCTAAATATGGCCTTGTCTGACTGAGCTTTCTTTGTATAGTGTGTGAAGTTTATTGGCAACTTTCGTTAAGTAGTGCTTCTACAGTAGAGCTAAGGCTTTTTCAGAGGGTTTTGTTGACACAGAGTGGACATTATGTGTTGATCTCTCTCTCTCTCACACACACACACACACACACACACACACACACACACACACACACACACACACACACACACACACACACACACACACACACGCAAACACACTCACAGACACCCCCCGTAATATTTTGGAAATAGTGTCAGTATGGTTTAATGACAAATGACAAATGGGCGGCCACGGTGGTGCAGTGGTTAGCATTGTCACCTCACAGCAAGAGGTTCTCCGATTCGAGCCTCGGCTGGGGTGCCTTCTGTGTGGAGTCTGCATGTCCTCCCTGTGGTCGCATGGGTTTTCTCCGTGCGCTCCGGTTTCCTCCCACATCCCAAAGACATGCTGTAGGTGGATTGGACACTCAAAATTGGCCCTAGGTGTGAGTGTGTGTGTGTGTGTGTGTGTGTGTGTGTGTGTGTGTGTGTGTGTGTGTGTGTGTGTGCCTTCAGTGGAAGGTTGGGTGCCAGGCTGGCAACTCGACACTGTAAAACTCCACTGCCAATCATTAGTGGACAGGTGATCCGCTGTGGCAACTCTAACCGGGAAAAGCCGAAAGAAGAAGAAGAAGATGGTTTAATGACAAATCCAGTAACTAAATATTTAAGAAATAGAGTGAGCACTTTCCGCTGCTGTCTAGACACGATGCTGTGAGCTTAGATGGTTTCCTTGGTGACAGGGTACAGAAGGATTCACTGAACCACTAAACTGATTGTAGTACCATGTTGTGTTGTCTCACCATATTGTAAGTTTTGGGAGTACTACATTTACTTGCAAGAATCTTATCCTGTTCTCTATAACTATACTATGTGTCCATCCTCCTGTCTCTGCATCCACTCTCTGTATATAAATGTATAGATTGTTTGTCTCCAAAAATGTATCACCATACTGTGCATGTTATCATATCATTATCTGTGTGTGTGTATATGTATCACTCTCTCTCTCTCCGTATATATATATATATATATATATATATATATATATATATATATATATATATATATATATATATATATATATGGGTCTACCTGATAACACCGACATGCCAAAACACTGACAATGAAATAACCGACATGAAAAAAATGACAAAAAAAAAGTTCAAAAACAAGAAACTTCAGATGCCCAACAAACCAAAATCCCGACAATCAACAAAACAAATACCTTTCCCGAAAAACACACACACACACAACACAAGCACACCAAAAACCTTACAAACCTACACTAAACCTTACATACACAACTATCTATGCACTAACCTTAACCCAAACCCTAACTCTAAGGTCCGTCACTATCGCAAACTTATCTTACCCACACCTTGACCCTAACGCCCATCCCTATCGCACACTTACCTTAACATGTTGGTGTTCTCAGCATCGGGATTCTCAACTGTCGGTCTTCTCCATTGTCAATCTTCTGGTGTCAGTGTTCTCATCGTTGGCATTGTGCACTTTCGGCGTTTTCAGGTAGACCCATAGATATATATATATATATATATATATATATAGATATAGATATAGATATATATATATATATATATATATATATATATATATATATATATATATATACATACACACACACACACACACACACACACACACACACACACACACACACACACACACACACACACACACACACACACACACACACACACACACACATACGTATATATATATATATATATATATATATATATATATCCCCACCATTTAATTGCACTGACTATCATATATCATTGTTGTTGGGTCCATATGTAAGTGTATGTATGCTCTTCTAATTTCCTACCTATCTGTATTCCTGTACCCCTCTTCCACCTTTCCCCATTATTTATTTCTACATCTGTTAAAACATAAAAAAATAACAAAAATTGGGAATTTTTCTTGCCAAACAATTCAAACTAATTTACTCTTTGTGTCCGTATATTGCTCTCACACCCCACCTCTTGCCTGGTTTATGCCTCCATCCACACTGACACTTTTCTATCTCACCTCTTTTTAAACCTAGTAGTGCAATACATATAGCACTGTGTTAAGCCTTATATGGTACTGCACATGCAGAGATGTAGTAAAGGGTGGCACACATGTACACCTGGGTTTCAGCATATTATTGTACATCTGCACTGTGCCTTTATGTTTACCTCATGTTTTTTTGATCCAAAAGACAGTAACGTGGTATCTCTATTATGGATCTTGGGTGTATCATGTCAGTCTACATTTACAAATTTAGCACCGAAGTAGGTACTGTGCCATGAGAGATAACTATAGAAATGCATAAGCAAGCCTGGTATGCCATGTTGATAGTATATGTGGACACATTGTGTGCATACTTTGTGCTTGAAAAAATATTACGCATCATCATTCCAACACGTTCACTTCATTTACAAATCAAAGAATATGTTGTTTATACACGGTGGTATTTCATATAATAAAGCTTCCTTTCACTTAGTAAATGATGACAAGCATCTACCTTTCTTAATGCAAAATCCTGTTATACATTTGCACAGGTTGGATCAATATATGTTGTACTTTTATATACCTTTCTACACTCATATTGAACACCCATATGTGTTATTGTGTACACATGGGCACATGTGATCTTGTGCTGACTAACTGTGTATTTCCATTAGTGGCTGCATATCTTGTTTTGCCAACACCATACAGAGTTTTAAACCTCAGCAACAGTGTTACTAATACAACAATACCATAGAACTCAATATACTTATGTTACAGATCTGTCTCTGATATGTGCTGTGTTTGCACATCACGCATACTGGCATCATCATCATCATCATCATCATTTTCTACCTGGGGTTGGAGTGTCATGTCAACGGCCGTTATGTCTCTCTGTTGAATGCTACTCTCCTGCCTGCTTTGACACTCATGCCTGACTGTCACATGTCTTCTCTTACACAATCCGTTGACTTCTTTGCTGGATGCCCTTGTTCCCTCTTGTCTTCTTCCTGTCTGCCCCAAATCATCTTCACCAGATTGTCTTCTGCTTTTCTGTACATGCGTCTGAATTATCATAATCTGTTTTCTATGACCTTTTCTGCAATTGGAGCTACTTTGGCTTCTGCTCTTATATCCTCATTTCTTCATCTGTCCCATAGTCTGCATCCTACCACCCATCTCAAGTACTTCATTTACATCACCTCTGGCTTCCTCAACTGCTCTACCTTTACTGCTCAGGTTTCTGTACTATACAGTAGTACTGGACATACCACTGTTTTGTAAAACTAACTTTTCAATGTTTTTGGTATTCTTCTGACATACAGTACACCAGACGCTCTGTGGCAATTTGTTGCAGCACCTCTGATTTTAGTTTTGACCTCCTCATTCAGACTTCCCTTCTCCTCAACCACCTCTCCCAGATACTTGAAGTTGTTAACCTATTCCACTATTTTCCATATTATCTCAATTCTCATCTTTTTCTGATTCCCCCATTTGCTGTCATTACAACTGACTTATCTTTACTCAGTTTCATCCCAGCTTTGCATTGCATTGCATTCTCTTATCCTACTTGCTCATTGTCTACCTGTAGTGCCATGCCATCTGTATATAGAAACTTTGTTAATCTGTCCCCTCTGACCTGTTTCCTACTGAAGTCCCTCACCACTATGAACAGCAGTGCTGTTCAACAGAGCTGAATCCTGTTATATACCCACTCCCACTGGAAACCCCTATGTGAGATCAAACAGTGTACTTAAGTCACTGGGTCCCTGTACACATCTTGCTCTAATTCCACCAAGGTTTCTGGGATTTCAAACCACCGGATGACTGGCTAAGCCAGCTTTCTTTGGACCTTGTCCTATGTTTTCTCAAAGACTAGGAAAGCCCAGTTGGATTTTTTCCTCGTTTCTAGCGGGTCAGTGATGTTTTCTACACCATTTTCCTTTTTACTAATATTGTTTGTTTACTATCAACATACATTTTGTGCTAGAGAGTTGATCTTGCTTATTATAAAAACAGTGAAAAATCCCATCCCAAAAATCTCTACAAATTGATTTCAGTAATGCATGTCATGTGCCTGACCACCTTAAGTTACAAATGAACTCCATGCAAATGCAAATCACAGAAACTACCTAACATTCTGGCACTGAACATTACTAATTCATGGGCACTTCAATGAAGCACCCCCTACCTTCATGTATCTTGGCATCTGCTTTATTACACTCCTGCTTTTTTCCCACCAGCTTTTAATCAGCTAAAAATGCCATCCAAGACAAAGAGGGTAAACACATTTTTATATATGAAGCTGACCAACTTCTTGAAAAGTGCATTATTATTCCAACACTGGAGTATGTACTACTTC
This sequence comes from Protopterus annectens, assembly GCF_019279795.1. Lineage (NCBI taxonomy): Eukaryota > Metazoa > Chordata > Ceratodontiformes > Protopteridae > Protopterus > Protopterus annectens. The sequence goes on from NC_056735.1 coordinate 885,522,439, forward strand.
TAGTCTCTCAAAGATCAACTGCAAAAAAAAGGAGCACTTGTAGAAAGCCTTAAACAAAGTTTGCAGGCCCATCTCTGCAGTCCAGTGCAGCATCACAGTTTACAATATCCCCACTTTTAAAATTCATTGGGCTATAATCACTATGAGATTCCCTTACATTGTGGCTGCTCTACTTCACAAACGTATGTATGTTGAGTATATTCCAATGCTGCCAAGAAAAAATCTCTTTATATAACAGCATATTTAGTTCAGATCATTAAGGATAATTTTACTTTTTCTCCACTACAAACATTAGACTATTAGTGAAAATCTGTAGATCAATAAAGTTAAAAATGTACATCCTCAGAACTTCTGGTAATCTAAGCTCTTTTTTAAAACAAAACTTCTGTCCCATTAAATCTCTGTTTTGGCAAGGGCGTGTATTAGAAATGGAATACAGCTTTACTGCTCCTCAAATATCCTGCTATTAGCTGCAGTCTCCCATCATGACTTGAACCCATCAACTGACAAATTTGTATGAGCATATTACTCTGACTATCCTTCTGCATCTACTCCCCCCTCCACCTTTCCACCTCCTATCCATCAACTCTGTTCTGTCTTGCCTTATACTTTCAGCATCACTTCCAATTTTTGGCACAATGTCAGATAAACACACTCTAATACAATGCTCATATGAAATGTGATACAGCATGATGTATGTAATTTTTATTTCCTCTACTCCGTTCCCACTTTAATTAATAATATCCCAGTAACAGACTACTTCTATCATTCTTCCTTTGAGTTTATTGGGTTTAATTAAATGTACATCTGTTAGGTGTCATTATTGTCATGCATGGATATATCTACATTGACTCTTTATTTAGAGATGTCATATTTAGTTTGAGTGTAATGTGTATATTATAATATTTTATCACCTTAAATTAAATGGCACTATTTTTTGTTATGTTACTATATAAGTGGTTTAAATGTGTTGTGTAATAAAAAACTTTTAGAACTGCAGTAAATTACTGACCATTTTAAGTTCATTAAGATTTAATTATTCTGTCTGAACTCCTGCAGGAGGCAGCCTTTTGGTTTGTGTTTTTTGACTCATGGGTATCATTCAGTTGCTCATTAACTGTTGTATGTAAAGAGGTTACTAGTGATTGAAAAGAGTGTGCTTACAGACAGGAAAACACATATCTGCAGGTCTTTGACTTGAAGATATCCCTGGATTCTAATCATGTCACAATATCCTTTATTATCAAGAGCACAAAATATTTGCTTTGATGTTTTTTTAAAGAAAATAATCATTAATGGTTCCTCAATTGTACTTTTTTATGGTTCTATTTATTTTTCATCTCATTCTTTATTTAAGTGATCAGTCCCGAGCTTAATCCTGCTTGACCTTGTAGGTTGGCCCTTCTTCTCCACAGAGAGAGAGAATGACCTCACGGTCATTGTTTTTCGACTGGTAAGATCGACAGACATTCTGCCATTAGTTTTAGTTTAGAGTTGAAGAGCAAGCATCATATATGTATTGCTTGGGGATTTTTGTAGGAAGGAAGCACCTAACTGGGTGGAATAAAGATTACACAGGCATCACCACACAATCATGCCTCCTGCTACCTAAGTAACATGTTATGTGATCAGAAAGACTCATGTCAAAGTCTACCATAGTGAGTCTCTGACCACAGGCAGGTCCCATTCTTGCTTCAGGACGAAAAACACCATTCTCCCTGGCTGCACCAAGTGCCTGAGCCACTATTCAGATTTGAGTCACATAGGCCATAGTTAAGGATTTAACCCTGTGTGTCACATGTACTTTTTAATGAAATATATTAATAACATTTATTTATCAGGAAAGTTCGACTTGGAACAAAGCCAATTTTCAGGGGAGGCCTGGGGAGAAACACTCCACATGCATGTCTTTGTACATGGGAGGAACCTCACATGAACGCAGGGAGGACATGCAGACTCCATAAAGAAGGCTGCCCAGCTGAGAATCAAACTGAAGAACCTCTTGCTGTGAGGCGACAATGCTACTGCTGCACCACTGCACTGTACATCTATTTTACTTGTTTTTTAATTATATGTTCTTTGTTTGTAAACCAACTGCATTGATGTTCAAGCTTTAGTACTCCTGACAGTTTAAAAAAATAATAATATGAGTGATTCACATTTCTTGTAAAGTCAGAATGGTCTCTGAGGCAATATACAGCTCCCACCTCAGACTAATCTGATCAGCTGCAATCCAGATTTAGTACAATTAATAAGTAAAAGTACTGCAAAACATTTTTAAGGAATATTGTTTGTTTTTAATAACAAGAAGAAATGCCTGGTATTGTATAAAAGAAGCTGCCTGTGTAAAGATGTGCAGAATTTACACAAGCCATGGGAGCAAAATTCAAGGTCTATAGACGTGTCATATAACACTGAGCAATGATATAATGTCGTCTTATGAATTAATTAACTCAAAGAAGAGTTAACTGGTGGGTGCAAACTTCCCATTGTTGCACTGTATGAGATTCCACAATGTTCTGCATTTATTTTGATGTCATGTAGTGGTTAGCATTGCCGCCTCACAGCAAGAGGTTCTCTGGTTCGATCCTCGGCTGGGGTGCCTTCTGTGAGGAGTCTGCATGTCCTCCCTGTGGTTGTGTGGGTTTCCTCCAGGTGCTCCAGTTTCCTCCCACATCCAAAAGACATGCTGTAGATGGATTGGACACTCTAAATTGGCCCTAGGTGTGAGTGTGTATGTGTGTGTGCCTTCTGTGGAAGATTAGGCACGGAGCTGGCAAATTGACACCGTAAAACTCCACTGCCAATCATGAGTGGACAGGTGATCTGCTGTGACGACCCCTAACTGGGAAAAGCTGAAAGAAGAAGAAGATAGCAGTTAAATAGTACAGGGTATACAGTTGCAGCTGTTAAGTATGAGGATGGCCTATTACAGAAAGGCATGACTAGGCCTATTCAAACATCATGTTTCTTCTTATTACATGACGGACACACAACATATAAACAATACAGCATTTTAAGTATGATATAAAAGATAAAGGATACCATCCCCAGTTTAATGACAATGTCATTGGCTAGAATGGTTGCTATAATATTTTAATTATTTAGCATTCACTGCAACGGTTTAATCCAGTTAAATCTGGTCATTCACTTATTGTTCTTTATAATATATGGACTATGTTATATAAAAAGATAAGAACAATTGAATTTTATTTAATGTATAAATTCCCTTGATGTTTTTATATTTGGAAAACAGTAACTAGGTCTGATGAAGAAGGTTAAAGTGTAATGTAGCATTAATACTGCTATGCAATGCTATGCTATATTATGCAATGGTGTGCTGTACTGTGCTATGCAAATATTTATAACAGGCTGGATGAGTAAGTTAAAAATGCAAGGAATACACCATGGAACATGGACAACTACAAGAGAATCAGTAGAAATTGTAGAAAAATGAATTTGTGCATGAAATAACATTCCACTATGCTGCTATTTTAGCTTAATGCAAATGAGTAGTGCTGTGAAAGGCATGAATGAAGTAAGTAGTATAGCAAATTAGTTAGTAAAACAGTCCTAAGAAACTAACTGACACAGAACACAGACAAGACAAAATAAAAATATGAAGATTATCATGCACTTTAAAGTACAAAGTTGCAGGATTCCAGAATTTAGCCTAATAAAAAAACAGTGGTTGGAACATGAATATTTTGTGGTTGGCAACATACAAAGCAGCAGGTCACAACACACAGACTGCATAGCATGACATGCATGCAATAACAGGTAGAAGGAAATGGCTAAAAACTTATATGAGTTATGTGTAGGTGGAAGACATGTAGCATAATAATGCTGCAATGATCTACACATAGCAACTGAGAATGTGTATCCCAGAGAGATTGCAGAGGAAGTGCTAAACATTGGAGTTCAAGTTATGTGCTGTGTCTGCAGAACCCCCCCACAATAATGCATGCAAAGGTAGAACTAAACATTTGTAGGATTTGGAGTTCAAGTTATGTGCTGTGTCTGCAGAACCCCCCCCACAATAATGCATGCAAAGGTAGAACTAAACATTTGTAGGATTTGGAGTTCAAGTTATGTGCTGTGTCTGCAGAACCCCCCCACAATAATGCATGCAAAGGTAGAACTAAACATTTGTAGGATACAAATAATGTCACACGGATTGCACTGGCTGATATTGCTGCATGTTAACAACACGTCATACAAGGTCATACCACAATGAAAGAACAATATCAGGCAAAACAATATGGCATATCATTTGGAGTTTTATAGTTCACTGAAATCCATTTTACTGAATACATTTCCTAAATGTGTGCTACATCACATGCCTCCTTTGTCATCTTACACTGTAGTTGACTCTGCTTTTATTGACTACAGCTGGGTGTTGGCGTTTGCATTTTGGTTGCTGCTTTGTGACCATGAAGTTACAATATGGGGATGAAGCCAGTTTCTAGTCTTCTGATCAGATGTTAGCTCCGATGCATGTTAAAGTTCAAATATTGAAAATGAAGATGAAAATGAAAATGAAGAACAAAAACTTCCGACTCTCCACGTTACATGAAATAATTTATTTGAAAAAAAAAGACAAAAAGTTCAAATATTAAGTAAATAAATACACTGCCTTTTTTCTTTTTTTTTTTTTTTTTTTTTGATTTTGGAGAAGTTATCTGTAAGTCAGTAGTAAGCAGCAGATGTAATGACAGTTTCTAAAGTGTTTCATATGAATGATTATATTTGAAGTGTAATTGTTATGACCAACCATTTCTTTATGTGGTACATAATGTTTTGGACTGTACACGTGTTTAATGGATCTTTTTTTAAATTGGATGTTGGATTGTGTTTCAATGCTTCACTCTTTTAATATTTAGCCACATACTCATTCTGTTACTGACACTAAAATGGATCACAAGGTTCCCACTTTTTTCTGTATTGTCAGCAGCATTTACAAGTACTTAACATGTGAGAGCCCACATTAGTTGCAGAACATGCCACAGTGACACCAGTGATAGCATTACTGTTAGACACAGTAAACCAAATTCCATACTTCCACACAGTAGATGAAGCACAGTGACCCCTGTATGATATATCTGGTGAGCTGTGATATGTGCATATCATGCATGTGTCTAGAAACACAATGCAGGTTGACAATCAGCAAGCATGCCAGAAGCAACTTAATGGAGAGCAGCTGGATGACAAGATAAAAATCAGGGAACAGGGATGGACAGGGCAAGGCATATTAAAGAAGTGAGATGACAATAGGCCAGTAGACAGACAGATTTATTCAATCAAGTAGGAGAAACATACAGGCAATGCAGACCAGGTCAACAATGTATAGATGTGGACAAGGTGGGCACTATTTTTATATATTATATTTTTCACGTTTTTGAAGAAGCAACAAAGTTGTCAAGGTAAACAATGGGAGGGAACAATAAGGTAAGCAGGCATAAATGAAGGTATGTTAAGGATGCATATGGAAGGTCTGACAGAGCACACTGACAACATGTGGTTTAGGAGTGCAGAAGAAGAAGCTTAAAATAGAAAATCAACCAACACTTTATAATTAGCTATAGATCACTCTTTGTGCAACCACAGATTATGATCGGTACCTTAATGTCATAATCAATATTCCTATATACTCTGCTGCATTTATTGTAGGTGCCTTCAGTCACCCTGCAATAAACTGGCTCGCTTACACTACAGATGGAAGCAGATCTGATACTCTCTTTACTGTGTAAATGCTAACTATTTAGATCAGATAGTAAACATCTCTACTAGTGGACACAGTAACCTAGATCTTGTCCTTACTAATATTTCCACCTCTTCTCCAACTCCACAGGTATCATACTGCGTCATCCAATCAAATCAAACCTCAAACTGATTTTCACATGTAAGACTGAAGGTACCTTACAACCAGATGTATTCAAATCCAAGGACTTCTCAGAAGTTAATTGTCTCCATCCTCTTAGTGACCTACATAAAGTTCACTACATTTATTTATTTTATATTTGATTACCGGGTTGGTCTGACTGGGCAATCAGGTGCCCGTTTTCAGCAGAGACCCAGGGAGAAAAGCTTCACATACATGACAATCATAAAAAATACAAAAGGTCCACATATATGATAAAAATACAAAAGTCAGAGATGAGTACAAATTAATAGAGCAAACAATAGTATATCATAGCATAGTATGATGAGAAGTTACAGAATTGCACAATATAGAGTGTACCATAGTAAAACAGAAAATGTATAATGTATTTGAGTAAGAAAGTGCAGTAATATATACAGTTATATACATGCATTTAAAAACACAATTCGTTATGGTAGGTTTTTTTTTTTCGACGTGTTTGACCTTTGAGTAGTTCCAAAGGAAGATTTATCTGAATGATGGCAGTAGGGCTAGCCATGGTCAGTACAGGTACATTGCCAGATGAGATTGAGGTGGGCTTTTAATTGGGTTTTACATCCCTTCTCAAAATGATCCTGTAAATATAGCCAAAGCTTTTACTTCTAAATTCCACTTTTGCCAAAAATGTTGTACCTAGAAAACAGTACCTAACCATAAAAAATATTTGGGAAAATTTAAAATCCTTTATGATGGAAGACTTGTACAAATAAACTCTACAAAAAAGGAAGAAAATGTTAAGTTTTATAAGCAGTCATGTACTCCCCATCCAAAAAGAATTTAAGGCAGAAGTCAGAAAAAACAGAGTTGATTATGGTCTAAAACTGGAGACTGATGCCAAAAATAAAGTTAAGAAACTGCACCCATCCTTGCTCATAAGTGATTTCAATCATATTCCACATTCTGATCCCAAAAGAAATAGCTGATAATCTAGCCAACTAATTTAATGTTAATTTTACCTCATTCACCATCAAACTGTCTCTTTGATTCTTCATTCTTTGACCACTGCCCCCCAAGATCACTGTGGAACAAGTACCAGCAGCCTTTTCAAAAACAAAGATCACCACATCCATGGGCTATTAATGTTCCAGGGAACTTGATAATTAGCACCAAGCATGGCTTATTCGAAACTGTATTAAGCCTTGTAACCATAATTTTCAATCTCTTAGAGCATAAAATCTGAACAAAGCCTAAAAGTAATGGTGGGACAATCACGGCAGATTTTAATTATTGGTTTTATAAACTTAGAATGTTGTTAGAATACCAGGTTTTGCATTACCATACATTTTCTGATGAACATGAAGTATGGAACTGGAATGTCTGTCATTATTGCATGACTTCAATCCTCAATGATTTGCCAGAAAACCACATTTTTTGAGAAACTAAAGGATGAGGCAAAATCTCAACATTCTGTGAAAATCTGTACAGCTGAGAGGTATACTTGTAAGATCATTCTTGCAATGGGCTACATCCCTGAAGCTTGAAGACAAGCCATCATGATGTCCCTGCATGCATAAGGGAGGTCCCTCTATTGTCCCTAATGATCATATGCTCATTAGTCTTCCCAGCCTTGTTTGTACAGTCATAGAACATATCACAGTTGGCCTTATAAATCTAGACCATGTTAATCTCTTAGCTCTAGATTCACATCTCTTTGGTTTTGTCAGATGAAGGTCATACATATTTAAGCTAGTAAGCTTCCTAGAAAGGTAACTCTAAAAGCTGATCATGATTACGTGATTATTACCAGATACTCCTGACATTACTTTGTATTCTTGCCACAACTGTATAATCAATAAAAAAGGGCCTGTTGCCATGGATATGAACTTTCTCAGTATGTCCACTACCAGCTTGATGGATATGGGCATCCTGAGGCAATACAGAGATTGTCTCATGTTTACTGGCAACCAGCTAATTCTCAGACAAACTGGTAAGGTACTGTATGTGAGAGATGTGTTTACAGAATGTCACTGGTTGCAAAGCTCTTGCATAAAAGCACTCCTAATTTTAATCAGGTTGTCAGTAGTACACACGCTGCACCCATTACACACAGTACAAAGCTGACACATAAACCCACATATAATGAGGCACTTAAGTGAAACCCTCCTAATCTCCAAAGACCTCCTGATGAAGTACACATAACAAAAATACTCAGCAGCCCAGAATGCAGTCTTTGAAAACAACACCCACATCAACACATGCAGCCTTATCTCATGGACCCTGCACTTATAAGCCCATAAGGCAAGCCTCCACACAAGTCAACATTCTGGTCATTGTAGACTCCACTGTGAGACATACTGATGTTCCTCTCACCAGGCTGAGTAAGGAGAAAATCATGGTCATTTGTTTATTCAGGGCCAGGATATGCCAAATTATGCTTGTATCCAGGACATTGGACCACAAGTACCAGTATGACTCATTCACACTCTAAGTGGATGTAAATGACCTGAGATGTACTTTCCTAGAATATTTGAAGAGAGACATTATCAAGCTCTCAGAATATGTGTCCCAGGTTGGTATGGGCCTAGCACTGAGCAGCATTTTAGCTTTTCCAAGGATGATGCCACAATATGAAGAGAAAATTACTGACTTTAATAACTGGCTTAGTTTCTGGTGTCATTCTAATGGGGTGCAATATCTGTCAGCATGAAAGGAGATAGTCAACAGACCACACCACTTTGACAGGGTTGGTCTGCACCTCTCCCCTCTAGCCTTCTGAATATTAGCTAAAACATCGTCCTTCCTCATAGTGCCGTTTTTGTGCAATGCCAAAGTTAAAATATGTCTGACATAGCAAATCAAAACCAAGAAACTCTAAAGATGTTACTGCTCAATGCTAGGAGACTAAATAAGAAACTTCACTACTACAAGCTCTCCTTACTCTAAAGAATACTGAATGATATATTATAAAGCCTCAGAGACTCCACTGGCAGTGCAATGCTATAATACCTTCCACACATTTAGGTCAGCTGCTACACAGACAGGGACTGAAGGTGGAGGTGTTTCAATTTACATATAAAATAAATATATCTCAAGGATGGTTAAACAAGGCTATGCCCTTGAGCTTCTCCACATTCAAATCACCATAGGCAAAATCCTATACCACTTCCTTGCAAGCTATAAGTCCCTCTCTATGAACCAGGAAACCCATAATGTTTATTTAAGCTTACTGGAAACACTCACCATCCAAACTAATACTATATTCATGGGTGACTTTAATTAACCCACTGTTAACTGGGAAATATAAATGCACCAAACTTGCAGGCACAGCATTTCCAGGATTTTGTAAAAACAAACTGCCTGGACCAAATTGTCAGTATGTCGACCAGGGCAGCAAACATACTGGATCTTGTCCTAACTAATATGGGAGAGTGCTGCACACCCCCTAATGTAATGTCGTCTCTGGTAAGGTCAGACCACAAAACAGTCTCCTTTGAAGGAAAAATAAAACCAGAATCCCAGCTAACCCTGAAATGTTCGGGAACTATGCTAATGCTAACTTCCTACTATTAACTGATAACCTGGCAAAATTTCAAGCCTCAATAAACCCTGAGAGCACTGCTACAGTGTTATCTAAGAGGAATTGTTCAAAGAAACCCTGTATAAGTGTTAATAGCTGCACAGAAGCAGCTGTACCCACTAGTAATAAATACACAGCTAAATCATATAAAAAGCTACCCTGATGGAATCACAACCTCAAAAGGGTCAGTAACAGAAGGAAAAAAATGTGGCAAAATTAGGAGGTGTAACATCCAGCAGGATAAAAGTATTCTAATTAAACTAAACAAACAACTCAGAGAAAAAATAAAGTCTACAAAGTCAAATTTAAGGTAAATTTGGCCTCCCGGGCCAAGGACAAGCACAAGGCATTCATTACCTATGTCCAAAATCTCAAAGGCAATACACAGTTGTGTGCAGAGCTCATTGTTAATAGTGCCACCTATAATGAGCCAGAAGAGATAGCAAACCTATTGGCAGACAAATTTAGCTGTAACTTTATGTCTCAAGTGCCCTCAACCCCCTCAGGAAATACCATTGAATATAAATCACCCTATTATCACTAAGGAACAAGTCCTCAATGCTTTCGCTAAGGCCAAGAACACTGCATTGTTGAGCCTAGACAGTATCCCAAGAATACGTCTAAGTAGTATGAAATGTGACCTATCAGGATTTCTGGAATCATTATTTGACCTTTGTTTCCAAACAGGCTTCATGTCTACAAAATGGATAACAGCAACAGTCATCACTCTGCTCAAAGGTGGCCATTTTACAGACCATGGAAACTACAGACCCATAGGTCTCACTATTATCATATGCAAAGCCATGGAAAGAACTATCATGGAAAAGATCGGTACTGACATAGTAGACTTCCAGACACTAGACCTAGCCAAATTTGATTTTGTCAAGGGGTGGTCATGCCTACTTAATCTGGTGGACTTCTTTGAGTAGGTCACCAAAGCAATGGATGAGAGCAAAACAGTTTATACTGCCAACCTTGATCTGAGTAGGGCATTTGACATAGTGCCCCACTTGGGCATTGTTGGCAAACTACAATGGTTAGGCATAAACCCTTATGTCACCCAGTGGATAGTGCTGGCTCATAGACAGAACCCAGGGAGTTAGAACAGAGAGTCTACATCTACGAAGAAGTCAGTCACAAGTGGAGTCAATCAAAGATCTGTCCTGGACCAACTCCTTTTTGACATGTTCTTGTCTGAAGTCAAGGCTAATGACAAGGGATTCAGGCTGACCAAATTTGCAGAAGTAACAACTGCACATTAGTAGCAGTCATGGAATCCCCCACTGACACTTATGTTCTCTAGGAAGGGTTGACCCAGATAAATAACTTGTGTAAGAGCCATGGACTACAACTAAATGCAAAGAAATGTATAAACTTAACCTTTGGGAACTTATCCAACCCCTCCCCATAACTATCATATTGACAACCCCCAAGAGTCAACCCAGTAGTCAGGGACTGGGGAACACACATAGACAATAATCTAGACTTTGACTATCACATGTCTACATTACTGAAGAAATCATTCTATGTTGTGAAACTTATAAACAAAGATATGGCATCTAGGTCCAAGGATGTCATTGTTTCACTGCATTCAGCATTCATCAGACTTATCATTGAGTACAATGACCCCTTTAATATTTACCTAACCAGGCACATCCAGCAATTGGAATGTCCACAGAGGTTCCTCACTAAAATAAAACAGGGCATAAGTAACGTGTCCAATACATACCACTTCAATGCCCTATCCCTATATTCTGTCTCCTACAGGTTGTTGACAGGAGATCCACACCTGGCATACCAGACATTGTCAGACTCCACCCTGATGGACCTTCTGCATATCTGCAAAACAAACAGCATCAGAATTATCTATTTTAACGACTTAATTCTTGCTTGTGAGAAAGGTATATATCCCAGACACTATCCCTTGTCTGGGACAGTCTCCTCATCCATGTGAAGCAGAGCTTCTCCCTAACCCAATTCTGGGGTAACTTGGACAATTGGATGCGGAACAAGAAATTCATCTCTGGTTTGGCACCTATGTCTCTAATGGACATAGGCAGCCTATAAATGGTTCACTTCTGAGGGCCCCATTTGTAAATGTTTCATCTGGCAAGCACCTGCTTAGACTTATCAAGTTAACCAGAACTTGTAGGAGATTTAGGGTGCATGGCTAGGCTTAAAAAGGTCCTACTGGTTGTTGGTCAAGTACATACCTATGAACCTTTGGATATCCTGTTGACCATATAATCTTTTTGCTTCATACATCTTTTTTTTGGGGGGGGGGTTAATGCACCTTGGATTTACCAAATATAATAGATCTATCTTTTTATTTTGCAGCATTCAACAACCATTATATCCATCATTTCCATTTCTCATACTGTCTACATTTAGTCACAAAATACCTAAATAATTTCCACTTTTTTGCATCACTTTTCTCCTATTGTTATTTTTTTCTATTTTTCCTTTTCACCTTCTTCCAACAGATGTATCTTCTTTCTGCTCTTCTTCTTCCTCTTTTTCTTAGTCACCATCATTTTCTTCTTCACTTACCGACCCATCCTGCTGTTTGTATCTGAATCTATTCTACCATTAGTCCTTCCCCATTTCCTGTTATTCACCTTCAGTTCAGTTTCTTTCACTTTCTTCCATTCTTACATCATCCATTTCAGTTTCTTCTTGAATATATTTTCTAACTATTGTATTGACTCCCTCCTTTATTTTTACAGCATCAGACATTCAAACCAAAAATGGACAGACTCATTATATTTCCAACAAGATGTTATGCAGTTTCTAGAAGCATGGCCTTGATCCCCAAAACTGTCCACATCTCTGTTTTGTGCATTCCTCAGCCAAATGTTTTTCATCTCCACAACAGACATAAGTCTTTAGTTGGGCCCAATTCCTAACAGTTAGACTTTTCCCATGCATTACTGTATTATTTGTAACATGCTGTAACTTTTTCATTATGCATGTCTAAGGTAACCAACACTTCCCTCTCCTCTGTCCATACAGTTCTAGAATCCTACATTTTCTTTATGTCATGCACTTTATGGCACATTCTCAGAAAAAAAGTTTAAATTCAGATTCCTGAATTTCTGAAGTTCTGAATGGCACAGTCAGTGTTTTTTAACTGCAAACTAAAGTTCTGAAAAATAAACCTGGGATTCAACACTGAGTTTACGTAATAGCAGGATGAGCAGTAGCGCTAATTGCATATTAATGCCACTCTTCATGCTTACACAAATATAAGTAATGTTTCAGGTCAGCGGCAAACTGCACAGAGCAGCCTGTATACAGAAAGAAGATGCATACAAGTTTGCCAAGTGACAAACCTGATCAGTGAGATTGAGAGGACAGCCACAGTGACTACTGGGGTGAAAATACTGCAGCAGTACTAGCACATTAAATAAAAATGCACCCAGTGTAATGTACACTACAACAATAATTTGCAGAATGAAATAATAGATTGGGGGGGTCACCGGCATGGGTAAATACATTTAAAATATGCTAATGAAAATGGACACAGACATGAATGATAGGAATGAAGAAAGAGGAAGAAGGCATGATAAATATGGCAATGTACCCAAGTTAGGATATATCAATGTATGTACACTTCCAAGACAAGTCAGTCGCATAACATTAAGCATGTATGTATATAGCACAGTATGTACTGCTTTTAACATCTTCTGTGTGAGTATATTTATGTCATCACACAAGACAGTATATTTATGTGATGGTCACACAAGGCTACATGTTAATGGAGATGAATGGTTGTGATACGAACATCACTGACATGCTCAATGAAGAGAACATTAGCAAGGGATGGATACACAATAGGGGGTATGGGCATATTGGAAAGTTCTGCAAAATGACTTGTTTAAATATGACTGAAATGTCAGCATACCTCTCAGCCAATCATGGACACATAACAACAGACTCATTGACAATTGTAGACAGACGCAGGCACAATCAGGGACAATTTTAAAATATTAACATCATTAATCTGTGACATCAACAGAATATGTGTGCTTAAGTTATAGATTCTACCATCATCTAGCAGCAGCAGTCAGAAAAGCCTTTTACTTGGTTCATCTCATAAGTAAAGCAATTGCATCCAGAAAAAAACAGTTTATTATCTCTCTGTACTCCTCCCTCATTAGACCAATAATTGAGTATAACGTCCTATTTCAGATATACCTCTCCAAACATCTGAATCAACCGGAAAGGCCACTGAAATACTTCACAAAGAGAATCCATGGACTCTAACACCTGTCCTATGCAGTCTGGCTCAAATCACTATCACTCTACTCAGTATTGTACAGATTGCTTAGGAGTGATCTGTGTCTTGCCCACAAGGCAATATCAGAACCTGCCCTACTAGAGATGCTCCATATCTGTAAGTCTAACTCCTCATGCACTACATGCTCAAAATGCCTGAATCTAATATGCAACATGAACAAAACCTGCTGGAGAGGCAGGTTTGTCTCCCAGAGGCTGCCCTGTCTCTGGAATAGACTTCTCATACACGTCAAACACAGCACCTTGCTGACTCTCTTCAAGCGCAACCTGGACGAGTAGATGGGAAACCACAAATTTGTCCTAGGGGTTCTACCTATGTCCCTCAATGACAGGGGTGACAGGTGTTGACTGAGGTTTCTTTTTTGGTATAAACTCTTGGCTAGGCTTGTAAGGGCCCCAGGTCCATTAGCCTAGTAACCTCTTATGATCCTATGATCCTATGTTCTGCAGGAGCAGACAATGCAGAAATGTTATGATTATCAATATGCCCTATTTTTGGTGGGATTAAGAGGGACAGTGTTAAACCTGGAGTTGAAATAAGTGGTAGTTCTGGCCAGTTGAGAGGTTTGCATGATACATAAGCCACAAGCCACACCTGCAAGAATCAAACCCATACCAACAATGCTGTCAATGAGCTGTGTATTTACTAGATGCAACACAGAAATCTTCTTCTTCTTCTTCTTCTTCTTTTGGCTGTTTCTGTTAGGGGTCACCACAGTGGATCATCTGTTTCCATTTCTTCCTGTCCTCTGCATCTTGCTCTGTCACACCAACCACCTGCATGTCCTCTTTCACTACATCCATAAACTTATCTTAGGCCTTCCTCTTTTCCTCTTACCTGGCAGCTCCATCATTAGAATCCTTTTCCCAATATACCCAGCATCCCTCCTCAGCACATGTCCAAACCAAAGGAATCTTGCCTCTCTGGCTTTGTTTCCAAGCCATCCAACCTGAGCTGACCCTCTAATATACTGATTCCTAATCCTGTCCTTCTTTGTCACACCCAATGCAAATCTTAACATCTTTAACTCTGCTACCTCCAGCTCTGACTCCTGCCTTTTTGTCAATGCCACTGTCTCCAACCCATATAACATAGCTGGTCTCACTACCCTCTTGTAGGCCTTCCCTTTTACTCTTACTTTTACCTGTTTGTCACAAATCACTCCTGACACTCTTCTCCATTCACTCCACCCCACCTATACTCTCTTCTTCACCTCCTTTCCATACCCACCATTACTCTGAACTGTTGATCCTAAGTATTTAAATTTATCCACCTTCTCTAACTCTACTCCCTGCATCCTCACCATTCCTCTAGCCTCACTCTCATTCACACATATATTTTGTCGTAGTCCTGCTGACCTTCATTCCTCTCCTCTCTAGAGCATATCCCCACCTCTCCAAGGTTTCCTCAACCTGCTTCCTACTCTC
Organism: Protopterus annectens; assembly: GCF_019279795.1. Taxonomy (NCBI): domain Eukaryota; kingdom Metazoa; phylum Chordata; order Ceratodontiformes; family Protopteridae; genus Protopterus; species Protopterus annectens. The sequence goes on from NC_056735.1 coordinate 885,537,603, forward strand.
ACTATAGATCACAATGTCACCGGCAAACATCATAGTCCACGAGAACTCCTGGCTGATCTCATCTGCCAACCTGTCCATCACCATTGCAAATAAGAAAGGGTTCAGAGCTGATTCTTGATGTAATTCCACCTCCACCTTAAATTCATCTGTCACTCCTACTGCAGACCTCACCACTGTCACACTACCCTCATACATATCCTGGACCACTCTTACATACTTCTCTGCCACTCCCGACTTCCTCATACAATGCCACAACTCCTCTCTAGGCACTCTGTCATATGCCTTCTCTAAGTCCACAAAGACACAATGCAACTCTTTTTGACCTTCTCTATACTTCTCCATCAACAATCATCACATCCCCTCTTAACCTAGCTTCCATTACTCTTTTTTCATAACTTCATGTTGTAACTGATCAGTTGTATCCCTCTGTAGTTACTACAGCTCTGCACATCACCCTTATTCTTAAAAATGGTACCAAAACACTTCTTCTTCACTCCTCAGGCATCCTCTCACTTTCCAAGATTTCATTAAATAATCTGGTTAAATACTCCACTGCCATCTCTCCTAAACACTGCCATCCTTCCACATGCATATCATCTGGACCAACAGCCTTTCCATTCTTCATCCTCTTCATAGCTGTCCTTACTTCCTCCTTGCTAATCCAATGCACTTCCTGATTCATTATCCCTACATTATCCAACCTTCTCTCTCTCTCATTCTCTTCATTCATCATCCCCTCTAAGTACTCTTTCCATCTGCTCAGCACACTCTCCTCACTTGTGAGTAGGTTTCCCTCATTATCCTTTATCACCCTTACCTGCTGCACATCTTTCCTAGCTCGGTCCCTCTGTCTAACCAATTGGTACAGGTCCTTTTCTCCCTTCATTGTGTCCAGCCTTTCATACAACTCTTCATATGCCTTATCCTTAGCCTTCACCACCTCCCTCTTTGCCATATACCTCATTTCCTTATACTACTGTCCACTTTTTTCATCCCTCTGACAATCTCACTTCTTCTTCACCAACCTCTTTCTCTGTATACTGTCCTGTACTTCCTCATTCACCATCAGGTCTCCTTGTCCTCCTTCCTCTGTCCAGATGTCACACCAAGCACCTTTCTAGCTGTCTCCCTTACCAGGTCTGCTGTAGTTACCCAGCTATTTGGGAACTTTTCACTGCCACCCAGTGCCTGTCTTAACTGTTCCCTGAACTTCAGCTCACAATCACCCTTTTTCAACTTCCACTACTTGATCCATGGCACTGCCTCACACTCCTTCTCCTCTTCTTGATCACCAATGTCATCATACAGATGATCATCCTATGCTGCCTAGCTACTCTTTCTCCTGTCACCACTTTACAGTCTCTAATCTCTTTCAAACAGGCCCTCCTGCGTAGGATATAATCCACCTGTGTGCATCTCCCTCCACTCTTGTATGTCACCCTATGCTCCTCCCTCTTCTTAAAATACATATTCACCACAGCCATGTCCATTCTTTTCATAAAATCTACTACCATCTGACCTTCTGCATTCCTCTCCTTAATACCATACCTACCCATCACGTCCTCATCCCCTCTACTCCCTTCATCAACATGCCCATTGAAATCTGCTCCAATCATCACTCTCGCACCTTTGGGTACACTCACTACCAGTTCATCCAACTCACTCCAAAATGTTTCTTTCTCTTTTCATCAATCACACACCCAACTTGTGGAGCATAAATATAAAATAAAAAAGTATAAAATAGAATTAAGAAAAACATATGTTTTTCTTAATTCTATTTTATTTCGTTAGTAATAAAATTGCTTTTAACAGTTATTCTTGGTTGCCGTGGTGGTGTACCAAAGATTCAGTTTACTTTTGGTCTTTCTATCGGTACCTTCAGCAGTGTAACAGAAGTTTTTATTTCTTTTTCAACTTGTGGCACATATGCACTAACAACATTCATCATCACCCCATCAATTTCCAGCTTCATTAACATCAATCTATCCAACACTCTTTTCACCTCCATAACACTCTTGGCATACTGTTCCTTCAGAATAACCCCTACCCCATTTCTCCTCCCATCCACACCATCCTAGAACAATTTGAACCCACCTCCAATACACCTGGCCTTACCCACCTTCCATCTAGCCTTCCTCCATGCCATCATATCAGCTAGCTCTCTCCCTATACCAGTCATACTGCCAACATTCAAAGTTCCTAACCCTCACTATCATACTCATAACCTTCCTCCTCTCTTGCTGCCCTCAGACATGCCTTCCCCCTCTTCTTCTCCTCCTCCTTGGGCCAACAGTAGCCCAATTTCCACCAACACCCTGTTGACTAACAGTACTGGTGGCGGTCATTGTTAACCTGGGCCTTGACCGATATATATATCACAAATGCATCTTGGAGAACACCTTGAATGGTACTATACCCAGTCAAATCCCAATGGGTATGAACCCCAAAGAATAGTCCTGTATGGCCAACAAGATCTGTGGGAGCCCACTGTGCCAAATGTGATACACTTGACTAAAGCACCCCTGGCATATGGATAGCAACATTTACAAACGACACTCTGTTATGAGTGGATCCCAACACACAAATGGGTATTGCATGCATCTGCCAAATGTGATGTCAATAGATATTGTCTGATGCATCTGAAATTCGTGTGTAAATTAAGAAGTGATCCATTATCATGAATGGTATAGCAGTATGTGAGACTGTGCCCATGTTCACAGAAATTACAGCAGTGCAAAGACTATCATCAATGTGCAAGGAAGCTGTCACTGTGTTATGTTTCATTAGTAAAACAATACATGGAGGACACTCGATAAGCACATGTCAAACCTCAAGACATGTGCCACATAATCACTGCCCTACCAATATTGCCAGTGAAAATGTTGTATTGCCATGAAATCCTGACATGGTTGCATATGTGTCAATGCAAAATTTTAAGTGGTAATACTAATCTTATGTACTGGTATGTCTGCAATGCTGTACAGTTACACTAAAGCTGTACCTGGGATACAATTGGACTTCATAGATTCATAGGTTCATAGGAGAGTTCTAAGCTAATTTTCCAAGATTCCATAAAAGCCTAGCCATATTTAACTCATTCCCTCCAATACAGCTCTTTTGAGTGTGTACCTTTAACTCCTAGTGTGTGTGGCCTAAGCCTTTAAAAAGGAAGTTATCACCTTACAATTCCAACAAATACTCATTGACAGAGGTCAAATATCAGTACAATTGTGTTTGCCATCATGTATGCTTTTGGAATTATTCAAGCAAGTAAGAACAAGTAATATTTGACACCTAGAGGAGCAGTAGGAGGTAACTGCAGATGCACATGGAGATGTCACGCGGATGTAATGACTTAACATGAGTTTCACAATTTTCAAAAGCTGGTTGAACGAAGTTCACAAAAGGATGACCTATGATATGTTATCTAAGACCAACTGCCTCTATCCATGAGGGACATGAATGCGACACCAGGAGTACAATTACAATTAACCATCCATTTATCTAGGTTGCACTTTAAGAGGGTCAGAAAATGCATTTGCTTTACATGAATGGGAAGGTTGTTCCAGAGAAAGGGTAGTGTCTAACAGATGTATCTATTTCTCAGCATTATGCCAGAGGCTAAGTTAGCATTCATGGAAAAAGTGACCCTTATGCATTTTGCTTTTCCAATGTGTAATATTTCCATTATGGATGGATTGGAGACTGCCCTGTAGGCCAGACACAGATCGGCCCTTAGTAGTCTGTAGAGAACAGAATACAGTGATAGAGCTATCAATATTTCCACATAGGACTTGTTTTTAGACCCTGTATTTTCCTTGTGCAAAAACTGCTGAATTGCTCCAGCTGTTACAGATGTGTTGTGAGGTACATGCAAAAAGCTGCATTGTACTCAATTATTGGTGTGTTGAGGACTAAGTACAATGTAATTATAACATCCTTTGACCTGGAAGCCATCTCCATCCTTACAAGTTGTGCCACATAGGAAGGATTTGTCACCACTGTAGACATTTGGTGGTTGAACATCTGATTACTATCTACATGAGTAGCCAATCATGTACCGCCGGGTATACTTACAGGGTATTTGCTTTCCAAAAGGGAATAATAATGCTTTATTGGTCATTTAGTGTGTCTCTGTGGCTCTGGCAACAATCATTTGTGTGCTTTTTTACTTTGTGTAGTATACCAGCAGCATTATTGGATTCAAGGATTATCCACAATTTGCAGTCATCCAAAAAGTTATTCAAACAAAAACTGTCTAAGTTTGCTTTGTCTTCTAGGAATTAAATACCAAGTAGGAAAGGGCTTAGTACAGACCCTGTGGTACTGCCCTGGTCACTGGCCTCTTGCTAGAGGTGAATTTATACACTTTGACAGTATGCATCCTGTCAGTGAGTCATTTGGTTACCCACTTGGTAACATAGGGGTTTATTCTCTGAAATACCAGAGTGTGTAATTGTGTCAAGTGCCTTGGCCAGGTCATGTTAGGCAGAATCTTTCCCTCATCCGTGGCTACTACTAATTTTCTAAAAATAATATCTGATTCACAACTTGAAGCTGATTGGCTTATGTGCACACTTAATGTTAGTGCACTTTACACTAACATACCACACCAGGCAGGACTTAAAGCTTTGGCCTATTGGTTAGACACAACAAATCTGTATAGTCCAGAATTCAATTCTTTTTTGGTAGATATGGCTATGTATGTCCTCACATGTAGCGTCTTCTACTATAAGGATCTGTGTTTTTGGCAGACCAAGGGGACTGCTGCCCCCATATATGCTGACCTCTTTATGGCCTATGTTGAAACACAGATCATTTATGATTCTACTAGAAATATATATCTGTCTGATATGGATATATGGAGACGTTACCTGGATGACGTATGGCTTGTATGGAGGGGCACTGAATCTGGGCTTGCAGAATTTGTTTCTTATCTTAACAATAATGAATGGGGGCTAGTGTTCACGGAACATCATGATATCAACAGCATAACATTTCTGGAGGTTCTATTGCATAAACTCCCAGATGGTACTTTGGAAATGGAAATGTATAGAAAGTTTCCACAGTACAACTCTTTATTACATGCTTCCAGTTACCATCCTCCACATACAGCAAGGAACATTCTGAAATCCCAGTTTATTAGAGCCAAGCGGATTTGTTCAAAACACTCCACATTTTGTCTCAATCAATGTGATCTAACAAATAGATTTAAACAAAGGGGTTATAATACTGGTAACATATCTGTTGCCAAACATCAGGTCAATGGTATGCAGAGAGTGGATTTACTTAAATATAAGGAACATTCAGACACATTACCCCAACCACTTAGCTTCACTACTACCTATGGTCGTAATACCAATTGTCTTCTGGAGAGTGTCCGTAGACACTGGAACATTCTACAGTGTGACCAAGAAGTTGCCAATATCATTCCAGATAGATGTATTTTTTCATACAGGAATGGTAAAAATCTTAAATCATATTTAATCATTATAAATACAGTGACAATAAAAACCCTGTATTGAAACAGACCACTATATCAGGGGATGTTTTGCGTGGATGCTTTCCTTGTGGCCACTGTACTAATTGTAAATACATCACTACATCCAAAGATTTTTCTAGTAGAAACTGCTCCCAGGTTTTTGAACTTAGTTTTTTCGCCAATAGCAGCAGCGATTGGGTGATTTACTTGGCTACATGTAACTGTGGAGCATTCTATGTAGGGCAGACCTCTCGTCCGATTAGATCACGGATTTCTGAACATATCAGTAACATTAAACATAAAAAGTTGACCAGTGCTCTATATAAACATCAGTTAGTTCATCCCACAGCTCAATTTATGTTCATTATTATAGATATGGTACATGGCAACCGCACTAATAAAACTGGGTGGCATAATATATTGAATTGTAAGGAAAAAAAGTGGATCATAAAGCTTGGTGGTCTATTTTCCCCAGGACTAAATGAATATTTATGAGTATTCAACCAATGGTTTTTGTTCTTCTAGTATTTAAACAGCATGTTTTTTGAATGAAATTTATACACTGAGGAAGGCTGTGTGTTTTTTCCAGCCGAAACCGGTTTGTCTTTTTTGCTGTTATGTATCTTTGAATACAAATATTTTTAAGTCACTAATTGCTGGCTCTTGTTGTTTTTTTGTACATAGGAAGGATTTGTCACCACTGTAGACATTTGGTGGTTGAACGTCTGATTACTATCTACATGAGTAGCCAATCATGTACCGCCGGGTATACTTATAGGGTATTTGCTTTCCAAAAGGGAATAATAATGCTTTATTGGTCATTTAGTGTGTCTCCGTGGCTCTGGCAACAATCATTTGTGTGCTTTTTTACTTTGTGTAGTATACCAGCAGCATTATTGGATTCAAGGATTATCCACAATTTGCAGTCATCCAAAAAGTTATTCAGACAAAAACTGTCTAAGTTTGCCTTGTCTTCTAGGAATTAAATACCAAGTAGGAAAGGGCTTAGTACAGACCCTGTGGTACTGCCCTGGTCACTGGCCTCTTGCTAGAGGTGAATTTATACACTTTGACAGTATGCATCCTGTCAGTGAATCATTTGGTTACCCACTTGGTAACATAGGGGTTTATTCTCTGAAATACCAGAGTGTGTAATTGTGTCAAGTGCCTTGGCCAGGTCATGTTAGGCAGAATCTTTCCCTCATCCGTGGCCTTGGTGACCTTCTCTAAGAAGTCAACCAGATTTAACGGACATAATCAAGCTTCAATGAATCAAAAGTGGGTTTAGTACACAGTCAGGAGATTGCCTATGTTCTTGTTGATAATGTCCATGATGATTCTTCTCATTGCCTCACAGATGAGACTAGTCAGGCTTATATGTCCATAATTCCTTGTGTTGGATGATGATCCACCCTTGTTCAGATGGATGACTGTTGCTGTCCAGCATTCTGCCAGAACATAGCTTGTGTAGAGGCTGGGATTAAGTAGGGATCCTACTGTGTCTGCTAGGTCATGTTTTCATTTATTGAAAAGGCAGCCTAGGATGCTGTCAGGGACCATTGATGTTATCCTTTTAGCCTTAGAGAGCAGACAGATGAGCTGCTGTTTTGAGAAAATAAGCTGAGTACTGTTTGCATGTATACTTTGGAGTGATGACCAGTGGGGACAGGATGGTGATGTTTGATCAAAATCTGTCAGCTAGCAGGTTGTCTGTTGCCTCTGGCTGTGTATGTGTGGTCCCATCCTCATCTATCTCTGCACATAACACTGTATTCCCTTTAAGATTTCAAACTTAGTTAAAATACAATTTGTGACAACACCTCCAAATACAACCTTGGATATGCATCACATGCCACACAGTGGAACTAACACAGTCATACAACTCTACATATTTCATGTCATGACATCAATTGCACAACATATGCCTATAAGTTTATCATTGGAAAGTTGTATGTCATGACCCTGATACCATATATGGACCCATTACAAATGAGGTACATGTGGTTCATTACAACAGTTAATGACACAGATGCTGGCAGTCCTTACAAAACTTCTTGGCAATACCTTAACATTCCTTGTGAATAGCAACACAAATGTGCATGCAATGAATCTCACAAGGTTGCAAGTGAATCTGAATGTGTTATGTTTGTGTATGTAAAAACATTACAACATGTGAATGAAACAAGGTGTATGTGCCCATGTAATCAGTATGAAATAATATTGCTGATTGTCACATAGCATTTCATGATGGTAGGTATACACATGCATACTTCTGCCATATGCAATTGACACTGTGATGGTTGAAAAAGAACTATGTAGAATGTTGATATACTCTAGTACAAGAACACATGCATTACTTAGGCAATAATATACACAGCATCATCCCATGTCAACAGTCCTCAGGAGGCCTATTAATAAAGCTGTTGTGGAGGGAACATGTAATCAAATGGCAGAAGTGGCCATCGATATATTACCAAAAATCACAGATTGGAATATACTGTTTTAGGGTTACCATACATCCACACCTCAACATAGCACATGTGAATGAAAGCAACATTGACTTGTGCAATGCTCATAGTGTCAAAGGACATTACTAGGCTATCGGTCAACACCACATAAAATCTTAGTTATTATTATACCGTTTAAACTAAAATTTCTATATCTTTAGGCAGAAGATAGTAGCTGTACATGCATATGTGTATACGGGTTTGATTGTATTACATAGTTCCCCTATCCATATGACATGTGCACCACCCCATGACAGAATTCACAATCACACTTCCAGTGGTCTGGAGAAGGCTTTCCGGGGGTCAAGGAAGGGCTCTGCTTCATGATGTGTGCATCTTTGAGATGATGACATTCTCCAGTGTTCTATAGAAAGGTTTTATGTTGACAGAGGGAAAAAGGGGATGTTGGATTCATGGGGCTAAGTTAAGGTTCTTCTGAATGGGATTCAAATGAAAAGAGATTTAAAAGATTACATAATGACTATAATATAACATGAACCAGACACACAGAAGTTGACTGAGATCAGATTTGAACATTAAAACTGTGTAGGTATACAAGCTTCTTTCCATTAAACATAAAACTAGTAGCACCACAGATGTCTGACTTTAATAGCACCACAGTATAGTTTATAAAGGATGACACAATCATTGTATGCTGGGAAGATGTTGGAGGAGTGTCTGACCTAGATATGGCATCACATATATGTGTAAATCTGTCTCCTCACTAATAGTTGAATAAACAAACACAGAACTTGTCTGCTGTGAGACTAGAACCCCTACCTATCTAGTTATACAAGCTAAAGAACAAAATAGTTAATGCTTGTGTCAGCACAAACGTCAGAGTGTAATACTGTCAGAATGCACTTTATAGGGAATCACATCTTCATTGCATGTTGAGTAGAGGGTGTTTGTAGAATTAACTGACATAGTTATGGGCTCTCATGCCTTTCTAAAATTGTTCCTAGACTGATAGTTGAATGAACATGCACACACTTACATCAATTTCTGTGAGATTAGAACCCTTACCTACTTAGTTTCACAAGCTAGAGAACACATTACTTAACACCAGCACCACTGCCCAAGTCTGACTTTCAGCATGTCAGATTACACTTTATAGCAGATGGCAGCATCATCTATAGTGAGATGAAGATGTTGGTAGGAGTACCTCTCCTAGTTGTGTGCTCACATGCAGCTCTAAAATTGTCTTGTATCTGAGAGCTGACTGAACAGACACACAAGTTGACTGCTGTGAGATTAGCATCCCTACCTAGTTACACAAGATACAGAACACAATACTTAACACTAATGCCACAGCAAAAGTCTGACATGTACAGTGTCAGAGTGCACCTTATAGCAGATGACATCAGTGTATGATGAGAAAAAGATGTTGGTAGGAGTGTCTTACAAAGCTGCATACTCACACGATGCCCTAAAATTGTCTCCTGATTGACAGTTGACTAAATGTATACACAAGTTAGCTGTTGTGAGAGTAGAACCCCTGCCTATCTAGTTATACACATGGAGCACAGTACTTAGTGCTAATGCCACAGAATAAGTCTGACTTTAACTGTCTCAGATTGCACTTTATAGAAGATGACATCACTCATGTATGCTGAGAAGAGGACTTTGGGAAGGCTGAATGAATTTTTTGTGCAGTAATATATAAGTGTGAAAATTGCTCTGAATAAGGACATTGACTCATGCTCTTCAGATTATGCACACACACACACACACACACACACACACACACACACACACACACACACACACACACACACACACACACACACACACACACACACACACACACACACACACACACACACACACACACACACACACGTTGACTGCTGTGCCATTTGAACCCCTACCTAACTAAGTTATATCAGCTAAGGAACACAGTACCTAACATTCACACCATCACAGAAGTCTCATTTTGCTATTGTCATAGTGATCTTTCTAGAGGATGACATCAGCATTATGCTGCAGATAACATATACTGTTAAGAGTTTTGTGTGCAAAGACTGGACTTCAGATATGATTTTGTGATTGCAATGTGCAAAATCACATTTAAAGAGAACCTGGTAATATCAATGTGATATGATCATGGATGACCAATGTCCAGTGTCAGTATAAACCCATGCCAAATGTAACAGTGCAGTTGTGCTCTTTATTTATGTAGTATCCTTGACAAGGAATCAATTAGTAATATACCATTTGCATGTGCATTGCTGCAGGGCACACATGACTCTGAGTAAGCATGTCTTCATTTAAGCACATGTCTCTTGTGTTTATGAATACCTTTCTATGTGATGGAAAATAACTGACCAATAACCATAGTAAGACATGCTAAACAAACCTTTACATAGTGCATCAGTGAGAAACTCATTTGCATGGACATAACAAAGTGTTAGTGCATGCATGATTCCCAGTTCATAAATTCAACTTGAACTTGTGAAGTAGTTAGGAAGATATGTTATGGGATAAATAGCTGACAGATTCTATGCTGTTCATTCTGTAGTTTGGATTGGAAATATTGTGTCATCAATTTTATTACATAAATAACTGCTGATATTACCTCCCCCATTTGCATGGAGTTGATAGGCAATAGAGGGTCTTTGATTAAATGACAAAAGGTTAATATGTCATTTGGCTGGCCTCACTCCACACAAGCAGGCTAAACATCGATACATGGCCATCAGTACTCTGAACAGTACTGAATGTGGAAAATAGATTTACTGCCTTATTTTTCCTGTGGTTCCAGGTGTAAGAATAATGAACTCCTATTCAGAGCACAGATGATAACATGGCTCAAATCTAGATCATCCTCCTTTATATATATATATATATATATATATATATATATATATATATATATATATATATATATATATATGGTGTCATGATATATATACTAAGTAAATGGGATCAGGACTGCAAATGCAATAATCAATGAGTACAGTAAGGTATGTGTCTTCCACTATTTTATCAGTAATAAAGTTGTACGACTATTAGCTGTTTTGCAGGCCTGTGCAGGCTTCACTGCAAATCATAATTTAATTGTGTGTACAGCCTTCTAGAAATAACAAAGGGTGGTACATATTTTGAAATGATGAATATTACCCAGCAGATATGCTAATTATTTGTGCATGGTCAGATATCCTGAAAGGTGTGTGCAGTATGCTTTGTCACAGTAAGGACAGTTTCCACATCACATTAGATGAAAATTTCATCCATCATCATTTAAGAATGGCACAAACAGAATTCTACAGATGATTTTAAAACATTGCGCAGTACAGGAGCACTGATAAACTATTGAATTAAGTTACATGTTCATATTATCCTTCAGCACAGTCACATCAGTCTGCAGACACCAACCATCAACCTAATAGATACACACACACATAAAATTGGAGTGATGGGATGAATGAAAGGGTAGATGAACATACACCTAACAGTCTTGTTTAATGGCACATTAATGGTATTTTTTGTTTGGTTTGTTGTCATTATTAACCATATGTGCTGTGTAGTATGAAGTGACTGACATAAGGATAAAGACGGCTTATGAGAGACAACAGGCTTATGACAAGCAAAACAAAGTTAGCTATTTATGTGATAGCAGTGGGGTTGGATGTCATTTCAGATATTGAGTTTTGGGCAGTAATCAATATTTCACCATGAAAAATCATAACTGTGACAAATAATATGTGAGTGATTAACTATATCATATATATATATATATATATATATATATATATATATATATATATATATATATCATCACCTAAGAAATGGTGAGAGATACATCTGGAATAGAATCCTTCAAGCTATTGTCAAAAAAAACATCTTCAGTCAAATGATTTATGCCAACACTTCACATAGGAAGTTGCATTTTGATACATTCAGCAGTCTAGATAACTGTTATAGTAAATGTTTCAAAGTACCACCTTTACTCTGCTCTAACTCTGTGTTCCTTTAGGGCAATGAGTTTAAGCAGCATTTCACTGAAATACCCAAATTAGTGTGGCAGATAGCAAAAACTCGCCAGGTTTTGCAAAAAGACACAAAGTGCCATTCACCACTGCTTGGCACTGGTGTGTGATGCCAAACTTCATGCAAATGCAGAGGAAAAAAGTGAGGTCTTTATTAGGGGCCATTTCTAGCCATGGGTTTGGTGTGTGATTCTGTTTTTTGACCAGCTTAAAGGTGTGAAAATTTGGTATATATGAAAGTAAGGAAATAGGGACAAGTGTGAGAAGAACAAATGGCAATTAAGGAATTTGCAAGAGGGAAAAGTTTGGAGGACACCATGATTGGGGATAGGTAGAGGATATTGGAGGCACATGCCAGTCAAGCATAGGAACAGTAAAAATGTAGTTCTCACTCTCAGAACTGTCATCACTGTCCCCTTACTCAATACCCTGGGAGATTTGTTGTCCTGGAGGTCTCTTTTGCATTCTAAAGAGCAACCTCTCCAGATGGCTTAGACAGCTGCCAGTGGCAGTTTCTATTTTAACACACCATTCCTGGCAGCTTGGCAGGTGATGTAATTATCTACCTCCTTGAACTGAAAAACATTTTGTTTGTTGGCAGAAAAGTATGACATACGCATGGTGTGATCCATTGATATATGTGTGTGTGTGTGTGTGTGTGTGTGTGTGTGTGTGTGTGTGTGTGTATGCATACTATCCAACAACAAATGGTGCTCAGTGCATGGAATAGAAAATATTCCCCAAACATGGACTTCCAGTACTCAAACAAGCCTATATAAGGCAAAAATCTTATCACATTCCTCTAGGTTATTCAGTTTATTCCCTTAAAAATTCAATAAATTCAATAAATATATCCAACAACCACAAGGCTAAAATCTAATAACAAAGCCTCACAACTGCTCGCAAACCGGTTTCACCAAAAAGGCATCATCAGTGCTCAATGTATTATAGGAAGTTACGCAGCTATACTATTAAAAAAAAAAAACAACTGTTAAAGTGACAGTCTCTAAAAAAATATCTCTTTCAAGCAAGTCTCAGTAAATTCAGGACAACAACTACAATACATATCTTTTTTATATAGACATAGCAATAATACATCTAAAAATAAATTTAACAATTTTCGTTCAACTCTGGTTTATATAAAGCCCCCAAATTCACAATCCACATCCTTTCCTTAAAGTCCAAGATCTTATGTTTTCTTAACAATGAAAGACCCTCACCTTATCAATCCCCACAAAAATAAAATGTGCCCCAATGTGTTCTATGTGATGACGTTTATAAAGTGTACTTCTAAGCCTTCTACAATTAATATCACTAATATGTAATGTAATTCTGTGTTTAAATGGTCTAGATATTTGACCAACATAGAATGCACCACATTGGCAAACAACCATATATATAATCCAATCTGTTTTACAAGTAATCAAAGACCTAATTTAAAAAACTTTCATAGTATTAACAGAAGTAAAGGATTTGGTTCTGGACACAACTTTACAATATGCACGGTTACCAAAGAATGCACTTCCTTTAGATGTCTTACCCATATCTTTTTCAACTAAAAAAGTACTTTTTTATATCATGTTAGATATTCACCAGTATTTCTCCCTCTCATATGTCCAAAATGAGAATATTCTTCCAGAATTTCTTCAAAAAAAGGATCCGACTTTAAAATGGACCAATGTTTATTAACAACCTCTTTTGTTTTAAAAATATTCAGGCCAAAACTGGTAATAAACCTAGGTACATCTGTGGTAATTATTTCATCCCCATATTGTTCATTTGATTTAAGTAAATCCTTCCTGTCATGTCCAGAAACCAAAGAATGTGCTTTGGAAACTAAATCAGTATGATAACCCCTCTGCAAAAATATAGATTCCATTTTGCAAATCTCCTTCTCAAATACTTAATTAGAGCTGCATAGTCACCTAAGTCTCAAAAATCTTGCTTTTGGTGTATTTTTTATTTTATATGTGCTGGATGACAACTGCTGGCCTCCAATATAGAAGTTTTAGAAAATGGCTTACAAAATACACTCATAACAATTGTCCCATCAATTAATTTAGAAACATTAACATGCAAAAAATCAATATTAAATAACTGGGTCTTGCCAGTAAATTTAATACCATACTTATTCAAATTTAAATAATTAACAAAATCCTTCCAAGATCCAACAAGACCAACACATACACACAGGCAGTCATCAAGACACCAATGTCACTTATTAATAAATTGTTTAAATAGATTCAGATCATCATAAATCAAGCTGATCTCTAAAAACCCCATATAGGGATCAGCATATATTGACATAAATTTGTACCCATTGCAGTACCTTTAATTTGCAAATACCAATCATTTTTATAATAAAATATTATATCCTAATATCATATAATAATGTCCTAATATCAGCCCTAAAGATTTAAACAGAAAGCTCCATCTGTTTATTACTGTACCATCCAGAAAAATTCAACCAATATTTAACTGCCATAAGTCCCCCTTCATGAGGAATACTTCTGTATAATGATTGAATATCTAATGTACTTAGATATGAGTGTGGAGGTACCTGAATTCCATACATAGGTTTCAAAAACTCATTCCTATATTTGATACAAGCTCGTACCAAAGATAACAAAGGTTTCATTTTAGTTTCTAAATAAACTGATAAAGGTTCAGTCAAAGAACCTCTACTAGAGACTATTGGTTTCCTCAAGGGATTAGTCACTGTCTTGTGTATTTTCAGTAAAATATAGAATGCAGATGGTTTAGGATCATCAACTTTCAATTCTTCACATAACATTTCTGTAATCATTCCTTCATGTTTAGCCTCATCCAAAAATGTATCAGTAAATGTCTTAAAAAGAGAACCTGGGTTGGTACTTACGTATTATTGCAACCAGATTTTCGCAGTTGTGAATTTAGAATACTTCTGTACAAATGAGGCCACAAACCACTGTAAGGTGGTATTTAGGGTCTGTTTTATTTGTTGTGGACTAGCTTTGCATTACAGGGTCTGTAAAGGGGAAAACAAACATTTGAGGAAACCCGCTTCCTGTTTTCAGAGTGCCTTACACACGCACGCTTGAATTATAATGCCTGCTGTTGTTCTGACGAACGGATTCTTTTGACTGTGTGGAAGGAAGCCTTCAGAGAAGGCAAAGGCAGATCCTGTAATGATGGTTTTGGTCACTTTTTGGGGGGGGTACTATTTGTAAAGACATCTTCAGGTCAAAATTAAAAAAAAAAACTGCTAACAGCCAGAAAGTACAGAAAGAAGCGCATTGTCCGGTAATAAGATGTTTTGGGAAAGTGCTCTTACTACGTGTAATCATGAAGTGATTTCAGTAACCGGGAAGATGCAATGACATGCTGCCACCAGGGAAGTGCATGCATAGACAGTTCAGTATTTTTCTAATTTTTATTCATAACCCTGTATAAAAGACCCTTCCTTGTCAAAGAAAACACATTGTCTCCCATTTTTAAAATATTACCGGACACATTTCACTATTGGGAAGCAACCTTTACGATCGCAAAAATCTGGTTGAGATAATATGTAAGTACCCCTGGATTAAACCACAACTTAGTATATGAAATACCATCATTAAATTGTCTCATAACTTCCTTATTAATAGTGTCCCAAAGGACTATACCACTGCCCTTATCAGCTTTAACCACTACAAAATTTTCATTATTTTTAAATTATTTAAAGCAGTTCTCTGCTGTACACAAGTTTGAACCAAAATTCTTAAAAATAAAATGTTGACTTACATGAAAATCACATAGGATGCATTCTTCAAACATCCTCACCACTGGATGATAAGGTGGCTGAAATGCTGACTTCTTAAATCTAAAGGAAGAATTACTAACAACTTCTTGCCTATGGCTATAATAAAATCTCAGGTTAAGATTTCTACAACATCTTTTAACATCCAACACCAGTGAATATTGAGAAACATAAAAGGAAGGTACAAAGTCTAACTCTTTATTAAGCACATCTATCACATCCTTAGTGAAAGTAGAAGAAGTCAAATACACAGTCAAATTGTCCTCATAAGTAACACAAAAATTGTTCCCTACGTCCAATATTAATTCTCCATCATTCGTCTGAAAGCTTTTTCTGTACTTCGAACAATGGTACTTTATTCTCCCTTCTCTAAAGGGCCTTTAAAACACTTCTGCATGGGTGAAAAGCTCTCACTATTCTCTAAAGTCTATACATTTGTATCCATAAAATTACATGAACATGCTGAAGTACATGACTCACCATGAGTATTATTCCCACTGGGCTTCTTCAGATTTGAGCAAACCCTTTAATGTTTAAAATTTACATCTTTTTTATTCTTAGAGTCAGAAAAATGGATAGAGCATTTCTTAGGCTTCCAGGTATATATCAGATCATTACAATAATCATTCAAGTCTCTCGTATATGTTTTCAACTTACGAGCATAAAACTCATTTTCAAAATCACACATTTCCTGTAAAAATCTATTGTTCTTACTAGGGAAATCATCTCTCAATGAATACTGTTGGATATTCTCATAACATTTATTCAGATTGTCTGTTAGGGACACAAGTGCTTTTTACCAACAGTTCCAAAAACATCCTGGAAGTTGCCTCCTGTACATCACACCATTTATTCATAAATACCACATTGTCCGTTCCAACTCCAGGCTCAATGTATACACATAAGCCTCTAGTTGTTATATTAGATTGTATATATGCCTTTAATAATTTAATGTACCATACATTAGTCCTTACTTTCTTAGAACACTCAGTTACTTAAAACCTTTTTCTATATCAATTAAAAGTGAATCACCATCCATTATTGCTGCTTGTTCTCCCATAGTAAACATAGTAACATCATTCTTGTCCGGGGCGAAGTTATCCAAAATACACATAAATTTAGCCATTCAGCCACCGGTGGATAAGTTATCAAGGCAAGGAAAGTGAAATATATTCTAACAAGTCTAATAACACAGCATAAATAGCCACTCGGTTAGCACTCACTAAAATCCACTGTCCAACAACAAACAGTGCTCAGACACATAACGCGCATGAAATAGAAAATATTTACCAAACACAAACTTCCAGCACCCAAAACAAGCCTGTATACGGCAAAAATCATACCACTTTCCACTTGCTTATTCACTTTAGTCACTTAAAAATTTGATAAATTCAATAAATATATCCAACAACCACAAGGCAGAAATCTAATAACAAAGCCTCACAACTACTCGCAAACCAGTTTCACCAAAAAGGGATCATCAGTGCTCAATGTATAACAAGGAGTTACACAGCTATACTATTTAAAAAAACTGGGAGAGATAAAGAGATAAGGGGTGGGGTGAGTCAAAAAAAGAAAACAGATGATTAGAAATATATGTCACATTCAAATCCTTTATTACAATACATATATTTGTATTATTATAGTAGCTGTACAGCTTTCCCAATCCAAAAGAGGATTGTGAATTGTTACAAGTAATCCTTGCAATATGCAGATATTGTATATGCTTTTAAATATAGTACATATTAAGTTAACAACATGGCATTAAAGCCAACCTTGCTGGAAATAACATTAAACAATTATATTTTTGTATTTTTAATGTATTTTTAACTTGTGGGAACTGAACCCCTCAAATCTGTATACACGATTACACTTGCCTAATACAATTACCAAGAGCTACAGAAGACAACATGTATGCTTGCGTTCACAGTTAAGATCTGCATGCTTACATTGCTAGTAATGTATAGAAGTGCAATAATTTTAATACAATCATGTTCATTTGTGCTGCATACATATTCCTTGCCTCTCTGAGTCTTTCTAATCTTTCATCGTGCACCTCCCTATTTGCTGACATTTCCTGAGCAGTTGTAAAATAAAGAAGGACAGAAAAAGGGACATGAAAGCATTTTGCATATATGTTTTGGATATCTACAGGGTTCCATAACGTTTAAAGTTGCTTTATCTTTATACTTACACAACTGTGGGATGCCAGCAGTTCTAAACTCATCCAGCCACTGCTTGAGTTGTGCCTGCATCTATTTCAGGTCACTGTAGTAGTACCTGCATTGCTTTCCAGTGTGTGGTATGCCAGGTGCATTGGAGACAGCCTTGGTTAGACTTTTTCAAGCCTCAGCCTTATCCTGATACCCATTATAGTCCTGTATGGTTGTAGAGCTTTTTGAGGAGTTCAACACATATTTTGGACTCCTACACACCCCACCATTATGCCCTGAATTTGGTACCATCTTTCCCATCTCCTGCCATGTATGCACAGGTCATTCAACAACTGTAAAAGTGTTTTCTGCCAATTTATGATACCGCATTTTACTGCCAGTGTGCAAACCCACACAACCATGCCAACATCTTTTGCACAATGTTATAGGTTCATAGGAGGTTACTAGGCTAATGGCACTAGGGCCTAACCATATAAAAACCTGAGTACCCTTGTTATCCATAGTTAGATGATCATTGTTAGCAGAGTGATTCTGTGATCAGCACCGACTGCCCCAGTCCATGAGGGACATAGTTGCCACTCCCAGGGTGAATTTATAGTCATCCATCCAATTGTCAAGGTTGCTCTTGAATAGGGTTATTGAGGAGCTCTGCTTCACATGAAGTGGGAGCTTATTTCAGAGAAGTGGTGATTGCTGGAAGATATATATGTCTCTCCAGCATGTTATGTTAATGTCACAGGCTAGGTTAAGATGCCTGGAGGGAGTTATTCTTGTCCCATATGATTTGCAGATGTTCAGCATTTTCATTAAGGCAGGGTCCAAGATGGCTCTGTAGGCCAGGCAGAGGTCGCCTCTCAGCAGCCTGTATGATACAGAATACAGTGACAGAACTTTCAGTCTTTCCATTTATGTCATGTTTTGGAGGCCTGAGTTCTCTTGGTTAGGAACATCTGTGGTCTCTCCAGTTACTGCAGGTGTCTGGTGAGGTACATACAGAAGGGAGCGTTGTACTCACTTAGTGGTTTGATAAGGGTTGAGTACAGCAGAGTAATAACCTCCCTGATCTTGGATGTGATGACCTTATTTATGAAAAGCACAGTGTAGAATGCTTTTTTTACCAGTATGAGCACATTGTGATTGACGTTTAGATTGCTATCAACCTGTATTTTGAAATCTCACACTGCTGAGTTTGAGCTTAGAGGGGTGCTATCTATATCATAATTAGCAGGGGCTATTTCTTTGCCAAAGGGGATAATGAGGCATTTATTGCTGTAAGCTTTAGTGCATACATTGGGCACCAATTGTTTGTCTGTGTCAGCCTTTTCTGTGATATGTTAATGTTGTTGGGCGACTATATGATCGCACCCAATTTACAGCCATCTGCAAACTTGGTAAGCCACAGGCCATCTACCTTCACCTGTACTTCAGAGAAATAGATTCTAAGCAGTAGAGGGCCCAGCACAGATCCTTGTAGTACCCCGCTGGTAACTGGTCTACTGGTGGAGGTTGACTCCCCAACTTTGAGAATGTGCGTTCTGTCAGTGAGCCAATTGGCTACCCATCTAGTAATATATGGGTTAATCCTCAGCTGGGAGAGTTTTCATTATGATACCTGAATGGGAGATTGTATCAAATTCCTTGGCTAAATCAAGACAGGTGGTTTGTACTCTTTTTCCCTCATTTAGGGCTTTGGTGACATTCTTAAAGAAGTCCACTAGGTTTAATAAGGAAGATCTACCCTTGATGAAACCAAACTGGGTTGGGTCAAGAGTATGAAGGCCACCTATGCCCTTGTGAGTAAGGTCTATGATGATTCTTTCCATGGCCTTGCAGATAAGGCTGGTTAGGCTTATGGGTCAATAGTTCCCAGGGTCAGTTGATGGACCTCCTTTGTTCAAGAGGATTACTGTTGGTGTTCCCCATACTACAGGGGCAAAGTCACTTCTCAAGCTATGGTTAAAGAGGGTGCTGAGTGGTTCCACTAGGATGTGTTTTAGATTGTTTAGTAAGCAGCCCATGATGTTATCTGGTCCCATAGATGCTGTGTTTTTGACCTTGGAGAGTGCTCATATGATCTCTTCTTTGGTGTCAGACATGCTTTGAGGTATGCTTGGTGAGGATAGGGTGGTGAAGTTATTGCCAAATCTTCCAGCTAGCAGTTAGGCACTTTCCTCAGGTTCAATGTGAGTGGTACCATCCACTACAAGTTCAGTATACAACTGGGCAGCCCCTTTTAGGTTTTGGACATAGCTAAAGAATCCCTTATGATTGTCTTTAGCTAGGGATGCTAATTTAGACAGATAACTAGCCTTGGAGGACTTAACAAGATATCTGATTTGCTTGTTCAAGCTGTGGAGGATATTCTTTCTCTGTTGAGTAAGTTCCCTCCTGTTCTTAGATATCAGTTTCTTTCTTTTGTTGTATAACTTGTTTATACTTACAGTCCACCATGATGGCTTGTTTTTTACAGCTGAGTCAATGCATTTGTTTAAGTGGCTATATAGGGCATTTGTGTATTCCTCTGCATAGTTGGCTATGTTGGCAGGGGCTTTGAAACTTTTTATACCATCGCCTTTTAGGCAATCATTTGCTTTGGAGAAATGTTTTATTTTTTTACTCCTGGTGGGGTGTCAGGCTTGATCTTTACTACAAACAAGACAGATTTGTGGTCTGACCTTACCAAGGAGGGCAACAAACAGGGAGTAGTGCAGTGACCCACCATGTTGATGAGCACAAGGTCCAGGACATTTGAGCCCCTCGTGGGGTTTGGACTAAATGTTCCAGGGCATTTAAATTAGCAAAGTCCAGAAACATTGCAAAACAGAGAAGAAAGCAGTTTATAAAATAGGAAGGATAATGTGACATTTCCCATTAATTTGTATATGCTACTATACCTACACGCAGTTTGTCCAATAATCAACACTGATGTGTTAAATGTCTTTGCTTTTAAGACATGAATGTGGAGGGACTTGGCACAGATTTTGTGTGGCCATAGACACTGTTAAAAGTAATTTGTAATTTGACAATACATGTATTTCCACATAGTTGATTTTTTTCTTCATTGCAGCAGAAGTGTTTGCCAAACATGGTCATTACTAATATACAGTGTAAAGAGTGAGTGGTGCTATACTTCAATTAACCATGTACATGTGGCATTATGCTTTTTCAGATGTGATGCAGGATTAATGTGTGACAATATACTGGAAATGCATATACTTGTATTACTTTTAGAGTAGATTTTTGAGTTTTGGTTCAGATCACACAATACAATCTGCTTTACAGTTATACTTTTGTTAGGTGAGGTGTGTAGATGATTGCCAGTAAACTATGAAGTCCATCCCAGGTCTGAAAATACATTTATAATTACATAACCATCATTGTCATACTATAGCAGTTACACATATAACAGATGTGATACCATGTGTCAATTAACCTGCTATTTCTGCTGTCATTACCATCCAAGTTGATTACTTCTGCCCAATGCCACTAAGCGTGTTTGTGCTTTTTAAGGCAACTGACAACAAATTTAAAATTTTTATGCATTTTACCATGTTTGCACTAAGCCAAACACCACACAAAGGTTAAAGACAAAAAAATTAAGTTAAACAAATGTTAAACAATCACACAGCTCTGGATATGAAATATCAGACTAATGAAATTATAAAACATAGTTGGAGTAAGTTATCTCTATTTGCCCAGACACAGCTTTGCAACACCAATCAAATAATGGGTGTACAAGCAATTCACATTTCCTCCACAGCATTAACAGGTCATACACTAGGCCATTCTCAGTTGGTTGTACATGCGTTGTTAACATATTTAGTGCAATGGTTGATCTCAGAACCATGTTTGCAGAAACCCATGTCTGTCTTCTTTGTGTACTGGTCATTCTTCCCTTATCTCTGCTGTAGTATCAGAAATGCAGTATGTAGTGCATTTCCGCGTATTTCTCTTTCAAGGTGTGATACAAATGCATAACAGTGAGCAACAGAATTAAGCATGGACCAAAAATTATAAATGTGTGGTGTTTTGCTTTATTTAAAAGCTCACTGAAGTTATTTCCATACTTAGAAGTGTATCATCACTAACACACCTGCTGCAATGGAGAGTATCTGAACTGCTGTTTTGTTTCCTTTCTCTCACACTAACAATTCACATTTGCAAACCATTAGTACCTAGTAATATTAGGTTCATAGATTCATAGGTAGATACTAGGCTATCTGCCCTAGGGCATTTATAATCCTAGACAGAGTGTGTTTGGCTTTCGCCTCCCTTTTAGATTAGTTAACTGTGCCTCTGTATAGTAGGTCACAGAAGATAGCCCTTTAAGATTAGATTACTGTGCCTCTGTCTAGCAGGGACACAGAAGAGATCCCAGGGGTAAAGTTACGATCTCCCATCCACTCGTCAAGATTTCTCTTGACGAGGGTCAGTGAGGGGCTCTGCCTAACATGAATTGGGATTCTGTTCCAGAGTGAGGGGAGCCTCTAGGATATGAATCTGTCCCTCCAGCAAGTCCTATTTATTGCTGTGCTGAGGTTTAAGTCCCTGGAGTGTGTAGCTCTAAGGGATTTGGATTTCCTGAGGTGGAGCATGTCCATTAATTCTGGGTTAGACATGGCTTTGTACGTCAGGCATAGATCGCCTCTGAGTAGGCGGTAAGCAACTGAGTAGAGCTGGAGTTTCTTTAGTCGAACTGCATAGGGCATCTGTTTGAGGCCCATGATCCTCTTGGTGAGGTACTTTTGGGGTCTCTCCAGTTGCTGCAGGTGTCGGGTAAGGTACATCCCAAATGGGGCATTGTATTCAATTATGGGCCTGATGAGTGATGAGTAGAGGGGCACAATGACCTCTCTTGATCTAGATGTGAATCCTTCCGTGATAAGATGGGCTATATAGAAGGTCTTTCTAACCACTTTGGCAACGTGGTTGTCAAAGGAGAGATTACTATCTACTTGGGTCCCCAAATCCCTAATTACTTCTTCCGTACTTAATGGATTACCACCTATGTGGTAATTTGTGGGCACTTTGTTTTTCCTAAAGGGGTTGACTATGTACTTTTTGGCATTTAGCTTGAGGCTGTGGCTCTAGCACCAGGTATCCATCTCTGTGAGACCCTTTTGAAGGATGCTTGTGTCAGCCAGAGAGTCGACTATGGCTCCCATTTTGCAGTCATCTGTGAACTTGGTCAGCCATAGTCCTCCCGTGTTAGCCTGTACCTCAGAGAAGTATATACCGAACAAGAGAGGTCCCAGGACTGAGCCTTGTGGGATGCCACTTGTAACTGGTTTAGAGTCTGACATGGCACCTGCAATTCTGACCATGTGGGTTCTATCCCTGAGCCAGTTTGCAACCCATCTTGTGACATAGGGGTTAATATTTAAGCTAGTAAGCTTATTTATGATGCCCGAGTGGGGTATTGTGTCGAAGGCTGTTGTGAGGTCCAGGTAGGCTGTCTGGACTACCTTTCCCTCATCTATGGCCTTGGTAACTGTTTCAAAGAAGTCAACTAGGTTTAAGAGGCAAGATCTGCCCTTAACAAAGCCGAATTGGGTAGGGTCCAGTGTCTGGAGGTTCCCAATGTCTTTGTTTATGAGTTCCATGATGATATGCTCCATAGCTTTGCAGACCAGACTAGTCAGGCTTATAGGGTGATAGTTTCCGGGGTCCGTTGTGGCACCACCTTTGTGGAGCGGGACCACTGTTGCTGTACGCCATTCTTTGGGTACATATCCTGTAGTAAAGCTGAGTTTGAACAGTGACTTTATGTGAGGGTTCAGTTCTTCTTGGAGCTCATGTAAAACACAGCCCAGGACACCGTTCAGTCCCATTGATGCTGTGTTTTTTGTTTTGGAGAGGGCAGCTTTCACCTGTGCATCTGTGATGTCTGGGAGGCTACATTCTGTTGTGATAGACATTTGCTCTTTTGGGAGGAAGAGGGGGAGAAGTTTGCACTGAACCTGTCTGCCAGGATGTTGGCAATGTCTGTGGGTTCAGTGTATTTTTTGCCATTTTGCACTAACTCAGAGCATATCTGGGAGTTGCCATCCAGATTCCTGACATAACTAAAGAAGGCCTTGTGATTATCTTTAGCATCTTGGGCAATTTTTCTTTTGAAGCTGGCCTTTGATGATTTTATGAGGGATCGTAGTTTCTTGCTAGTACTGATCAGAGATGCCTTCCCTTTTTGGGATTTTGCTCTATCATGTAGTAGCTTCCTCCTTCTGTTGTATAGCTTATTGATGGCCGGGGTCCACCAGACAGGTCTCCTGCTTTTGGAGGAGTGAGTCTTGGTTTTATTTGGGATAGCACGATCCATGCATTCCTGTAAAGCCTTTGAAGAAATTAGACACTGTTATCTGTCCTAGCATGCCTGGCTGAAGTTTTTGTACATACTTTCAGATTAAACTGTGTATCATTATACCAGCATGACTAGTTATGATATTGTCCATAGGTTCTAACATGTTGATTTATGATCTGCTTGTGCAGAATATTTTAAAGACTTGAACAGTATCCTTTTACATTTCTAACTGGGCATGTTTTTGAAGAAATATTCTAAAGACAATTTGTCTCAGATTCAGCTGATCTGCAGATGATGTCATCGGAATGTTGATATTTGCTATGTGTTACTGTCAGAAGCTGAAAACAAAAAGGAACTTTAGTAAACAGCTGTTGGTTGATTTTCAAAATATGAAATGAAACTTAGAACTGGAACAGTTGTGACAGTTAGGCTAGTCTATAAAAGAGCCTGCTGAAGACAGTTTATAGTCAGTTGCCAGTTATAACAGCCTGTTGCAGTTCACGTGTACTGTACAGCTGAAACAAAAAATGACTCACCAAGAGCTGTAAACCTGTCTTTGCTCTATTGTAATAATTTAGTTTAGATCAGAAACAGTTTTCTTTAGTCAGATAGGGAATTATAATTAATCAGTTAGATCAGCTAGAGTTTTTCTAAATGTTGCATTTCTATCCTTCAGTATTGATTTCATTTTCCTGGAGTTCTGTTTGTTTATTGAAAATTACTGTTTTGTAGTTTTTTAATAATTTTGCTCATTATTAAATATTTTATTAACTTACATTGTGTCTGGTCAAGCAGTGCTTTCTTTAGTGATTTGAAAGTGCTTATACTTGCCTTGATAACTTCCCAGGCCACTCAGAAAGCCTGGCTGCTTAGGTCATTTTCTACTATTTATTTTAATATTTTTTTTTTTTATAATTGAACACCCCTTTAAAGGGCATGAAAACACTCTGATTGATGGCAGCATTATTGCATTATTTTAGGGAAGGGACACAGCTGAAAATCTGTGTTGGGATTTCCCCGAAGTGTTTGGATGTGTGAGATTTAATTTATTTAATGTTAGTGCATCAGAGGTCTTAAACTGGGACACATTGCTCTGAAGTGTGTAATAAGGAATTATATTTGGGGTGGACAGAAGAATGCAGTCCAGTCCCAGGCTATAGAGCATGTTCCTGTTGTGCTCTTATGGGAAAAATGTGAAATATTACTCTTTTTGTAAGTGATAGTCTTACACTTGAATCAGTAGTGGGGACTGAGGCTCCTTAGTTACTGACCAAGGATAGTAGGGGATGTCACATTATTTGGTGGCAGTTCTGTGGGATACTATCTGGATGCCACAGAGCCTACACTGTGTTTACATCTGATACACAATGTCAAATGTTTGTTATTCAACAATTGTAATGAGTTCATACCTCATTTACATGTTCACAGTGTTCAGAGGGCTGAATCTACACTATAAAAGGATAAGTGTGGAGCTAGGGAACTTGAGGGTAAGGAGACTTGAATATTTGGACAAAACAGAAGACTTATATTTCTTTCAAAGTGATTTCTATACATAGAATGATTACTTTTTCTGAGGTATGCTTGTATTATTCAAGGACATTTTATATTTTGTAAAATGTCACAAATGTATTTATATATTCGGGAGACAATGGAACTTTTATCTGAGTGCACTAGTTACACTAAACTGTTGGCATAGGCAGTTTGGCAAGCATTTACATTTGTACAATAGACAGCTTATACATTCAGCACAACCATGTTCTCAACACTTGCTTTTTTAGTGTCCTGTGGTACTGGAGACAAATGTAATGTACATGTTGCTGACACTGATGTTATGCTTCTGAGATGGCCCAGGGCAACCTTTACAAGAGTGGTGGGCACAGTGAAGTGACTGTCATTCATAAATTGACCTTTCTGTTGAAAAAGTATAGACGGCCTGTTAACTGTATGGAAAACATATATACATTGCTTATGTGATATTCCTTGGTTTGTAGAAACCTTTGTTTGTTTCAGGTTGTGGGGGGAGCCTGCTATCATTTTTTTGTCCAAAAAGAGAAGTGTGTCTCAAGTGCTTTTCTGTTGAAAATGTGTAGACATCATGGTATTTCTGTGGAAAACATATATACATTACTTATATGGTATTCCTTGGTTTGTACAAACCTTCATTTGTGTGAGAGAGGGAGGGGGCCAACCACCTAACATTCAGTTGTGCCAAATGAAAAGTTTGTTTCAAGTGCTTAATGTTGATGAAGAGTACGCAGACTGATTTTTTTTTGTAGCAAATACATTACTTATGTGATATTTATCTGTTTTATCCTTCTCTGTTTTATGTCACATAGGATTATGGCAACCGAGCCTACAAATCCATGAAAATGCCCTTTCCGTGATGCTTAAAATGAGGTCATAGTGCAGGCTCTGGGGTGGCATGGAGCCTTTCTGTTTGGCAAAGGCTGTGGGGATATGGCTGCCATAAAGGATATTTGGAACCAGTTAGTCAATGATGCAAATGCATTTGGTGGTTGTAGACGCAATTATGTTCAGGTACAGCATAACACTGTTGATATGATTTCATCAGCCTAGTGGAGGGCAGCTGAAGTTGCTTGAGAACAGCTGGCTATGGGGGGTGTTCCTGCTACTGAGCCACAACTGACATCCAAATGAGGAATGAGGAGTTTCTGTCCACTGTCAGAGATCTAGACACAGTGTGCTTGATGTCAGTGTTGATGTGGCTGGGAGGACAAATGTGTCCCTTGAGCAGCTTCCAGATAAGCTTACATATGGCAACATTTATATTTGCTTGTAGAATAAAATATATAATTTGACTACAACTTCAACTGATATACGTAATAGATTATTCAAGAGAGTTGTTCAGTACACATGGGTGTGGTTAGATGTCTCAGTCAAGTTTCAGTTACAGCTATTTTTTGCAGGATATAGAAATGATTGTGTTTTCATTGTCCCCCTGTGTTATTCCCATTGTGATGCTTAATTGCCATCCTTTCCTTGCTTCACTTCTTCCAGGACTATCCTGTCTACAAAGTGTGGAGAAATCTGGACATGGTAAGCAAATGTTTATGTGGTTATTACTAAGCATTATTTAGATATATAATTGTCTGTATGTGTGTGGAGGGTGTAATGAGTGTTTGTATTACTGTACCATCTGCGATTGTGTGACCAGTGACTTTTTGATCGTCTATGTTGGTGTAATATTTAGTGAAGTAATAATTTCATTCCTGTGTTTTTGATTACTATCACAGATAATCCTAACAGTAGAAGTGCATGAATCCTACAACCTTATGTCAGAGTATCATTTGGTTCTGATGATGAAGGTGGCCAATGGAGGTGCAGTCAGGGAGGGTGTAGAGGTTGAATCTGACACTGAGGTAGTGACTCACACATCGTCTGGATTTTCATTAGATATAGTCAGTATACCTATGCATACCCATTCTACTGAGCTGTTAGATAGTGGACAGGTTCAGGGTGACACATTTGATCAGGGTAGTGTGGTTATTGTGGTTTCAGTGCCATTTGACTCTGGCCCTAACCAAAGTATAGCTGCAGTGCCACACAAGAAGGATGCCAGGGGTTCTTGTATGATGTCTGTTGTCCACCCTCCACCTGATCCTGGTGTGTCATTAAGTGCCACTCAACATACAGTTAGGATCATCAGAGAGTCACATACACATTCCAATAGGGCCTTCGAGGGCATGCTTATGGTTCTAGATGTGGCACAAGCTGATCTGCATGACTATCTCCACCGTGTGCTGTTTCAATGGATTGGATAAATAACACAATGGAATGGGCAATGTCTGTAATGGAATGTCTGCTGGGAGGGGACAGCATCCATGTGGTCATAGGTCCCCAACATCATATACTATTAGCAAACGTGGCCATGCCTGATCCTGCTCCCATAGTTGCACTACTTCCACAGTTCCATCAGTTATTGAGGTGTCCACACCCAGATGTAGTAGGCCAAGAGGTCATGGGCCTGGGCATAATCATGAGAAAAGTCTGTCCAGCTGACATCGCTCACATTCAGGCAACACCAGTACGTCTGACCATGGGCATGGACCAGCCAGTGCAACTCCTGGCAGAGCCAGATCTTGCAGTCTGGGGTAATGATGATGAACTGATGCTTCTACCATGAATGGCTCACACCTATATGAAATGCCAGGATGTAGAGCTTGCACAGAGCTTGGCTATGTGCATGCAGACACTCACACAGACATTTCACCCTGAGTGCCCATACAGACACCCACACATAACAGGTAAGTACATGAAGCATCCATTAAGCTTGCAAGTCATTCTGTCTCAGTGGTCATTTGATAATAAGCTATATTTCTGCCTGCCTGTCTTTCTTACTCACAAGCACTCACTATTTTTCTGTCAGCCTTGGCCTCTTGACCCCCCCCAAACTCTACCCTGTTCAAATGATGATACCTGTGCCATCACCTGGTTTCTATCTTTTGAATTCAGAGATATGTATGTATTTTGTTTCATGCACAGGGTGCATAGCTAACTGAGTGCGTAGTATATGTGTTGATGGTGCTATTTTGAAACTACTGCTGATTTATTACAACCTATTTATTTTTGTGATAACTACCTTGAAATCTTTGATGCATCAGCGAGGCTTATTGCTCCACTTGTGAGACTGTAGGGATAATTAGACTTTAGACTGCTTTTTCTATTCTGGGTATTTTAGGTGCATGAGGCATATTAGCTGATAAACGGCAGACATCTATCTACATAAATCAGTCCTGTCACATATTGATGTCATTGCTGTACAACTCACATGCATTCTACTATGTAAGCATCTGCCATTCATTCATTTTCTTATCCATTTATTTTCCTGCTCCAGGTTCAGCACGTATCTTGATAGTCCTACAGTTACAACTATTGTAATTTGGGGCTGAATGTGTCTGATGCTAGCAGTACACAGCTATTATAATGATAAGTAAAGGCTGTGAGCATTTCCTGGCATCAATTTTACTGTATGTATGTGCATAGGATAAAAGTTGACTCCTTTAGGTGGTCAGCATGTGTGGTATCTGTTGCCTCTTGGCAAGGGTGAGGGCATATTGTGCACACCTATGTCTACCTATACCCACAGCAGCTGGTGGTTGCCCCTCTGAATCCTCACCTGAATGTGGCTGTGGTGACCTTTCCAGTGGTGGTGAAGTGTGTGCTCATTCCCCTTGGTGTTGATATTGCAGCTGTGTTTTCATGATAATATTGTGTAGGATAGCACATCCAGTGATAATTTCTGCACAAGTACTGGGATCTTACTGCAGGTACCTGATGTATCTAGGTATGGAAAATGTGGCTTCAGCAGCCCAAACACATGCTCTATGATGTTTCTTGTATAACACTCTTCTGTGCTCTGTGGGTGTGGGTGTATTTCTAATGGGCATCATCAGTCATGGTTTGAATGCATCCCTTGCATCCCCCCAGTAAAAGGCCTTGTGGGATATGAACCCTGGGAAACCTCTGGTAGAGATGTGAGTTGTGCAAGATAAGGGAGTTTTGGTACCTGCTGGGTTTGCCAGCACAGACATTCAGGATGATTTCTTTAGCATTACACAAGACCTGGCAGTTAATGGAGTGGAACCCCTTTCTATTAGTGTAGGCTCTTCACTCTTCTCTAGGTGGTGCTTAGATCTCAATGTGCATGCAGTGTATGGTACCCAAGACGTTAGAGAAGTTTGCTATGGGGTAAAAATCCAGCATAGTTGTAGCTCTGTCCTCAGGGGTGAGGGTATGGGGAAAATATATATAGTCACTAGCCTGCTGTAGCATAGCATTCAGGAATCGTTGTAGGATCCTGGATGTTGATACCTGTGACACCCCCAGATTATCTCCTGTTGGTCTCTGGAAGGTACTTGTAGCTAAAATTCTAAGTGCTCACATACCTTGGCCTCCACAACTATTGGCTCTCCTCAGTTTGCCCATGCTCTCAATTGAGGACAACAGGGGTTGCAGAGTTCCTGGAGTGTGTCTCTATCCACCCTAGCAAACTCTACTATTTCCACCTCATGCAGACCATGAAAAGTTAAACAGGATCTAAACATCCTTCAACTTTTTGTCCGAGGTCTATCAGCAGCAACAGCAGCATAGACTTGAGCCTGTTGCACACACACACACACACACACACACACACACACACACACACACACACACACACACACACACACACACACACACACACACATCTAGAAGAGCAGCAGCAGACCCTAACATTCTTTTCCTCTAATGTAGTTTCTGTGGTGGTATATATGCCAAAAACCTAAACTAAGTGTACATGATTGCCTTATAGCTTGTTGAATAGCTCTGCCATCGTGGGTTATTAGCATACAATTCAGCTGCTTATTCTGTAATTGGCATGCAGTGATGTTTACCATGTTTATGCAGCTCTATACATCATGTAGATCTGCTTACTGAATACAAATCGGCGCACTACCATGTTGCAATGTGCAACTGTGCATGGCTTATTGAATTCTGCCCAAAGTTTTTCCAGTGTAATATGTTATTTCTTTTTTCTGTTTCACTTATAAACTTTTCTGTACCTGAAAAAGCCATAAAAGTTCCTTCGCAAAAGTTTTCAAATGCATCAAAGCTCATGTCTTTTAAAGTAAATCCCAAATGTCAATATAGTATTGTCCGTAATATCACACCTGTCATTAGTAGTACTGTTTTTATTTTTTATTCTTTCTACCAGTCTTTTTCTTTGTTAGCTGCTGCCTTCTCCTGCTAACAATCACCTCTGTTCATACTGTACACACTGCTCCCTATTCCTTGACTTACAAGATTTGCTTATAGTTTCATAGATTGATACTAGGCTAGTGCCCTTATCAGCCTAGTTGTGCACTTTAAATCATTCGAGTCCGAAGAATCATGCAGGGAAGCAGGGCATGTTAGTATGCAGGTCGCTACGGATTTGTAGGTGGGGTGTTAATTATTGTAATACTTTTCTTTGTGACAACCTCTGTTGATAGGGGATATGGGGGCCAGACTAGTGGTAAATTTACAATTTCCCACCCAACTGTCAAGATTTCATTTGAATTGGGTCAGGGATGAACTCTGTTTTACATGGATGGGGAGCCTATTCCATAGTGAGGGATCCTTTGGGACACATGGCTGTCTGTCCAGCACATTCTGTTTATGTCAAAAATGAAGTTCAGATCCCTGGATCTAGTATTTCTGGTGCTGCTTCTTTTGTGCATGTGTCTGAGGAAACCCTGTAATCCAAACAAAGATCCCCTCTCTGTAGCCTGCAGGAGGCTGAATACAGAATCAGGACCTTTGGCAATCAGTGTAGGACAGGGTATTCATGTCCTGAATTATCCTAGTGAGAAGCCTTTGTATATCTTCCATAGGTTGCAAATTCCTGGTTAGATACATGTGAAAGGGGGCACTGTATTCAATGATAGTACTGATAAGGGACAGGTAGAGTGGTACTCTAACTTCCTTGGACCTGGATGCCATACCCTTACCTATAAGGTGGGTGACAGAATGATTTTCTTATTATCTTAGCTACATTTTGGTCAAAGGTCAGGTCAGTGTTTCCAGATCTCTTACCACTGGGTCAACTCTTATTAGCGTATTATTGTTGGAGTAATTAATTTTTATTGACAGTTTCCCAAAGAGCATTGTTAGTATTAACTTTTAACCATGCTTTGGCACCAGTCATTTGTGTGTGTTAACTCATTACATTCGAGTGACACCTCCAGGTGCATCTGAAGTTAATTTCTATTGACGCCTCTAGGCTTCAAATATTGATTGTTCATATTTGCATCAACAATTCCAAAACCATGCTATGTGCAAGGCTTCAAAATATTTCATCTTAAAGCTTAAACAATGGCAAAGTCAACTGCATTAATATTTGACTTCTGTCTGGTGCAGTTAAATAGATACTGTATTAACTGTTGTTTTTATGATATTAATTTCTATAGATATAATTTTCACATTTTTCTAAATATCTCAACAAACATGTAACACAGACAGAACTCCTAAGCCTTGTATGAATGCTCCCAGGTAGATGAATAAAATAATGCTGATAGTATGTGTGTAACGTGATTGGTTGCTGAGATATTGTAAGTTGTTTACAAAATATTACAAATGTAATAGTTGCAGTGTTTACTGTTACTTAACTTATAAAAATTGGTGTAAGACTTAGAAACTAAATAATATTGCTACTATAAAAATAGTTTGTACTGAGTTTGTCATTTATACTTCTTTCATAATCACTATGGTTCCAGAGATATGAACCTTTGTTTGAAATGTGAGGACATAATTTAATTCAGTCAAAAGCCTTAGTGTCTGCCCATTGGAAGTTACAATGCAAACTTAATGAGATCCATTGGAATAAATGACTTGCAATATGTTAGTGTCTGGGGAAATGTATAATAGCTCCAAATTTACAGTCATCTGCAAACTTGGTAAGCCAGATGACTTAACTGTTAGCCTTAACTTCCAAGAAACAGATGCCGAATGGTCAGGCATGGAGCCCTGGGTTACTCCATTGGAGACTGGCTCTTTGGTAGAGGTGGTCTCATAGATTTTCACTTGTTGCATCCTGTCTGTGAGTTAGCTGGCAATCCAGTGAGTTATGTAAGAGTGTACGCCTTTACGTCAGAGAGTTTGTCAACAATTACTGGGTGAGATATTGAATAAAATGCCTCAGCTAGGTCAAGATGCACTGTATGCACTGTTTAACCCTCATATATTGCCTTGGTGACCCTCTTAAAGAAGTCTACCAGGTTTTGTAGGAATGACATTTCCTTAACAAAGGCAAATTGGATTGCCAGGTGATGCAGCAGTTAGTGTTGTCGCCTCACAGCAAAAGGTTCTCCGTTTTGATTCTCTGCTGGGGTGCCTGCTTTGTAGAGTCTGCATGTCCTCCCTGCATTTGTATGGGTTTCCTCTGGGTGCTCCAGTTTTGTCCCATGTTCCAAAGACATGCATCTGGAGCTTTTCTCCCAGAGACTCCACTGAAAATGGGCTCTGTCCAGTCATACTTTACCAGTAAACAAATGTTAAATATAAATAAATTGGGATGGTTCCAGTGTCTGTAGGTTGCCAATGCCCTTGTTTATAATTTCCATAAAAATTAATTTCTTGGCTTTGCATATTACGCTTGCTGACTGATAGGTCTATAGATTCCCAGCTGATTAATGATCCACCCTTGTGGACAGGAATGACTGTTGTGGTCTTCCATTCACTTGAAATGTAGCCTGTTTCAAGGCTGCAGTTAAAGAATTCCTTAAGTGGTCCTGATAGGTCATGTTTTAGACATTCAGGACGCAACCAAGGAAGTTGTCAGGACCCATGGAGGCATTGTTCTTGTCTTTAATGAGTGCTGCCAACATCTAGTCCCTACTGACAACTCAGGGGAAGTATGTTGGAGGGAATTTTACCTGATGGAGCTGGGGCTAGAGTCGGGGCTGATGTATGAGCTGAATTTATCAGCCAGTAGATTTGCTTTATCACCCCGATTGGTGTAGGTGATACCATTCACTACTAGTTCAGCACACTGTTGTGTGTCACCTCTAAGGTTCTGGACATAGCTGAAGAAGGCCTTCTGATTGTCCTTACCTCATTGGCCTTGTTAGACTTGATTAGACCTCTTAGTCTCTTGTTTAGTAGTACAAGAGAGCACTTGTCTTAAAGGGAGTTGCCTTTCCTGATTTTGGGCATGCGTCTTCTTTCATTGTATACTATGTTTAGGTGAGGATTCTACCAGTGGGATTTGTTTTTAGAGTTTGTTTTAGCTTTATTTCTGGTAGGTATGGCAGCCTCTATGCAGCTATTTGCATGTTTGTATAGTAACTCTGTGAATAATTCTACATAGGTAGCTGTGATCTTGGTGTTGGGGAGCTTTGGATTTTGACAAACTGTCACTTAATAGTATGTAGTTTTCCTTTGAATATTTCCTAACTGTTCCTGGTTTAGCTAGATTTTTTTCTGGGTTGATTTTTATTTCAGATAAGACAGCTTTGTGATCTAATCTCACTAGTGAGGGTGTGACATGGGGAGTGGGGTTGGGGGGGGTGTAATGCTTCTCCATGTTGGTGAGTACGAGATCCAGCATGTTTGATCATCTGGTTGGTGTACACCATCCGTTCCAATGTGTTTTTATTAATAAAGTCCAACAATCATTGTGCCTGTGAGTTTGAGGCAATGTGCATTTCCCAGTCTACAGAAAGGTAGTTAAATTCACCCATAAATAGGGCATTTGTTTGGATGGTGAGCAACTCTAGTAGGTTTAGGTAAGATTCATGTAAGTCTAGTGGCATAGATGGTGACCTGTAACTAAACATGATGTGATGAAGGACTTTACCTATGGTGACTTGCATGTGGAATAGTTTCATGATATCATCCTGTTTAACCATCATGGAGGTATGCTTGTTGCTAATATAGATTGAAGCTCTTTCATCTTTGGTATCAGTTTGAGCAGTTATTTTGTATAAATAAATGTATGGATGGCACTGTAGCCTTACACTTCAAAGTATTTTCTATGGCTTTAAACCAAGTCTTGGACATGACACAGATGTCTACATTCTCCAGAGTAAGGAGGGCTTGAAATTTTTTGGATCTTTTTTGTTTAGGTTCTGAGCATTAAGCAGTAACACATTAACTCATTCACGCCAATGGAGCTCGGGAAGTTTGCATTATAACTTCCAGTGGGTGCAGCCTAAGCCTTTTGACAGAATCAAATTATGTCCTCACATTTAAAACAAATGTTCATATTTCTGAAACAATAGGGGTTATGAAAGAAGTATAAATGGCGAACTCTTCAGGACAAACTATTTTTAAAGTGGTAGCATTCTTTAGGTTCTAGGTCTTAAACCAAATTTTATAAGTTACAGTAAACACAGTAACCATTACATTTGTAACTTACAATATTCCAGCAACCACTCAAGTTACACACATGCTGTCAGCAGCATTTAATTCATCTAGCTGAGAGCTTTCATATGAGGCTAAGGAGTTCTGTCTGTGTTACATGGTTGTTGAGATAGAAAAAAATTGAAAATTAGATCTATATTTATTTTATTATTTTATTATTTATTTATTTATTTTACATTTGTTAACCGGGCTAGTCTGGCTGGATACATGTCCATTTTCAGCAGAGGCCCGAGGAGAAAAGCTCCACTATCAAAAAACTAAAATACACTACTGTTTATAAGGTCACTAGTAATACTAACTATACAAAATAAAACTAAACTAATAAAGTATTATATGGCTACATACAAGTACAAATACGTTTTTGATGTAAAAACCTAAGTCGATTACAATTTAAAAATCAGTTGGACACTGAGGAGAAACAGTTTCAGTATCAACATAAATATTTAAAGTAAAAATGTCCATAGTAGTTAGTCATGAACAGCAAGTAGGAATTAGTTGTAAGTAAGAAGAGGTTAAAAATACCGTGTGAATGTACAGGTTAGAGGTGAAGAGGATTTAAGAGGCTGAAAAAGGTAAAGGCAATGATGATGTAAAGAGAAAGGAAAAATAGCTGGACTTAGTGGGGTCAGGAACTAGCAGACGGAGAGGGAGAGGGGGAAATAAAAGTTAGAGAGGAGTTATAAGAGGTAAGACAGGATTATAGGAAGTCAGCTAAAGAGTAGCAAGAGACAGACAATAAAGAGGTGAGGGGAGTCAAGCAGAACTAAGAACAGGAGAACAGAAATAAATAGAGGGAACGTGGAAGTCAGTTTAAGTTAGAACAGATGAGCAAAAGTGCACATGAGCAGACTGAGGAGAGATAGTAAGTTTGCTGGGGTCAGTCAGGATTGGAGCAAGGGCATAGCCAGTGGGTTTTTAGGTGCATTTTCATCTGTTTTTTGAAAAGCTGATATGAGTCTAGGGAGGTCAGTTCTGGTGGGAGTTTATTCCAGTAAGAGCCAACAATGTTTGTAAATAAGGAATCTCCTGATTTATTGTGAGATTTCACAGTAGTAACTAGTACCTTGTTGGCTGATCTAAGTGAAGTGAGATTTTTGTAAGGAGTGATGAGTTTATTTAGTATGGGTGTGTTGGAAGGGTGATGTAGAATTTTAAAAGTGATGATTAGCTGCTGTAGTAGTATTAGGTTGGGAAGTTCAAGCCAGTTTAGTTTTTTTAGGTTAAGACAGTGATGAGTTTGGAATAGAGAGCCAGTGGCAAATCTGGCAATACTGTGGTAGGCGGTATTCAGTTTTTGAAGATTAGCTTTAGAAATATTGATAAAGGAAGGAGAGGCATACAATAATGTAGAAATGAGGTGAGTTTGGGCTAGGGTTTCTTTGGTAGTAGTAGTAAGGAAAGGCTTAAGTCTGTATAGAGCACCCATCTTTTTATTGTCTGACTTGATAGTTAAGTCAATATGATAGTCAAAATTTAGCTGATTGTCTATGGTTATGCCTAGCAGCTTAGTGGACGAATCAGGTTGGATGACAGTGCCATTGCATGATACAATGGAGAAAGTGATAGGGGTGGATTTAGAGGTGGGGGTGAAGAGTAATAGTTTGTTTTTTTTGGGGTTTAGGAGGAGACAGATATGTTGGAACCATTTTTCTGTTGCAGTGAAAACCACCTGGGTATCGGAGTGGAGTTGTGCAGGTGATGAAGCAGAGCAGATGAGAGTGGAATCATCTGCATACTGAATACAAGTGGACGAGGGGAGGTAAGTGGACAGGTTATTTATGAAAATAGAGAAAAGTAGGGGACCTAGGATGGATCCTTGTGGAGCAATAGTAATTGGGAGTTGAGAGGATAGATGGCTGTCCCAGAGGACTGCTTGTTTTCTATTAGTCAGGTAAGAGTTGAACCACTGTAGGGCTTGTGAGTCTAGTGAGAGGGATTGTAGGGTATCGAGGAGAAGTTTATGGTTGACCATATCGAATGCTTTAGAGAGGTCTAAGAAGATTGCAGAGGTGAACAGGTTGTTGTTGCGGTTTCTATTGATAGAATCAGTGAAGGAGAGAAGGGCAGTTGAAGTACTGTGGTAGGGTCTAAAACCATGTTGTGAGTCTGCAAGCAAATTGTTATTTAAGAGGTGGTGTAGAAGTTGATGGTGAATGCAGCGTTCCATTATTTTGGAAAGTGGAGATAGGAGGGCAATAGGCCGAAAATTGGAGAGTTCGTTGGAGTTACCTCCTTTATGGAGGGGGATAATATGGGAGATTTTCCAACAGGATGGTATTTTGGATTCAGTTATGGTTCGGTTTATTAAGATGGAGACTGGGTAGGCAATCTCGGCTGCAGCTAGTTGCAGATATTCAGCTGGAAGCTTATCTGCAGAAGGGGTGCAAGGTTTGAGTTTGGATAGTAGCTTGTGGATGTAGGTTGTTGAGACAGTATTGAGCTTTAGTATGTGTGTGCTGTTTAGAGTGGGGGAAGATTGGAGGGTTGAGGGAGGAGTCATGGTACTTGCAAGTGAGGTGACTGTCTGAGAGAAGAAATTGTTGAAATTGTCGGCTATTATGTTTGGTTCGGATTGTGCTAGGCTATCTGGGGTAGGTGTTTTGGTGTTGCCTGGGTGGAGTAGTTTATTTATTCCTGACCAAAATTGTTTGGGGTGTTGGTGTTGGTTCTGTTGGTATTGAAGGTGGTAGTTTTTCTTGTCCTGAATGGTAAGCATCTTGGTTTTATTTCTCAGTTGTTTGTAGTTTAGATGGTCAGTTGGATTTTTTGTGGACCTCCATTTAGACCATAGTTTATTTCTAGCTCTCATAGTTTGTCTAGTTGTTTTAGAGAGCCAAGGGCTGGTTTGATTTGACTCTGACTCTGACTAAGCGGGATGGAGCATGTTGGTTAAGAATTTTTAGGAAGGTATTGTTGAAATGGGTTACAGCCTCATCTATTGGGAGGTGTTTTAGAGAAGACCAGTTGTATTCCCTGAGTTCATTCTGAAAGGATGCTAGGTTGAAGTTTGTTTTGCTGTGTTTGGTACGATAAGTAGTTGGTTTGGGATTGTTGAATTTTTGTTTCGTGATAAAGGTAAGGAGGTGGTCACTAATATTGTCAGGGAGTATTCCTGTTTTGTAGGAGAGGGGATTGTTGTTGGTCAATATCCAGTCTAGAATGGTTTGTTTGTGGGTGGATTTATTTATGCGGGTAGGTGAGTTAATGGTTTGATGAAAGTTAAAGAGATTGAGGTGGTTGGTGGGTGTGGGGGATATGCAGGAGTTCCAGTCAATGTTAAAATCACCTAGGAGTATGGTTTCTTGGGGAAAGCTACAGGAGGCCCAGCTAAGGATATTTTCTAGGGTAGTGATGTTTTACCTGGGGGGATGTAGGAACATATAATGTTAATAGATTTGGATTTATTTACTTGGAGTTTGGTGCAAAGAATTTCAGCATTTGCTGGGGAGGGGCAAGGAGTTGATTAAGGCTACCTGAAGTTGAGATTTATATAGGATGGCGACTCCTCCACCCTTTTTATTAGGACAATCTATCCTTAAGGTGCTATAACCTGGGGGAGTAAATTCATTATCTTTGGTGCTGGGTTTAAGCCAGGTTTCTGTGAGGCAGAGGATATCAAAGGAATAGAAATCAATTAAGGCGTGGAGTTGTGTTATTTTATTATTAATACTACGAATATTTAAGTGAGCAATGGAGAGGGAGTCAGTGGAGAAGGGCGTGCTAGCAGCGTTAGCTATAAGGCTTGTAGGAGTGGGATTGGGGATGGTTATGGGACCTGGGTTGGGGTGGATGTCCCCATGTATCAATAAAAGTGTTTGTGTGGTTTGAAAGATATTTGTGTACTTGATGGCTATTAGATAAAATCGTTTGGAGGTTGTGAGTCTGTAATGGTGTAATTTATGGAAACGAGGGGGAAGGTAGGGACTGGTTGAAAGTATGTTAATGTGGGTTTCGTCAGGACCAGGAAGTGTAGTTGTACTATGTTTGGATTCTGCAGGAGTTTGGCTAAGCCTGAGATGTTCATAGGAGGTTAGAGTGTAGTAGTAAAGCAGGATGTTAAGTAGGAGAAGAGGAATTATTGAGTTAAGGGTTAAAGGCATAATTATTATAGAGTGAAAGTTTGTAAGTATAGGACTTCCCAGTGTAAAGTAATAGGATGTGTTAGTATGGATGTGCTAGATGAGAGGGGGTGTGGTGATGTGAGTACGGGGTTAAGTGGTGGGTGTGCTGGAAGTAGAGATAGGTCTAATGATAATTAGGGGTGTGTCAATGTATGTATAAATGTAGGACCCCTGAGGGTGGGTGGGAATTGGGGGTAGGGTGGGGAGCATAGCGAACGGAGCGGGGATGAACAGAACGAAAGTTGCAGAAAACAATCAGGCAAGAAGAGAGAAACAGGTGTAATGGTAAGGGTGAGTTCAGCAGTTAGGAGTTTGAGGAGATTGAAAGGTAAGTGGAGGGTAATAGAAAAAGTGCTGGGTAAAGCTGGTAAAGGTAGATAAAGGAACAAGAAAGCACAGTTGGTGAAGGTAGACTAAGGAACAAGAAAGGACAGTAGGTTTTGCAGTGGGATAGTCAGAAAATGAAGTAGGATAAGGTATGATAGAAAGGGCGCCACCTAGTGGCCAGGTTAGGAGAAACTCAGATAGAGCAAGCCAGGCCAAGTTAGGAAACAATATAAGGGCCAAGATAGAAAAAAATATCAGATAGAGCAAGCAGGGGATTATCCAAGATAAGAGAACTAGAAACAGGGTAGAGAGAGAGGATTGTACGGACTAAAGGCAATAAGGAGAGAAGGAGAGGGGACCAACAAAAGGCCAATCTAGAAGGGGGGGGGGAGGCTGCTGGTTAACCTGGCAGGGAAGTAGAAAATGTCCTAGTGAGTAAAGCTAAGCAGTACAATGATAGGACATACTTTCCACAAGAAAAATCTGGGAGGACAGTCTGTTAGGAAGATATTTAATCCTATTCAGGATATCAGGAGTTTAGAAGATGTCCACTGGGCCTCTTAGGATAGGGAAGGGCAGGAATCCAGGTGTAAAATTTTCCACAAGAAAAATCTGGGAGGACAGTCTGTTAGGAGGATATTTAATCCTATTCAGGATATCAGGAGTTTAGAAGATGTCCACTGGGCCTCTTAGGATAGGGAAGGGCAGGAATCCAGGTGTAAAATTTTCCACAAGAAAAATCTGGGAGGACAGTCTGTTAGGAGGATATTTAATCCTATTCAGGATATCAGGAGTTTAGAAGATGTCCACTGGGCCTCTTAGGATAGGGAAGGGCAGGAATCCAGGTGTAAAATTTTCCACAAGAAAAATCTGGGAGGACAGTCTGTTAGGAGGATATTTAATCCTATTCAGGATATCAGGAGTTTAGAAGATGTCCACTGGGCCTCTTAGGATAGGGAAGGGCAGGAATCCAGGTGTAAAATTTTCCACAAGAAAAATCTGGGAGGACAGTCTGTTAGGAGGATATTTAATCCTATTCAGGATATCAGGAGTTTAGAAGATGTCCACTGGGCCTCTTAGGATAGGGAAGGGCAGGAATCCAGGTGTAAAATTTTCCACAAGAAAATCTGGGAGGACAGTCTGTTAGGAGGATATTTAATCCTATTCAGGATATCAGGAGTTTAGAAGATGTCCACTGGGCCTCTTAGGATAGGGAAGGGCAGGAATCCAGGTGTAAAATTTTCCACAAGAAAAATCTGGGAGGACAGTCTGTTAGAGGATATTTAATCCTATTCAGGATATCAGGAGTTTAGAAGATGTCCACTGGGCCTCTTAGGATAGGGAAGGGCAGGAATCCAGGTGTAAAATTTTCCACAAGAAAAATCTGGGAGGACAGTCTGTTAGGAGGATATTTAATCCTATTCAGGATATCAGGAGTTTAGAAGATGTCCACTGGGCCTCTTAGGATAGGGAAGGGCAGGAATCCAGGTGTAAAATTTTCCACAAGAAAAATCTGGGAGGACAGTCTGTTAGGAGGATATTTAATCCTATTCAGGATATCAGGAGTTTAGAAGATGTCCACTGGGCCTCTTAGGATAGGGAAGGGCAGGAATCCAGGTGTAAAATTTTCCACAAGAAAAATCTGGGAGGACAGTCTGTTAGGAGGATATTTAATCCTATTCAGGATATCAGGAGTTTAGAAGATGTCCACTGGGCCTCTTAGGATAGGGAAGGGCAGGAATCCAGGTGTAAAATTTTCCACAAGAAAAATCTGGGAGGACAGTCTGTTAGGAGGATATTTAATCCTATTCAGGATATCAGGAGTTTAGAAGATGTCCACTGGGCCTCTTAGGATAGGGAAGGGCAGGAATCCAGGTGTAAAATTTTCCACAAGAAAAATCTGGGAGGACAGTCTGTTAGGAGGATATTTAATCCTATTCAGGATATCAGGAGTTTAGAAGATGTCCACTGGGCCTCTTAGGGTAGGGAAGGGCAGGAATCCAGGTGTAAAATATGAGGAAACAATCCACCCCCAGATCCAGGAGACAGTATATATAATTTAATATCATAAAAACAACAGTTAATATCGATTTACATGCACTCGACAGATATTAAATATTAATGCAGATGAGTTTGCCATTATGTAAGCTTTAAGATGATATATTTTAAAACCTTGTACATAGCATGGTTGTGAAATTATTGATGCAAATATGAACAAGCAATATTTGACCACTAGAGGCATCAGTAGGAGTTAACTGCAGATGCACCTGAAGTGTCACTCAAATGTAATGTCTTAAGCTTGCTTGTGGACTTTTTTACTATGTTGGTAGTTTTGTTTTATTTGGCATTGCCTAAAATGGCTGTAAGGAGGTGGATAAAGTTGTATCCGATACCTGAAAGCCCAAGGGGGACAGATGTATCCCATCCTTGGCAAAGCAATGTGGTCTTTTTTACCATGATCTCTCATGCTGCCAGATACTGGATCCTCCTGGAGTGACACCAGAAACTAAACCAGTTATTAAAACTAATGTTCATACTATGGCATCATCCTTGGTAAAGGTAGAATGCTGCTCAGTTCAAGACTGATACCTATCTGTGACACATATTCTGAGATATCCATTATGTCTCTTTTCATATAGTCCAGTGAGGTAAGTCTCAGGTAATTTACACCCTTATGGACTATAATAGAATCATATTGGTGTCTGGGGTGCAGTAACTTGATGCGTATGTGATATTGTAGATCATGGCGTCAGATGAGAAACTAACTATCTTCTCCTTATCCAACCTGTTGAGTGGGGTGTCTGTGTATCATACAATGCAGTCCCAGTGACAAGAGTATTAGGTAAAGTGTATGTTTGCCTTATAGGCTTTGCACTTGGGGGAACATGGCTTATGTGAGATATTTGGTGTTGATTTTGGTGTGTGCTTTTGTGATTGCTGAAAAGCAGTGTTGCCATTAGGTGGCTTTGGAGGTCTTGAGATTTTGGAAGGCTTCTGTTAAGTGCCTCAGCATAAGACAATCTGTGTGTATGATGAACAGCAGGTGTGAGGGATGACGTTTGAGTATTCCTGATAACCTCATTTATATGTGAGATTTTTGCCTGAAAGGAAGTTGCATATTTACATCTGTTGCATACTACATTATTTTCTTTAATGATCAACTGGTTGTCTGAGAACATGAGACAATTGCTACATTGCCTTAAAATGCCCAAATCTACCAAGCTAGCCATAGAGACATTTGGAAGTTGCATATCCATGTTGTCTGGTCATGTAATAGGGTTGGCTGTTTAAGATTAAGGATTGAATTTTAACATGTATCCACTGTGGTGGTGGTGCTGCGGTAGCATTGTCGCCTCACAGGTAGACATTGCCCGTTCGATTCTCAGTTAGAGCGTTTTCTGTGTGGCGACATGCGTGAACAGGCATTCCTTCATTGAAGGTTGTGCATTAGGCCCGGCACGCCAGCATGTAAAACTCTACTGCCAATCATTAGCGGACCGGAGTTCTGCTGTGGCGACCCCTAACCGGGAAAAGCTGAAAGACGCAAACACAATCTCCTAGGGTAAATTCTGGGATTAAGGACAGGATATTATATAATGTTAGAAAATGGAAGTACTATTCAATGCACAAGCTAGCTTTCTCATGCTTATTTCTACACAATGCCACACTGTTTGACAAGTTCTGGATATAATCCTAACTTTATAAAAAGATTTTTCTGTCTAGGCATTTGCTACTATACAGGGCATTCCTAACTGCTGCGGCCCAGTGGGCAGCTCAACACAGAGAAACAATCTTGAAACTGTCTTTTATGCTCTCTAGTCAAAAAATAACCACACTTTGAGCTACCTGCATTGCTTCCCAACTCAGAGCGACCAAGTAAATACCTTCTGCCACAAGAAGTCTGATCCTGGAATTTCTTAATGCAAAGACACAGCAAAAGCAGCTGTCAGGTACAGATTAAACAACAAGCAATGACCAAACAATTAAGTCCCTTGCTAATTCGCCCTTCTGCAAAGAGATTTGGAGGCACACAGACTAGAAAAGCCAAAAGAGATTTGACTGTTTTTGCCACAAGATTAAATAAATGCTTTAAAAATGTTCATTAACAGTAGTGATCACTGCATAAAGCAAGTGTGAGTGCAGTTAATCAAGAAAATATTCGTATCATAGCTTG
Source organism: Protopterus annectens (assembly GCF_019279795.1). Lineage (NCBI taxonomy): Eukaryota > Metazoa > Chordata > Ceratodontiformes > Protopteridae > Protopterus > Protopterus annectens. Next base: position 885,581,358 of record NC_056735.1, read on the forward strand.
GATTGCTCTGGATTCAGTTGAAACACTGGAAAAGTGTTGCAGAGTTCTCTGTAAGTTTCTTCTGTAGTTTATTTCTGTCATCTACAGTACCCTGTTGAAGAGACATATTCTTAAAACTGATTGCTCCATAGTCTAGACATGCCTGTGTAATATCAGCTTCTGTAATCTGCTTCTCTACTTCATTACCAACTTCATTAGCTCATTGCTCCTGTAAAACTTGATCCCTCATGGCACTGCAGCTTACCTACTGTCCACTTAGTCATTTGGTTCTCCTTCCTTCATTAAGTTCTCCAGTACTTCTGAATGTAGACCTCTACTCTCAAATTCCATAACTAGAATATGATTTTGTTCTGATTCTCTCTCACCAAAATATCTCCAGTTCAATGTTTACATCTTCCTCCATCTTTTAATTCTCCAAGTACTAGCTGCAGCCCTCTGGCACCACATAGTGATAAAAAAACTGGGGGGAATTCTCTGGTGGCCTAGCCAATTTTTTTCTAGTCAGTATGATTGTCATCTTTGATCTCCCATGAAAAGAACAACAAACCTGGGATAAAATAAACACAGAATCCAGAATTAAAACAATAATATTCATGTATATATATATATATATATATATATATATATATATATATATATATATCTATATCTATATAATATATAGATATCTTGTGCTTTGTCAACATCCATTTGTTCAACAAATGTAGTGGGTGTTGTTTGTTTTTGGTGGTATGACTAACTGACCAATGTAAATCCTGAAGATATGTTTTGTCAAGACAGGTGGGTAGTGATGGAGGGGGTGAGTGTTTGTGAGCATGTTTGTGATTTTAGGGATAAGGTCGGGAATATTTTAGGGATATTTTAGGGATAGGTACTGTATGTTTCTGTACCAGTGTGTGTATTTTAGGGTTCAGGTAAAAGTTAGGTAAAGGGATAAATGTAGTGTTGTTAGTATGTGTATGTATGTGTTGGTGTGTGTGAATGTGTCTTGTGTAATGGCAGTGTTATAGGAAGGTTTTTATTAAGGTAAGCTGCATGGTTAGGATTGGGGAAGGGATAGCATTAGGTTTAGGTTTACCACACATTACTAAGGTGATGCAGGTGGCCGAAGAAAATAAGGTGATTAAAATAACTTCAGCATTAAACTTCAATGAAACCTCTCTGAGCTGAATTATATTTGTTGGTGTATTTTGCATTCTGATGTAATTCTCTGAAAGGTTTATAAAGGACATCTCAAACAGGGATAGAGCTATGGACTTTTGTATACTGGAACCAAATGTAGGGATCACAAACTCTTACTACCACAGTTTGAGATGCAGTACTGTACTTTGTTTCCATTATCAGTGGGTATATGACATTTGCTCAGTGAGAGGAGTACAGTACATGTGTAAACAAATATCTACTGTGATGTCATTACATTAGCAGGAAATATTTATATTTTTCATCAAGACAGGCAATGTTATGTGACTGCAACTATGGAATGTCCAAAGCTCCCTGTTTTGAGGTGGCAATGAGATGTAGTCAGTGACAATAATGAGCTTTATTGAAAGCCAAAGTATAGAATAGTATTTTTATGTCTCCGGTTTGATACTTGTCTGGGGTACCATCTGTGCGGAATCTGTATGCTCTACCTGTATTCATGTGGATTTAGTCTGGATGCTCTGGTTTCCTCCCACATTCCAAAGACATGCAATAGGTAAACTGGGTACTCAAATTGTCCAAATATATGATTGTGTGTAGTATGCAAGAACAACATTGGTAGGATGAGCCACTCAGTGGTGTAAAACATTCATAAGTTCATAGATAAGTACTAAACTAACTGCCCTTGCGAGCCATTCTAAGCCTAGCCAATTCTCCCTTGTGATACTTAAACCCTGCACCTTGTGTTTGCAAGGCAAACACCTTAACCATTAGGCCACCCTCCCAACCCTGGTTCTAGATGATGGCCATTGTTTATATGACTCTAAGTAGAAATTAGAGGAAAAGGGGGTAAAGGATATATATATAATCTTTGACCATGTGAATCATAACTGAAAATAGTACTATTTTCTCAGAAAGAATATTTTCTACCACTATAAATGTTATAACAAAATATATTTGACTAGCATACCTTTGAGGCTGTTCTATTCTTCCAATTGCTTTTAGCTAATGCAATACGCTGTATAAGGCTAAACATCATAATGTCTTTTTATAGGTTCATAGGTTCATAGGAAAGTACTAGGCTATCTGCCCGAGGGTATCTATAAGCCTAGCCAGAATGTGTTGGCTTTCGCCACCCCCTTAGATTAGCTCCCTGTGCCTCGGTCCAGCAGAGCAATTAGTTCCCTATGCCTCTGTCCAGCAGAGCCACTGCAGTGATCCCTGGGGTAAACTTTCTGTTTCCCATCCGCTCATCAAGGTTTCTCTTGAAGTGTGTTAGTGAGGGGCTCTGCCTAATATAGATTGGAATCCTGTTCCAAAGCATGGGGAGTCTCTGGGACAGGGATCTCTCCCTCCAGCATGTCCTATTTATCATTGTGATGAGGTTTAGATCCCTAGAGCATGTGGCTCTTAGGGATTTGTTTTTTTTTTTAGATGGAGCATGTCCATCAATTCCGGGTCAATTTTTCTTGAAAATTATGTTACTATATCTTGAAGAAATACAGAGAAAGTTTATATTTTAGATAAAATTTAATTAGCCAGAATGGACAATTGAAATTCCCTCATGTCAAGCTAATACATTACCTAGGACTCTAGTTATAGGGTACTACATTGTATGACATACTGATACCCCACTCACCAGGATGAACAAGGAGAAAATATCAGTCTGTTGTCTGTCAGGTGCCAGATTTACCTAGTTATGCATGCACTCAAGTCATTGCACCGCAAGTACCATTTGACTCAGTCATAGCCCATGTAGGTGTAATTGACCTGATATATACCTCCCTGGACGATATGAAAAGAGGCATTATGGAACTCTCGGACTATGTATCACAGGTTGGTATGTACCTAGTATTGGGCAGCACTCTACCTTCACCAAGGTGGATGCCACAATATGAAGAGAAAATGATTAGTTTTAATAAATTGGCATAGTTTTTTGGTGTCATTTTAGGGGGATGAAATTTTTGTCACCATGAGAAGACAGGGTAAAGAAATCACATTGCTTTGCCAAGGATGGTCTGCAGCTGTCCCCCTAGGCATTTGAATATTGGATAAAATGCTGTCTTCTCCTGCAGAAATAGTTTTATGCAATATCAAATTGACAAAACTTTTAGCATAGCAAAATCTACCTAAGGAAATATAAAGGTGTCACTGCTGCATGCCAGGAGTCTAAACAAAAAGCTTCACTCCCTCCAAGCACTCTACATCTTGGATAATGCAGACATCTATGCAGTTAACGAGACATGGTTTAAAGCCACAGAGAGTAGTCTGACAGTTCAAGCATCAGCGCCTTCCATACATTTAGACCAGCAGCTGCACAGGCAGGGACTAAAGGTGGAGGTCTTGATCTTACATCAGTAACAAGCATTCCTCTAGGTTGGTTAAACAGCATGATGCACTGGAGTTGCTTCATGTCCAGATTGCCATAAACAAAGTCCCATACCACATCCCTGCATATTATAGGTCACCCTCTATGTCCCATGAAACCCATATCTCATATGTAGACCTATTGGAGACACTCACCATTCAACCAAATACCATAGTCATGGGGGACTTAGAATATCCCTCTATAAATGGTAAATCTTACATGCCCTGAAATTTGCAAGAACAGAGATTTCTAGACCTTGTACACACAAACACCCTGAATGAGTTGGTGCAAAAAGCATAATAGAGGTATAAACATATTGGACCTGGTACTCATAAATATGGGAGAATGGAGCACACCTCAAAGTGTTGTGTCATTTCTGCTAAGATCAGACCAGAAAACAGTCTGCTCAAAATAAGAATCAGTTCTGTAAAGCCGGCAAACCCTGTAACAGTTAGAAACTACCTTTTATTAATTTCTAATATGTCAAAATTTCAGACCCCTCCAAATCCAGACAACACAAAAGCCTGTGCTGAATTATTCACAGAAGCTCTGTACAACCATGTCAATGACTGCACAGAGACTCTTGTGCTTACCAGAACTAAGCCCAAAACTAACTCAAAAAAAACAAACCACTCTGGAGGAATCCAGAATTAAAGAGGCTACATGACAAAAGAAAACAAAATGACAGCTAAGATTAGGAAGTGTAACAACAAAAATAATGAACTCTCTCATCAAACTGAGTAGATAATAAAAAGACTAATTGAGTCAAACAAAGTAAATTTTAAGGTAAAGATAGTGTCCCAGACCGAGGACAACCAGAAGGTCTTCTTTAGCTATTAGCTATGTACAAATCATCAAAGGCAGTACACAACAGTGTGTCAAACTGGTAGTAAATGAATTCAACTTAACCTCTCTCAACCCAGCCACCTCCCCAGAAATACTACCCAACATACCCCATCCAACTATCAGTAGGGAGCAGGTCATAGATGTGCTTTCTGAGGCCAGAAATACAGCTTTCATGGGACTAGATAATTTCCTTGGAACTCTCTTAAATAGCTTGAAATGTGACCTCTCATGATCACTGGAGTCTGTATTTAACTATAGCTTCTGCAAAGACTTTGTGCCATGTGAATGCAGAACTGCAATATTCATCCCTCTGCAAAAGAGGCAGACCATCAATGGACCCCAGGGACTTCAGACCCATTAATCTGACTAGTTTCATATGCAAAGCCATTGAAAGAATTATCATGGAAATGATTAACAATGACAATGTAAAGCTTTAGACACTGGACCCAACCCAGGTTAGTTTGGGTAAAGGCAGATCATACCTGCTGAGACTGGTGGAACTCTTTGAGAAGGTCACCAAGGCAATGGATGAGGGCAAAATGGTGCATACTGCCTATCTGGACCTAGCTAAGGAATTTGATACAATACACCACTATGCATAAATACCTATGTAACTTTCTGACTGCCAGCTGGCTGACAGACAGGACCCAGGAAGTTAGGATTGGAGAGACCACTGCCACAAAGAGGCTGGTCACCGGTAGATTCCCCAAGGGCTCTGTGCTGGGTCTGTTTCTCTTTGTCATCTATTTTTCAGAAGCCAAGGCCAATGTCAGGGGCCTCTGACTTACGAAGTTTGCAGATGATTGCAAGAAGGAAACAATCATAGAAACCCCCCAAGAGACTAACGTTTTACAGGAAGGTTTAATACAGATAAATGACTGGTTGCAAAGCCACAGCTTAACATTCAATGTCAAGAACTACATAATAGTATCTTTTTGGAAGTCATCCACCCAGGGAAACTACCTCATTGATAAAACACCCATATAGTAGACACAGTAGTCAGATGACTCATGTAGATAGCATCCAGGCTTTCAAACCAACATGTGTCTAAGGTAGTAAGAAAATCATTCTGTGTCACTCAACATATAAGTAAGGGCATGGCATCTAGGCCCAAGGAAGTCATCATTCCACTGTACCCAGCCCTAATCACATCCATCACTGAGTACAACACTCTGTTTGGTATGTACCTGACTAGACACATGCAACAGTTGGAATGTACACAGAGGCTCCTCACAAAAAGAATACTGGGTGTAAACATAATGCCCTATGCAGATTGTCTCAAAACCCTATCTCTATACTCTGTTTTCTACAGACTGCTGATTGACGAATTATGCCTGGCATACATGGCATCCTTGGAACCTGCTCTGATGGACTCTTGCATATCCACAAATTGAATAGCAGAAGAACTACTAGGTTTAATAATGTAAATGTTGCTTGTGATTTAAAAAGGACACATTGGAGGGAAAAGTATGTATCTCAGAGAATCCCTTTTCTCTAAAATAGGCTTCCCATCCATGTGACGCAGACCCCTTCCCCTAATAATATTCAAGCACAACCTGGACCGATGAATGACAAAATTTGAAATTCACCCCTGGTCTGACATCTTTGTCTCTGATGGACAAAGGTAACCACCAAATCAGACTCTAACATACACCCCCTAAAATAACCTGTAAGGCCCAATAACCCGTGGGATATATTTGGGATACATGGCTAGGCTTATAAAGGCCCCACTGGTCATAAGCCCAGAATATACTTATGAACCCATAAACTCCTGCTAAGAAGACAATTTAAACAATATATATATATATATATATATATATATATATATATATATATATATATAAATACACATTTATCATGTTGTATTTACACTAACAAATATAAACTATATGGAAAAACATATTTGTTTTGACTTTAAGCCTAAAAGGAAACATTTTTTCTGTATAAAATTATATTTTTATTATGTTCATATGTTGTAGCAAAAATGAAAATGAATTATGTTTTCATTAAAATTCAAGCTGTAGCTGATCCCTTGTATTTGAGGTTAGGAACACAGTTTAATGTACTGATAATCTCATGTTTTCAGCACGTTTTTTTGTTTTTAACAGTTTTCTTCATTACATCCACTCTTACGCTTTACATATATTAGTAAACATTCTAAGTATTCCTAACCATAACTCAACTGTACAGATTATTGCAGAATGTCCAGATTTTTGCCTCGTATTTTTGGTTAGTTCCTCATAAAATTTGTGTTTTTCTGGCAAATCATTGAATATTGTAGTCACTACATAATAATAAGTGATGACAGACATTTGAATTTCAGACTTCATATCATTCAGAAAGTACATAATAATACAAATTCTGTTATTCTAGCAACTATCTAAGTTTATAGGCAAAATATTTGCAATCTGTTCCTCTTTTGGGCCTTTGTGCCCCCATTATTTTTGGCTCTGTCCAGATTTCTTGCTCTTAGAGGTTGAGAGGTGTGTATAGTAACTCACTCAACAATCACATATTGTAATTTTAGGAAAGCATTACTACAGAACTAAGAATAATGCAGATTCATTCCACATTCAATATATGTAACATAATAATAACTAATAAAAGCCTTAAAAATGACTCTTCCTTTATCACAGAGACAGTCCTCCTTACCCTTTGTAATGCAAATAACCACTGTCTCTATCTCATACTCACATTTCTCCACTCTAGCTTTCCATCCCATCCCCACCTTTATGAATTCTTCCATTATTCCACCTAGGACCCATCCTAGCTATCATTACCTCTTCAATTTCTAAACAAGTTTTAACCCACCCTCTCATATTATCCACTCCTAACTCCTACAATTGAACCCCCTCCCATCTTTTTCCTGTAACAGTATTCATCAGCCCTGTCAAAACACTACTCCATTTCTCTCTCCTATGCTTTATTGCTGTCCTACCAAACTCCCTCAAACAAATAAAATAACCACCCTCTCTTCAGCATAATATATATTCACTTCCAAAGTCCTTGCATCATCTTCATTGTTTTGTTACTTAGTTAAATTCCAACTACATATACAGATTATCCACCCCTCTTACCCATACCTCCAGGATTTAGCTGTCTTAAAAGTAATCTCATCTTTTATCAACTGTACTGCACTACCTATGCCATAAATGTGAATGTCTGTCATATATTTACTCCATCTTATGTACTGTCTGTGGGTCAATCCACACTTTTTCCCATACCTCATCTCTTTTCCATAACACACTTTCACATGCCCATCTTTTTTGAAGTCTGCTCAAAGCACCACAAGTGCGTTTTGTCCCAGATCTCATATATTATCCTGTTTACCTCCTTTGCTTTTATACCCATTCTTCCTGAATGCTTTCTCGTTTGCCTTACTCATTCCTATTCTCCTGATCCCCTTCCATCATAAAACACAAAACCATACCATAATACAGTGAATATCTATCATTCATGACTCTAAATCATTTTGTTTCTTTGTTTGTATAAGGATCCTTCAAATACTTCAACCCCTTTCTCCATCATCCACTCAATTGCTGCCATTATTTCCTCTAACCTTATCTCTCATACATCATCGCACCCTCCCAGTCTAGTCTTTAACCACTGTAAAAGCATTCCTTGCACTCTTAAAATCCTTAAATGTATCCTTATGTCTAGCATCTTCTTCCTTATCTTTCAACTCCATGAACCAGATCTGCTTCCTTGGATTTTTCAGCTTTCATGCCAACAACTTAGCCTTTACCTCTCCTTTACCACCCTTCACTGTCCCTCATCTAATCAACATCACTTCCAAATGGGACTCTTCCTCTTTATCTTATCTTTCCATCTCTCTATCTTCTGTTTTCCTTTTTTCTCCAGATCAGATATCCACCCTATCCTCCACACCATCTAGCCCTGTGTACAAGTCCAGCACCCTCTTGTCCAACTACTGCATCTCCTCTGTCTGATTCCTGTTTCTGGTTCTTCCTTAAAGTCATTCTGCCAGTACTGCTGCTCCACAAGGATGCCAGTGTGCCCATGAAAAAGTGGGTAACAGTTTTTGTGTCAACATTTGGAAATCACACTGCCTAGTGATGGAATGCACATATGCAATCTTGGGCTCAGAATGGCTGTATGTCAACATTAAATACATGTTGGATACAGAACAGTGCACAGAGTGAAATGGGAAAAAGGAAAGCAGTTTTGAAAATATTACTTCTGTTCAAATAGCTGATATGAATGCGAAAGTTAACAACTATTTAAATAATAGAATGCATTCAGAAAGTGAAGGAAGATTCGTGTAATGCAGAAAGCAGCTGAACAGTTCTTGGATAGTATACTCATTTGCACTGCTTAATACTATGGAAAAAATAGTTATATGTTCCAGCAGAGACTGACTACTTAAAAAATGGTTCATCTAAATGCGACTGCAGACACAGCAGCAACCTATTTTCCACAGACGGTCATGAAAAGACAGTTTTATAAATTAAACACATGTAAGTGATTTTAGGGTCTTTAACTATTTTTCCAATTTAAAACTGAGTCATCTTACTAGCTTAAAATGCTAAGTAAGTCAATAAGATATAAACATATCTAAAATAAATAAACATATTCAGCCAGTTCCAACTAAAGTGAACCTATGAAATATAAACCTATGCATAACCTATGCATAAGCTATGAAAGAACAGAGGTGAGTTCAATAAAGCCTACACAGTGTGCTAAGACCATGTAGCACACTGTTTTGTAATCAGTAAGTGGAGCTGAGCAAACACAGTAAACATCGTGGCATGCTAATTAAAGCATAAGTAGCTGAATTGCATGCTAATTAGCCAATCCAAGATAGAGGCGCTATTCAAGAAGCTATAAAGCAATTATTTAGACTCACTGTAGGTTTTCCATGTGAATTCAAAAACCTATTGGAATACAGCCATAAAAACTTCTGTACACAGAAACAATGTTGGGGCTGCAGTTGCTCTTATACATATGTATGTGCAACAGGCCCAGGTCAATGTTCTGCTGTTGCTAATAGAATTTGGCCAAGGAGAAGGGTGTTTAGACCCCATTTAACTTTCCATGGTCTGCATGATGTGCAAATTATAGAGTGCTACAAGGTGGATAGAGACACACTATAGGAACTCTCCAACTTCTATAGTCCACAGCTAAGATCAAGGACAAACTGAGGGGAATTAATACCTGTGGAGACTAAGATATGTGTAGCACTTAGAATATTAGGTAGAAGAACCTTTCAGAAACCAACAGGGATTATGTCGGGGTGTCACAGGCATCAGCATCCAGGATCTTACATCAGTTCCTGAATGCTATGCTACAGCATGCCAGTGATTATATACAGTTTCTCCATACACCCAAGGACAGAGTAGCAACTATGCAGGATTTCTATCCTGTAGCACACTTCCCTGAAGTCCTAGATGTGATAGACTGTATGTATATTGAAATCAAAGCACCACCCCAGGGAACAGGGAAGGGTGTGCATAAACAGAAAGGACTTCCACTCCATTAACTCCAGGTCATGTATAATGCTAAGGGAATCATCCTGAATGTGTGTTGGCAGCCCTGGCACTTACCATGACTCGCATACCTGGTGCAACTCCCAGCTCTATCACAGGTTTTCCAGGGGTGATATCCCACATGGTTATTTACTGGGGGATGCAGGGGATGGCCTGGAGCTGTGGCTGATAACACTCCTCAGAAATGTGCACCCACCCACTGAAGAACACTATAATGAGGCACATATTCAGACAAGAAATATCATAGAGCATATGTTTGGCCTGCTGAAATTGCGGTTCTGGTGTCTAAATACATTAGGGAGCCCTGCAGTAAAATCCCCAACCTTGTGTTGCAATTTTAACTGTTTGTGTCATCCTTCACAATATTACTCTGAGAACACAGCTGCAGCAGTAGCACCAAGGGGAAGGGGAACACATTCCACCACCACTGGCGAGGTCACCAAAGCCACATGCAGGTGAGGAGTCAGATGGATAAAAAGCAGCTGCTGTGGGTATAGGTAGGCATAGGCATGCACAATATGCCCTCACCCTGGCCAAGAGGCAACGGATAGCAAACATGCTCAACACCTAAGAGGATAAAACCTGTATCCTATGTACATACATACAGTAGCATTGATGCCTGGTAACACTTACAACTGTTATTTACCTATGTAATGGCTGTGTACTGCTAGAGTCACACAGATTCAGCCCAGAAATAAAACACTTGTAACTGCTGGACTATCAAGGTAAGTGTTGATCATGGAATATGACAATAAATGTCTAAGAATACAAATGAATGGCAGATCCTTGCATACTGTTACCTGCTGATGTAACTAAGTATAATGTGTTTGATATAAGGTTGTTGCATTTGTGACATATCACACTCATAGCCTGCTGACCTAGTTCACCTGTAGGTAAATAGGTTTGCAAGTCTGCAGGTGTCTGTGCTGTTTTACGTGGCTTTCTGGCTGGCAACACTGTTTTTGGCCATGAAATCGCACTTGTATTCATGTAAGAGTGATGAGCAGCGTGCATATGCTTTAAGCACTGCTGCTCATCACACAAACGTAAACTCCATGTAGGCTTTGCATTACGCCTACATGGAGTTTATTGAATCCCCGGGACAGAGTAATTCTTGATAAATATTTTCTGTTTTAACTATATGTAATAAAAACTACAATGGCAAAAGTTGAGAAAAGCTTTCTCAGGACACAGACATAATAATAATGGTGATGGTGTGGGTTGTGTAGTATCTAGCCACTTATGCTTCCATTTGATATCAGTGTTTTTTCCGATTGTAGTCTGACTCCAGTATACGTGGGTAAGCACTTCACTACCACAGCACCACCACCATTGATTATTATTTAAATATTGGATTTGTTTCACACAAACTTTAAAGAATGCATCAGTTTCAGGTTATCAAAAAGCATATCATGCAATTTTAATGCCTAATTCCACAAATTTTGACAATCCACCATCAATCAGAACACATTCTGCACAAGACACACTTTTTACTCTAGATAATTGTTAACAGTACTCTGTAAAAAGGCAAACATTTCTAAAATCTGGCTTTATTTTTTCACAGCAAGTGACTATGAGCCTGACTCAGAAAAAGAAACAAACAAACATTTACATGGCTACATGAAGGGAAAATAGTGCAGTCAAAGTAGTGCAGATCATCCGAAGCTGATTAACAATACAATAGGACAGACATTGCATGGAGTCAAACCAGCGAGGGATTCTGCTGGTGAAAACTTGGCAGGTCATGTAATGACCACTGGTCAACACTGTGATTGCAGTCATAAAAGAAGCAAAAGGAAGCAAAAATTGATTCCAAGACAGTGATAAAAGTGAAAATATTTAACAAATACACTTAACGTTCAATCCAGTTGCTGTTTTTCAAACATGTGGAAGAGCAAGCTGAGGAACACACAAAAAAGGGCATGGAAAAAGGAACAGCGGTATGGAGATGGGAATGCAATGGATCATTTTGGTGAGGGCAGTACAGATGCCTCTTTTTTATTTTGTTGAGGGGGAAAGAAGCAATGGGAAGGTATGGCAGGGAAGATGCCAACAGGGGTAGTACTGGTACAAATAGTGGGGAACACTCAGTAGAGACAGGCAGAGGAAGGGCAATCAGTGATGGAGAGGACTGGACTACATACTGGCAAGGTAAATGACACACAAGGACAGAGAACAGTTTGACTGGGATAAAGTGGGGTACAGGCTGATTGCCATCTTGCAGAATGCAGTATCCATCCTAAGGTCTGTAACCTCTGCAACCTCTGCCAGTCAGGATTAGGCAGAAATTCTATCTGTTGCATGAAGATGTACCCAGGATACCAGTGTGGGTATCCACCCAGCAGTGCTTCAGTGCTATCACTGCTATCACTGGACCCTCCAACTCCTGGTGGGTGAGAAACAGTGACCAACTGTTGGTGACTATTGATGGGAAGCCTATCCCCAACTATAGAGACACCTACAGAAACCAACAGGGAATCCTCCAAGTCACACCCTGTTGGATGACCTATGTCACCTTGCAGGGAAGCTAGCATAGAAATAGCTCAGGACCCAGCAGGTGAAGGTAAAGAAGCTGGATGGTATGGTGAATGGTGCAACGCCAAATCCACTGCCATGGCAGAGACTGTATAAAATGCACATATAAACTGAGAGAAACGAGAGAATAAATGACCAAAAAAATAAATAAATAAAAAGAGGATTGTGATAAAGCGAAAGTGAGACAAACACAAATACCAGTACAATATCAGTACAACACTGGAGGAGTAGAACGCTATTAAGTATGAAAAGGCAATAAAAAAAAAGAAGCACAATGTACAGGACATGCAACAAGATAATACAACAGTGTGTGTGCCACAAGGGCCAGCATTAAATACATCCTTATCAGTTTCTCTGTGTATACTGCATGCAGATAGTGCAAAAGTTACAAAGACTGATGTCAGGGGCCATGGTAATTAGCCTGAACAATTTCAGGAGCCTGTAGTGTCTCACCTGAGCAGCTACCATCAAGTGGTAGACCTGGCTGCCCAGACAGAGCCCTGCATTGCATCACAGTAATACTGTCATTGAGTCATAACCACAAATTCCTAAATGCCACAGACACCTGCTGGTGGTAATGGGACATCTGTGATTAAACTTCAGCTGACAGCCTATCAGATACATGAATGATATGCAAGGTGTAACTGGCACTGGCAGGAGAGATTTAATAGAAGTGGAAAAATAATGCTGGGCAGATTGACCAGGCTACCATGTATGAATGGCAAGGGTAAGGCCCTGGACATGGAACAATAGGAAGGTAAACAATCAGGTATGAAGAGAATAATAACACCTTGGATGGTGCAGGAACATATTTCAGCTCACTCATCATCACAATGCCACTAATGAGAATTCCTGGAGGAAGGATGGCAGGTAGAACAAGTTAAGCTGCACTGACAAGGTACGTGCTACATAAAGCATATCAAATCAGTATGCAGTAGTTAAACAAAGTAGCCACAATGTAAAAATGGACAGGTTCCAATTACTAGTTTGACCAGGATTTAGTGAAAGTAATCATTTTGAGCACACAGTGTCACAAGTTAGAATCAGAAGTGTGTCAAAATGCCAGATTGCTAAGTCATATTGAATGTTTCTGTCTTCTTAGGATGAGCTAGGTTAGAGTTATGGCTAGGGTTAGGATTGGATTGAGGTTAGGTATAGGGCTAGTGTAATGTATGGGTGTGTGTGTGTGTGTGTGTGTGTGTGTGTGTGTGTGTGTGTGTGTGTGTGTGTGTGTGTGTGTGTGTGTGTGTGTATATGTGTGTGTGTGTATGTGTGTGTGTGTGTGTGTGTGTGTGTGGGTAAGCACATATTTGTGTTTCTTGTTTAGTGTAAGGGTTATGAATACGTTTATGGTTAGCATTGTGGTTATTACCATACTACAAACCACAGAACTATGCATTAAAAAAGACACAGACATTGCAGTATTCATCATGCTGCATACATTTGTTGGAATGGAAAGTGGAACTGTTAGTGGATATTGATTTTGCTCTAGAAAGGAAAGCGTATTCCATAATTGCCTGGTCAGGGTGGATGAAAAAGTGACAAATAAAGAAAATCAGTGGTTAATAATTGAACTCTTGTTGGTCTGGGATTGCTGAATAAATGCAAGTTTTTTGAAAGCACCATAGCACAGTGACAGATGCAACATGTGAGGGGATAAGGGGACACAAGCCATTTGTGGTTGCAGGGATTGACTGCATAACTGTGTTTTTGTGTGTGTGTGTGTGTGTGTGTGTGTGTGTGTGTGTGTGTGTGTGTGTGTGTGTGTGTGTGTGTGTGTGTGTGTGTGTGCTCCATCACTACCTACAAACAGGTGTGTTAGGAACACAGGGGGAGTTGCAACAACAGGACTCAGGTGCAGGTAGTTGTAGCCCACCATGGTAATGATTGTGGAGCTATGTGAGGTGCACTACTGTTATACAACACAGAGTAGACTGTGTTGTGATGCATACTGTCTGTATATTAGCATCACATATGGAATGTAGTAGATCGCAAGAAGCAGGAACAGAACACAGGTTAACAGGTACTGGTCTGCTGTAAATATTTGAGGCATGTGATGGCCATACTTTACTGGGCACAGGTATGTGTAGACTGGTGACAGGCTGCATATCATAGCACAGTCTATTTCCACGCTTACTAATGGAAAGCTACATGAACCTGTCCGGTGATATTGAAGCAAAGAAGGAGTTGCACCTAGTGGTGGCACAGCCATCACAATGGTGTGTGCACACCACACCATTTGCTATGCATATGACATTTTTGCTCACTTACCACAATTCTATGTCCACATACTTCGGTTATGCCATGGTGCCTAAGAAGGAAAATCAGCCAGGTTAGCTCTACTAAACTAAGACATGCTATTTTACAGCTTCTGAGTACACAAATTTGCAGATACTGTAAATGGAATCGAAACTGGCCTTTCTGGGACCATGGTTAATATAATCTGATGGACATTAATATTGACAGTAGCCACAACAAGCCAGTCTATCAAGGTCCACTGCAGTGTCTTTGATATGATCTTGTATGCCCACCAGAAGGCCTATGCCATTGCACAGCAGATGATGGCCATGGGTAGGGGTCCACCACTGCAGATCATTCTGACTTCCATAGAGGACTTCATGTTGTTTCTATTTGGGAAGATGGAAAGGACATTCATTCCAGACAGTGACCTGGATGTGGGAGTTAATATGGATGTATTATGCCATCTGTCTGTTGATGATGCACCAGGTTGGTAGTACTTTATGTCAGTATTGCAGTTTAGTGTATATGTCAGTGCCATGAGCTCAGGCATGCTCAATAATACCATCCCACTATAAGCACATCTGGGATGCAGGTATAAACTCATACCATGCAAGGTACATTTTTTTACATTTTTTGCAATGCTGAAATCAGTACCATTTGCATTAGAGGGTAATGAGATTGTTACATATTGGTAAAACCTGAGATGGGCATTTATCTTTCTTCTTTCACAGGCACTATGGGAAGATTTTTAGTGCCCATTACAAAAGTGGTGTGGGGAAGCAGAGCTGATCGTTCTGCTCTTATTACATATTTTGTTCTGTACAGTTTATTTTACTGCTGACTGGATAGCTGTGCTCTTTGTGACCTAATCTACAGAAAACATTGGGGTTAACAATATAGCTTAGATGTATATGGTGCACGTCATCCATATATCTCTTCAAACAGTTAAAAACTGTTTAGAAATGTATGGCACTGCTCAAAGTGATTGCTATATTACTATGGCACACTCTGCTTTAATGTTCATTGTAGCTACCAAAGTCATATGATTTTCCTTTGAGACTAACATAATAAAAAGAAAACTTGATGTTTTTTTATTTAGCATATAGAAAACTGTGTGTTGTGGATGCATAAGAGAAGAACTCTTTATAAGGTACATTGGGAAATAAAAATATTCAAAGTAATGAGGATATGAAATGACTTTCCCCAGAGATGTTTTTGTTTTCACTGCAGAGCTATTATAATCAGATGAATAAAGTTCATAAGAACCAAATGCAGCTTCAGAAAGTCATCTGGTATGATATAATTGTATGCCATATAAGGAAAAAATTATCTCTGGTCTGATGAAATGCTTTTATTGTTTTGAAATAGTATGAATTTACAGATTTTTATGCTCATCATAAATATATAAATACATGAACAGTAATATTTTGAAAACATCAATGCAACTTTCAGTCATTTAATTTTAAATCACTCAGGCTGTTTAACTTATTTCATAATGAATGCCTTATAACTACTTTCAAGAAAATAGCAGGCAGGTGGTATTAACAAATTAACCTCTCTCATTGCATTACAGAAATAAGAAAAGGTGACAGAACCACTAAGGCATGAAATTGCACTTCAGCAGCTTAATTTTATTTTAATTACATGTCTGTAACTGTCTTTATATATAATATATATGTGCGTGTGTGTGAGTTGGGTACACTATAATCAGCTGAATGCATAATTCATTAACAGAGTTTAGTGCAGACTGTTTTGAAATGTCGATTGCAGGAGATATTGAATACAGGAACATCAAGTATTCCTTCATGAGTGGGATGTGCTACATGTTATGGTAAGTTGGTTTTGTAATGCTGAAATATTCAGATATATACAAAAATTCAAAATTAGTTTTGGTAATGTGAGGGCTATCGTTACAGTAAGAGATACATAAACGAATAGTTTTAGGGTTTTGCATGAGTGATGGTGTGTAAAATGTGTGCCTGCCTATCTTATGTAGTGGAACTGTTAGGGAACTTTTTTTTTTGTAAGGTAATGCACAGGCATTAGGTTGTGGCAAGAGCATGGTTAAGGATAGCTCACACGAGTAAAGTGATATGGGCAGGGCACAAGAGAAGCTTTACTCATGTTCTCTGTCCCACACAAACAACTTATTCTTGAATTTACTTACTACTTATTTATTCTTCAGGTAAATATACCTGTTGTACTGCACCTGGTTTTAACTAATACACACACACACACACACACACACACACACACACACACACACACACACACACACACACACACACACACACACAAAGAATTAGAGCTTGCAGCTGCTAGAAATCCAACTGCGTATTAGACGTACATGGAAAAATGGGATTACAGCTATGTAATAAAAAACTTATTGCATGTGAAACCTGTTTTCTTTATCCTATTGGCACAGCATATTATGGAAAGATAGTGCAATGCTCCAAGGGTACTATTGCACATGGACTGAGCTTGCTGCCTTTAAACGTACTAACATGTGGACATGAAGAGTTGATATAATGTTTAACTGGCTTACTGGGAATTTACTGGTTTATTATTTACTGAACTGCATCTTTTGGTCCTGTTTACAGTGAGTTTCAAAAACACATGTGCATTTAGAAGGTAATGCTGGTAATGGGAATTAGGAAGTCTTTAATTCATCTGGTGTTGATTTTTTTCCCATATTGGAGTGACAGAAGGCATACTCAGAGAAACTTGAAACATTACCAGATCACCTCTTTTTACTATGCTGTACTAAACTTGCAGACTAAAGAGTTACCGAAATGCTAAAATGTCTTAGTGGTAGTCAGATAATTTAGTATTTACATCATTAGAAGCATTTATTTTCCTGTGTATCAAACACCCTACCTTTAATGCATTTGGATATTTCCTGGTCTTTGGAAGCAGGGCATGGTGGTCTGTTAAATCAATACATCTGGCACTGTTGTCATATCCTGGCGGATGAAGGTGTAACGAGACTGATTGCTTTCCAACCATGGCTGTGTACCCTGGCTCCATATATAATAATCTGCATTACTGAAACATTAGCTAGCTGCTTTTGTGACAATGAACTGTTAGAACAATTATTACATAATCACCTGATTTTTTTTTAGACAGTCAATGACTTTGAATCTGTCTTAATGCCTTGGATGAAAAACAACTTTAGCGTGAGTTAACACCTACATACATAGCATATGAGATTGTACCACTCTTAGAAAACATTCTCAAAAAATGTAAATGCTGGTCAAGAGATTTTAGAACACGATGCATTTAAATGTAAAACAATTTATTCAAATAAGGATAAAATCTTATTAGTATGATTTAATCTGATTATAAAATGCATTACTGCCTCAAGACATTTTTATTAGTAATTACATTTTAGGGTTACTTTAATACTTTGTACTGTAAATAAAGTGAGATAGTTATGTTTATTAACAAAACAATTGTACATCAGAAAAGTATTTTATGACAGCATTATGCAGGATAATCTGCTTATTAGTTAAACTTTTATTCTCCTCTGAGATTATAGCTGCATTAACTTCATAGTTTTCATCCAGGCACTTGTGTATAACTAGGGATTATTTAATAGTGTCAGTCATATGGAGCTACCTGTCCGAACTTGTCTTCTATGAGATGGCAGAAAGTATGAATTTCTCTAAGATTAAGCCATGGCAATTGGAACTTCAAAATGTTTATCACTGTTGACAGTAACTGGGCTTTTAAATCACTCCAAGCAGATACCGCATTTCAGTGACAGCATTTGAATATCTGATTAATTTTAAAGACACACCTGTCGTACTCCTACACATTGAAAAAGTCCTGTCCAGACAGAATATTTTGCTCAACAGCAGTCATGCAACTTTATATCTGCTTAGAGTTAAAGCCAGAAATGCACTTTTAAGGGAGTTGTTTTAACCTACTCTGGAATCTGTGCTGTTGAGGCCACTACTATTTCAGCTAGGAATTGATATATATGACAAGCTGCACATAGAAAATGCTGATTTATGGTGAAAGCACAAATATCATTTATCAGCATACAGAAAGCTAAAAGTCTTTCATATAGACCAGAGTTGCAATGACTGCATACTGCATGATTACCAGATACCCTCATAGAAGCTGTCATATATTATGCCACCTGCTAACATAAAACATATGCATTTGTAGGTGCAACAACTTCATTCTGACTTTACTTTTTTCAAGAATTTTGCACATTATCGTCCTAAACTCTCAGATGAAGTAAGAATTTTTCATGCAATGCATTTAATGAAGTAGCATTTTTTTTCTCAGAAGTGTAG
This sequence comes from Protopterus annectens, assembly GCF_019279795.1. Lineage (NCBI taxonomy): Eukaryota > Metazoa > Chordata > Ceratodontiformes > Protopteridae > Protopterus > Protopterus annectens. The sequence continues at coordinate 885,600,299 of NC_056735.1, forward strand.
CCACATGCAATGGATTTAAAGACAAACTTAAATCTCGTCATTTTATTAACTCTAAATAATTGCTGTAGCATCATAGCTAGATGAGTTACCTCACTTTTTTATAATTTGAATCTTGCAGTTTGTTATGTCATGGCAATAGTTTTTGACAGTGATCCTGAAATAACAGGGCCTGGAGTATTTCTTGCTAATATACATGAGTGTTTAGTTTCTAATCTAGTAATTTATTTTGTGATGTAATAAGTTGTAAATGAAAAGGGTCTTCTATATGCATGTCTGTATAGTTTACTAATTTGACTATTAGCATTTCAGATTTTCATTCAAATTCTGACATGCAGACCATTGACTAGTTATTTGTGGACTAATGTCATGTGATATAAGCATTAAGGCTTTCAGCAGGATTCAATAAACTCCACTCAGAGCCTACATGGAGTGTTTTCACATACGCAATACTGCTCATTGTGTGGCATCATGACATGAATATTAATGTGGTGCGGCATGGGTAAGGAAGGTTTCATGGCTTGCACCAGTGTTGCTGGCCACAAAACCTGTACATTGAGAATGTGGATCGTACCACCCAACCTGTTAGTGCACGAAATCTGGACAAACACTAAACTAATGGGGGACAAAGGGCCAAAAATAGGGACAGATTTACTATAGTGGTCTGATAACAGTAGAAAGTAGGTAGATTAATAGGATTTGTGTTAGCATGCATGGTCTGAAGCATATGAAGTATGAAACTGAAATGTACTCATTCTGTGTTGACTTCAGTCTTCTGCGATTTAGCAGTAAACCACACATTTTACAAGGAACCGCCCAAAAGTATGATGCAAATATCTGGACATTCTGCAAATATCTGGACAATCTCCCTTTTTTCTTTTTAGTTTTTTTTTTTGCCAGTGTTTGCATGATGCGCCATTTAGCATAAACATGTTTAGCCGTGCTCAACTGGTTTGTGCAAAGTGCAGCACCGCACAAACTGTAGGAATGGATCACCAAGGTTGTAGGCCAGACCCAGACAGCCACAGATAAACTGGATGCACTGAATTAATAATATTGGCTATCAGGCAAATACGGTAAATTGCATTGCGCTATGATTAACAGCAAGGACTTTACAATAACTACTAAGATAGGGCATATCATGTCACTAATCCCACGGCAGCAGATGTTGAGTGCAGATGGTCTGGGGTTCTAGTACATGGTGTGCAAATTGTGTTTTACTGTTGTGAGATTGCAGATTATAGCAATAAAGTGCAACATACAGTACTGTTTTCTTAACCTTCTTAGAAGAACTGCTATCATGGTTCATGTGGCTTGCATATTTACACAAGTGCCTGTATACTTAATAATCTTGAAATTGCATTGCTTGCCACTTTTGCACATCGTATAATATTGTGCAAACACAATGCTCACCAGTGCACACTCTCACCTACAGTGTTTGTGAGATGGTAAGCAATGCGCACCATTTTCAAATGATGCAAAACAAAAATGTACGCACTCTCGGTAAGCATGAGATGTGCAATAGGTGAGAAAGCATCAACACATAAAATGCGATTGGTGGGAAATGCTCATTAGACATTGAGCTTGAGCTATGTCAGGCATATCAGGACTTGTTGGTGAGGGTGTGTGTTTCAGGTACAGAGGTGGGGTGTCCAGGAGTTCAAAGATTTTTTGGACTCCTAGTTAAGGAGCATTGACCCTGGTTGCTGTAGCAGGACTATTCGGGCTCAGCATACAAGTCTGAAACCTGGAATAGTATTGCCAGGGCTTTAACTAGTGTTACAGGTATCCTCTGCACTGGTGAGCAATGCAAACATCACTTTGATGACCTCCAGAGGAAAAAGGGGATACCCTTGATCACTAGATTGAGAATTTAGTACAGGGGACCCCACAGATGTGCAAGTATCATTTTAGTAAGTAACTACAAGGAAAAAAGAATGCGGCCAAAGGACAACCCACCAACAACCAACAGTCCAATACGAAATGGTAAAAATCCCAAGACTTTTAATATAAAGCTTTTAAAAACAAAAAAATCAATTCTTTAAAAAACCTTCTATTATACAAAGAATGGAATTCACTCAAGTCTCTTAAAATATCCTAGTTCTTTCTCAGAATCCACTTGATGATATTACTGCCTAAATTATAGCTGGTAATAAAAGAACACAGGAATTTCACCATGATGTTTGTCCTTTCTAAAACCAAATCTGGTCTGTTCCACTCCTGATATAAATGCAAAATAGGAGCATGAAAATTATTATAAAAGTTTTTGTTCCTCTTAGTTATAAACGCCTCTTTAATTTCAACAACTGAGGGTGCTGTGTATCCTCTCCTCTGAAACATCAAATACAAAGATTACATTTTTCCAAGAAATGGCTGTCTTTTGTTACCATTTTTGATGCCCTAACAAAATGACCATTCACAACCGATTTCTTCTGTGCCAGGGTGTCAGCACTAGAAAAATGGAGGAATGTATTCGAATAGGTGGGTTTATGAAAGATTTTGGCATAGTAATCGCTATTTACCAAGTCCTTAAATAATCAAATATCCAGCTAGGATATTTTTGTGTTATCCATCTGAAAAGTAAACTTTAGAAAGTCAATACTTTTGTTGATAAACTAGGCAAACACTATGAGACTCTCCCTGGAATCCTTCCAGATAATAAACATATCATCCAGGTATCTGGTATAGAAACGAACTGACTGACTAAATGGTCCATTCAAACAAAGACCCTTTCCCATTTAGCCATCAAAATATTGGTATAAATAAAGCCACAATTGGAACCTATGGCTACCCCTTTTGTTTGATGGAAAAACTAATCATCAAAAATAATAAAATTGTTCTTTAATACAATTTCCAGAGGCTCTTCTAAAAGATCAACCAAGCTGGTCCCCTCGCCTTTTGTTTTCAAAAAGTCACGAAACCAAATTAACCCTAATTCATGGGGTATTACTGTGTACAAGTCCACAACATCAATGGAAGCCAATATATCATTCTCATCAAAAACCATAATGGTATATTTTTTTAATTCCCATGAGTCTTTACATATTTGTGGCTCATTTTTCAATACGACATTCAGCTTAATATCAATAAATTTAGCACATTCCTGCTAAATTTAACAATTTAAAAATGTAATTATTTAAATGTTATTTCTTCTGTTATGCCTACACTTGTTGGCATTCCAAAGATTCATAAGAACATTGAAAATCCTCCTATGCATTCAATTGTGGACACTCAATGTTCCATAACATACATGTGCTAAATTTGATTGTGGTTAAAGGAAAATTCAATTGAAACAGCAAAGGAGTGGTTTATGCCACATTATTCCAGGGTTGAAAATGTTTTTATGCTGGAAAAACAGAATGGATGTTAAGATAAAGGATTTATGAACATCAATATGATATCCATAAAGAAAAAACTACCAGTGCTCTAACTAAGCACATCTTAGAGTTTCTGGACCACTTTTTCCACTTTGTAATAGTAGAGCAAGTTCCCTGGAATCCAAGAGGTAGTCCATGGCACCAACAGCTTGAAAAACAGTATGTTTACTGGTAATTGATATTTCAAGTGGATGCTCGGCCAGGTATAAATGGTAATATCTCTATTTCTATTTTTTTTAAACTAAAATCATTATTAATATGAAGATTGAAGTGAACATTAGTTGCAATATTTCCTGTGTTTAAGAAGGTGTTGCTGGCTGGAGTACTAGTGATTGGTTTTTGGTGACATGATTAAAGGATATTTAAACATTATTAAAATGACTTTTACGTTATCTAAAGAAGTCTTGGAAGTATCAGGATGAAAGTGCTCATCATTCTTTGTATTACAGAAGTTTTTTTAAATAATTGATTTTGGCTTTAAAAGCTTTATATTAAAAGTCATGGGATTTTTAACATTTCATATTGGACTGTTGGTTGTTGGTTGGTCATCCTTTGGCCGTATTCTTTTTTCTCTTTTCTTATTTTTTTCCTTGTAGTTTTTTTGCTTCTTTCGGTGTATATTACCATTCAGTGAGTAATTGTAAGAGTTAAAGCTGAATATAGTCAGAACTGGTATTCATAATGGTGTTCTGTTCTGCTTTTTACCACAGCTGTTGCACAGTGAACCTCGAATGTGGGGTACCACGCCACTCACTTGGTAAGGATGTGGGAGACACATGGTATGTATGCATCAGAACAGTACTGTCTAAATAGTATTTTAGCAATAATAATAAATTGAATAGTAATTTAGTAACATTGAAATTTAAGGACTGCTTAGCTGATATTTAATACAGTTGTATCAAATTGAACATGCATATCTCAACTATAAAAGAAAGTGCGCATGCCTTAGTCTGTAGAACAAAGCAACAGTTCCAAATTCTCAAATAACAGTGAGCATGCATTTTTAAACTGTGAAAGGAAAGTATGCATGCAGTAGTCTGTAGGTCAAAATAACAGTACAGTATTTAAGAGTAGTCATCAGTTATGGGTTCAAAAACCTGACTTCCCAAGTATATAATACTGTTAATTTGTTTTTATTATTTTTGGAATGTGACTTCATACCTCTATACCAGTGGCACAAATTACCTGTTGTAAACTGTAATCTGTATAATTAGAACACACATATGTGTAGTATATGCACACATCAAGGGTTGGTGACTGCAATCTGTACTATAGTGTGCCTTTCTTATGAACTGGGTAGTTGTAAAAGTAAGGAATAAACTTGTTAGGAGTTTGTAGTGTTAAAAGTAAAGATAATAGAGTCAAATAATTGTATCAGTGCTTTGTATGTCACATATGAAGTTACTAATTTTCTCCCTTTTTACTCTCACCCCAACCTTTCTCTCTCTCTCTCTCTCTCTCTCTTTTATTTTAATTTTTTTTTAATATTTTTTGATTTTCCACAGCACAGCAGGGTAGGCCTGTCCCATGGGAATCCACTCGCCCCCTCTCCAATAGCTACAGCACCAATGCCCAGCATGTCTGGTACACAACCTGGTAGCACCCCCCTCTGCCACAACTGCACTACCTGGCCCCTCAAGTAGTTATTCCCCAGAGGATAGGCTTGTGGCTCCCTCCTGAATCACTGGCAATGATGGTGAGTTTATCACCTGATAGGTACTGCCATGGATGGTGCGTAGGGTTGTGTACCACACTATGTGTGCATATGCTGAATGCAGCACCTATTCTCCATTTTTGTGCAGAGTACTTGTAGGAGACACAGATGTCTGGCACTGTAGTCAGAGGACCAGTGAGATGACAATGATGACAGTGAACTGGGTGAGGACTAGATTCTCACTGTCAACCACCTCAACATGTATGCATGGGACGTGGATTTCTCACCCTGTCTCCAACTATAGTGTTCATCCACCTCTTATGTCCTTCACCATCCCTGTCTCTTGTCTTGCTTGTCTTGTCTGTCTGCAACTGCTTCCTCACCTACCCAACTTACCTCTCCCAAACATTCCTACAGGCATTCCCCAACATTTCTCTTTCTCTCAATACAAAAAAATTGTCCCATACATAGCTCTCCATTTTGCACATGCATCTTCATGACACACTTGATTTGGTCCAGTTCCCTATACAACAGATTGTCTTGTTGTCATTCCTCTCTCTGGAGGTGACAGTGCAAATTGAGCTAAATTATTGCATATATGTTCATGTTTTATTCTTGAAGAAGTGTGTACTTCCACCCATATCCAAACCCAGTACCAACTGCCAACAACAATAGTTCATTAACACTTGCTGCCACAGAGTCTGTTAGCTAGCAGATGTATTTAATACATTCAATAGTAAGTAACACAGTTTAGCAAAGATTTCCTTTTGTACTTCCCTGTGATTGCTCCCCATATCACTAATGTCATATCATCCCCATTAAATTTGTATGAAGCAGCATTTAATGAACCCCTGTAATGTTTTATAAAGCATTATTGTGAGATACACATTTAGTTTTATACAGCAGCAGTAGTGTGCATTGCACAGCATTGATAAGCAATGCTACTAACAAAATAGTTCAATGTATTACCTAGAGTTGTATTCTGAACCAGTACCATTTGCCCAAAAAAGGAACATCACTTCATTAAGTGATAAGTTCCTTTTTGCCAGAGATTTAGTTAAGTATACAACAGTAATTGTCTGTCATTTGCTATACAGTCTCTAAAATACACCTGCTAATCATCTGAGCCTGTAGCACCATCTGTTAATTGAGTGATACATTTATTTTTTTGTTGTTCAGATGGTACTGGGTTCAAATCCAAGTGTAAGAGTTTTAAATACTTTTACATGTAAAACTAAATTCTAATGTGTGATAGTTGGTATGTAGACTCAAAAATATGGCTAGATGATACTGTTTTCCAATACAACTATATATAATACTTATAACTGTTTTTTGCCTTAGCCACGCATTAATGTGCTATGCTTACCATCATGCCATTATGCTTTAAAGAAAAGAAATGGGAAATAAAGGAAAGTGGAGAAATGGGGAACAAGCAGGGGCAAGAACAAAGTGAAAGATAGGCAGGAATGTCCAGGAAAGATGAAGGAACCATAGCTACTAATTTCTTCAAGAATAAAACATGAGCATATATGCAAATCTTTAGCTGAATTTAGACTGTCACCTCCAAAGAAAGGGGTGACCACAACACAATCTCTTGTACAGGGAACTGGACAGAATCAAGTATGTTATGAAGACACATGCAAAATGGAGAGCTATATATGGGATGATTTTTTTTTGTGGGACAGGTGCCCATTTTTTGGGGGGAGAAATGTTGGGGAAGAGCTGTGGGAATGTCTGAGTGAGGTAGCAATTTCAGATAGACAAAACAAACAAGACAAGAGACAGAGATTGTGAAGAACACAAGAGGTGGGTGAACACTATGGTTGGGGTGAGGGTGGGGACATTGCAGACACATGGACATCAGGTTGGGTGACAGTGAGAACTGAGTCATCACACACTGGACTGTTGTCAATGTCACCTCACTGCACTAATGTCTGCAGTGTCTGATGTCTGCATCTCCTTGTGTTATTTAATACAATGATGGAGAGCAGTGTCTCCATCTGGAATGGGTGTGCACCAATTGTGTGGACACAGTCCTACACACCAACACTGGCAGTTCATCATGGGTGATAAACTCACCATCTCTGCCATTATACCCAGAGAGAACCACTGGCCTATTCTGCAGGGCAGAATTACATGAAGGGCCAGGTAGTGCAGATGCAACAGAGGGGAGGCTACCAGGTCATGCAGCAGATGTGCTGGGCAATAGCGCTGTAGCCAGTGCAGTTGAGGAAGGAACATCCCATGGGACAGATCAACCTCACTATACTGTGATGAAAAAAAAAAGAGAGAGAAAAGGGTTGGGGTGAGAGAAAAAAGGGAGGACATTAGTAACTTCATATGTGACATACAAAGCATTGATACAATTATTTCACTCTATTCTGTTACCTTTGCTTTTAACATTACCAACTCCTAGCAAATATCTTGTTTACTGTTAAGACTACCCAGCTCCTAACAGATGCACAATATACTGCAAACTGTAGTAAGCAATCATTGATGTGTGCATGCATTGCACATATGCATGTTCCAATTATACTGATTACAGTTTACAGCAAGCCAGTGGTGGCACTACTTTAGAATTCTGACATTGCATTGCAGTACTGATGAAAACTTAACAGTATTGTGTAAGTATTGATGAAAACCTATCAGTACTGTATATTTTGGAAGTGTGGATTTTGAAGGCACAACCTATAACTACTTTTTAATACTGAACTGTTGTTTTGGCTTCCAGAGTAATGCATGCATACTTTCCTACTACAGCTGAAAAATAAATGCTCAATTTGATACAACTTTATAGTCAACTAATAAATGTGTCATAAATTGTAATGCTAAAGTAACCCTACTGTTGGGATGCTCACATACAACATGCATCTTGCATCTATACCAATCTTGTGGCATGGGTTTGTACATTCAGTTCTTGGTGTGTGACAGCTGCAGAAAAAAACAGAACAGATCAGAATACCATTAAGCATACCAATCCTGATTATATCCAGCTTTTAACAATTAGTCTATGTAAGTGATACTTACACATCTGTGTGGTGCCCCCAGTCCTACATTCCTTGATCCAATTGTCAAGGGTAGTCCTCTTTCTCATCCTGAGGTCTCTGTAGTGATTCCTACATTGTTCACCAGTGTAGGTGATACCAGTAGAACTGGTTAGAGCCCAGGTCAGACTATTCTCTGCCTCTGGCTTATAATGTGAGCCACAATAGTCCACCTGCAAAAGCCTGGGCCCATATTCATTCACTAGGAGTTCAAACAACACTTTGGACTCCTGAATACCCCATCTTTGAGCACAGAATATCAAAACACTTCAGAAATACCTGCCATGCCTATCACAGATCAAGAACAATGTAGAATGATGTTTTCCCACCAACTGCAGATATCATGTTTACTGGGAGTCCGCACATGTGAAAGTGTTGCACATTGCTTACCATCTCGGAAACACATTGCACTAGAGTGCGCACTGCCAAAAAATGTGTTTGTGTGATATGCATTAGTATTAATTGAATGCATCTGGTGTATGTTTGTGGCTGTCCGGGTCCTGTCTACTGCCTAGGTGGCCCATTCATCAGGTTTGTGTGCTGCTGCTCTAGGTGCAAATGAAATACCCATAGTCAAAGCCTTTTGTGCTAAGCAGTGCATGTGGAAAACAGTGCCCCCACCCAAAAAAAATAAAAAAATAAATAAAAAATAGAGAATTAATTAAAATGCAGGAAATCAAGCTATGACATAGACAGTAGAAAATGTTAGTACACATGTGATATGACTACATAGGTCTGGAGCCCAACTCTCACTGCAATGCACCATCAGAAAACAGGAGTAAGACTTATCCACCTTTGCCCCACAAACAGCTTTCCAGAAAATACATGCCGTAACTCCTCACACAACCAAGTGCAACTGAATGTACTCTGATATCAATGCATGACCTGTTATTTGTAAATGTATTTTATTTAATATATTTGGATGTAGTGCACTTCATGATCACACAACATGCTATGATTATTCATTGCATATATACAGCTGTATGCTACCTTTCTGTGTTTCTTTGTCATTGATCAGTTATCTGAGTGATACTCAGAGACATACAGTGTGTAAGCTAGTCCGTATCATTTACCTCAAAATGTGTGAGGATATTAACTGGGAACACTATGGAATGCAGTTCTCATCAAATTAATGGATGGTTGGATGGCACAACCAAGCATAGACTGCTGTTTTGGTGGTGGAGAGCAAAGGTGGATCCCTGTCATGGTACATTCAAAGGTATAATGTTCTTTCAAGGGGAGGTGGACTCCTGCTGAGCTACTGTTGTGGCAAAAACAAGGTTATGTTGCTCTTGTTACTGTCTTTGTTTTGTATCCTGCCAGTTTGAGCTTGCAAGGATGGTGATTGAAGCTGAAAACTGCTATGTGTCTCATTACTTTCCAACGTCTCTCTGATATGACTTCCTATTACAAATGTATGGTGCTAATCTGAGGGCATGCAGTGATCATCATTACTTTGAGGAGGTATCAATGTGTGAATCTTAGAGGCCTGAGGGCTACTACTTGCTAATGTACACATACAAGTCAAATAACTCTCTGTGTCACGTGTGAAATTAATTTCTGTGCAAATCTCCCATCTTGTAATTGCTTACTGTACCAAGTGATTAAATACAAGGACATATCATAATATTGTTATACAATATAGTACATGTTCAGGACACAACCAATACATGGAGATGTAAAGTCTGTGGTTCTGAGTTGAGGCTGGCTGGGTTGCAGGGTTCTTGTATTGTGTCTCTGTCCACCCTGTAGCACTCTACAATCTCTATGTCATGCATATTGCGATAAGTTGAATGTGGCCTGAAAACTCTTCTCTATCTTGGCCTAGGCCTATTGGCACCAGCAGCAGAATTGCCTACAGCCGGTAGCACATACAAATGGAGTTAAGCAGCAGTGGCTCCTAACATTCTGTCTGTGTAGACTTTCTGTGTCTGTACTCCACTACTTTTGAAATCCACAGGAAAAAATAGCATGGAGTCTACGTGGTTGCTTTGTAACTTGTTGAATAGCTCCACCAAACTGGTTGATTAGCATGCAATTGAGCTGTTTATGCTGTAAACAGCATTTCTGAAACACAGCCTAGACTGATGTAGTCCATTAATAATCTACTCCATTATAAAAAGAGAATTTTGTAGCTAACCAAACTGATGGTGAGGATACTTGGTACATGTTCAGAAAAGCAAAATATTTACAAAGCTGTCTTTACAGAGGAGTACTGAACTCCAGCAGGTATGCTCTCATTTTGTTACCTACATAATGCATATGTTGGAACATATTAATGAATAATGTGAAGCAAAGTCTTTTACACTATCTGTATCCATTAATTAGAAGTGTACTGATGACATGGCCATTTTTGTCAAGCAATTTCAGAGGTACAGGTGACTGAAAATACATGAAAATAGTAAGCTGTGTGACACATATATACAAATATTTCAGGGACATGTCCTTTGAATGCCTGTTTAGTATTTCAAATGTGTTTTATTCACAAAGTAGCTCATGTGTCTGTTCTTTTGTGGGTGCAGTGATCAAAGATAAGTTACTGTTATGTCACAAACTAGAATGAACTGTTCTTTTGGAGGGGAGCACAGTTGAGTCACTACTATGGCACATACAAGGATATGTTGCTGTTGCTACTCTCCTTGTTTTACATCCTGACTGTTGTTAGTATTTCACATCTATAGAATGTTATCTGGTAAAAGTTACTTTGTAGTTATGTGATACTTATGTGTATTTCATACTGTTGCCTTTTAGGACTGAAAATGTCATTGAAGCACAGCCCCCCTTCAGTGAAGCTGAGAATACAATACTTGTTGATGCACTTTGTCAACATGGGGCTTCTCAGAAGGGGTCTTCTCAATATGCCAGAGAGGATGAGACTATGGCAGCAGATCATTGCCAATATAAATTCTGTGGGTAGCCACGGTTGGACTTAAAAGCAGGTGGCCACAGGTCCGCTGACATGATAACCTCTGCACGGGGGCGTGCAGCTGCTGTTGCCCAAGACCCGAGCATAACCGGGGGTGTTCCTTCTACAGAACCACCTCTCATCCCTAGAGAGGAAATCCTGCCAAATCTTCTACAGGAGAACTAACAGCAGAGTGGCCCACACCATGTGATTGACATGAGTGACACCCTTTCTCAGTCCCAGGAAGAGCTTCCAGGTAGGCTTTGTTATATGACCAGTTGAATACTATTGCATAGTAAAACAACTGAAATAAAAGTTAGTTTTGTCGCATGCCTTTTTGGGGGGGTGGGGGGTTGAAGATTGGCATAGTGATAAGCTCAGTTTGGAGTTGTCAGCCACATTCTTGTTGAACTTACACTTCATGCAAATTGAGACGAGTGCATGTAGTACCCCCTGTCTTACTGTTATATGTAATAATGTTGGCCTTACCTCTTGCTTAACTTACTTCAGGGCCAGCAGGAATCCAGCGACGTATGCCTCCTGCAGATGGTAAGCCAAATAAAGTTATTTCAGTACTACAAATCAATTTACAGAAATATTATATGTCATTTTAGGCAAGTTGTGTATTGCTATACTGTCTGTAATAGTGGCAGCACTGTTAGTTGTTTAGCATATATTACACCATAGCAATGCAGGTATTAATGTATGCCTGTGTTTCTCCCTTTTTATCACAGGTGATAATGACAGTGGGAGTATGGGCCCTGTGCCACTTGATGTCAGTGTCTCATCAGACACTGATGTTGATGGTGGTGAAACTGAGGCATAGTCTGGGAGTGCAGAGTGTCGCTTGTCTTGTGTATCTAAATAAGACAATGAGGCTTGGGTGTTTGTTTAAGTAGTTTATAACACACAAACACATCTGGATGGATGACTGGAACATTAAACTTAAACAAACTAACTAATCGGCTGACTGCTACCCATATACATGCTTTCACTCCGGCTGCTCACTCAAAATGGCACTCTTGTTTGCACATGCTCAGTAATTATATGCATGTGCCCACTTATTGGAATGCTTCTTAAAGATACATCAAGCACGCTGATCTACATACTCTCTCTTTGAATAATCTGTCTCACTATGACAATAACAATTGAATAGGCATGCAAATTATACAGGCAATAATAAAAAAAACAATCATGTCCTGCCTGACCTCGTAATGTAATAATTAGAACTGGGTTTAGCAACAGGGATAGTCACTGAGGAATGTTCTGCTTCATGATTTTTAGGGATACTTTTAGGAACAGAAACAAATGAAGAAATGTTCTCTGGAACAGGAACATTGGACAAATCACTCTGAGAATTAGAGTCTCCATTACAGGCAAGATGCTGTTACACTGGCTCAGACACTGGTAATAAATGATTCTGATTCTGCCTAAATTCCATCCTTTGCGATTCAGTGATGTACTGTCTCAGTTCTTCACGCAAACATTTCACAAGTCCAGTTCAATCAAATCCTTTTGCTATCTGCATCCTCACTATCTCTCCTTCTTGCAATGGATTCAGAGGTTTGCTTGTCTTATCATAGTAGGATTTTTGAGACAAATGCCTTTTTAGAAGTTGGGCTTTTACTGCTTTGTTGTTTTTAGCACTTGGAAACAACAATGGGTAGTGTGGTTCTGGTTTGCCTCAACATAAGTCTCTGAGCAAGTGAACCAAGTAAATTATTGCAAGGAATGCTTCTGAGATTAAGCAAGTTTAGAAACACAACAGTATTGTCTCATTTGGATTTCTCTAACAGCTGTTTTGCACTTTGAACTGCACGTTCAGCCAAACCATTTGATTGCAGGTATTCAGGGCTATTCGTAAGATGGAAAAGTCACACGTTTCAGCAAATCTTTTGAAGTGCTGACTTGTAAACTGTACACCATTGTCAGAAATTACTTTTTGCGGACTACCATGGACCGAAAAATGTCTCTTCGACTTAGTAATTACAGTACTGGACATTAGGTTAGGAAGTAGGTCAATCTCGAACCAATTTGAATAAGAATCTGCTAACACAAAGTAATGCTGACCATTCCATTTGAAGATATCTGTAGCTACTGTTGACCAAGGTAGTTCAAGAATCTGGTTTAACTGAAGTGGTTCTTTTTTTTGATGTTCTTTAGTACTATAACAAACAGAACGAGGTGAAATTTCTTTTGATATAGAAGGCCAAAATGCTTGTCCTCTCACCCTTCTTTTTGTAGAATCAGTTCCTGGGTGGCCACAATGCAAGATCTTAATAAACTCTTGTTTCTCAGATTTTGGAACAATTAATTTTGGACCTTTCATGATGAAGCCATCTTCCATCAAAATCTCATTTCTGTAAGGAAAATACTGCTGCACATCTACTGGTAAACAAGATTGCTTTGAATGCCATCCTTGATTGATAAGGTGGCTGAGCTTCTGAAGAACTGGATCTGACACTTTGTGAGTTCTAAGCTCATCAAGATGTGTGGAAGAAAAGTTTTGCACTTCCATGACTTTAAAATCAGATTTCTCATGTTCAGTGGGTTTTCTGGGTGTTCAGGATAAATGATCAGCAAGATGAAGAAGTTTGCCTTTTGGGAAAACAAGATTGAAATTGTACTTGTGCAATTTGAGCATCATATTTTGCAATCTCACAGGAGCTGTGGGCATTAGCTTTTTCAAAATAGTGATCAATGGTTGGTGGTCAGTTTCTATTTGGATAGGTCAGCCATAAATATAATCATGGAACTTTGAACATGCAAACACTATTGCCAAGAGCTCTCTCTCAATCTGGGTATACTGCATCTCAGTTTGGGTTAGAGTTCTTGATGCATAGGCTTCTGGTCTACCCCCTTGAAGAATGACTGCACTAAGACCAGACTTTGAAGATCACAGGAAAGAGTTGCTGGTTTGTTAACATCATAGTATCTTAAAGTGGCAATTTTCTGTTTCAGGACATCAAATGCTCTTTGGTATATTTATGACCAGGACCAGGATACATCTTTGTGTGTCAGCTCTCTTAACGGTGCTGAAAATTGACTTAAATCTGGAATGAACTTGCCTAAATAGTTGACCATACCAAGAAAACATTGTAAGGCTTAGACACTGTCTGGAGCTGGCATCTCAAGAACTGCTGTTTGCATGGATGGATCTGGTCGTAAGCCTGAACTGGTAAATAAATGACCCACATAAGTAACTTCTTGTAGCCTTAATTTACATTGCTGAGGATTCAGCTATAGATTCACTTCACGAGCATGTTCCAGAACTTTCCTGAGGTTTCTCTCATGTTCGACTTCACCATTGTCTCCCACAAGAAAATCATCTACTATTATAGCACATGGATAGCCGAAAAAATTTGTTTCATCAGATGTTGAAAGACTTCACTGGCAGAATATATTGCAAATGACATTCTCAAAAACCTGTACCTTCCAAATGGTGTACTGAAAGTGGTTAGCAATGAAGATTTTTGATCAAGCAAGATTTGTCAAAATGAACCTTTAGCATCTATGACAGAAACAAAAAAATGTGGCATTTGGCATGAGGGCAGCAACTTTTCTGACTGTTTGCATTGGATGATGAGGTCATTTTAATGCTTTGTTCAAGTCTCTTAGGTCAATACATATTCAAATATCATCTGAGCTTTTCTTATGAGCTACTACCATGGAAGATACCCATTCATTTAGTTCTTCTACTGGACAAATTACTCTTAGCTGCAGCATTCTGTCTAGCTCAGCTTTGTCTTTGTTTTGCATAGCTACTGGAACTTTCCATGCTGGTCTGATGAATGGGCTTACCTCATCTAACTTCATAGAGTGCACAACTGGGAGTTTGCCAAGTTTATCTTCAAAAATATCAGCATACTCAGAAAAAATAGCGTGTGCAAAATTTGAGCTGTTATCGTTCAAGCATACATGGTGGCCTTTGTCATTAAATGAAAGCAGTCCTATTTTCAAACTGTCTTTGAGGCCTAATAATGACTGCACATGTTTCTTGACTATGTTAAACTGCAAGTCCAAGCTGTTCCCAGCAGAGTAACATGAAAGCACTACTGAGCCTTTGGTTTGAAATTCTTCACCACCATAAGCAACAAGCTTTGCAGACTTTGCCAAATCAAGTTGTTCTCCACCTTTTACTCTAGCAAATGTTTTTGCTGGCATAACTTTGCACTTTTAACCAGTATCTACTTTGAGCTCTGTGGGTCTCCCCTTAATCCAAACAGTACAATATACTTCTCTTTTTGCCCACAGATCTACTGTATTGACTGTTTCACCAAGCACAGACACAGCATCAACATAAAAAGCAGGGTCGCAGCGTTCTAGTTGATCAACGTGCCTCTTTGAATGCCCTTTCTTAATAAAAAATGTGCCCCTTTTGATTTACAAAATCTTTTAAAATGATTCCACTTTTTACATGCGTGCTACTGCTGACCAAAAGCTAAGCACTTCTCTCATTTGAGCTCATGTTTTCTTCTGCAATTATGACAGTTGACTATGAGGTTTGCCACAGGATTTGCTGAATCACCCCACTGTCTTACTGAGCATGCCTTTGGTTTTACTGTAGCTGCTCTGGGATTTGCTAAAGCAACCACACCCTTAGGCCTTTATCTTTTAACCTCATGCTGCATACTATCAACATCTTTCTCACTGCATCATTATTAACAACACACACAAGCCTGTCTTTTATCAACTCATCTCTCAGATCACCAAATCTGCACATTTTAGCCTTATTTCTCAAGTTGGTTATATATGCTGCAAAGTTTCACCACGCTTTTCATCTCTTGTGTGTCATTAGTGTCTTTCCATTGTAATATTTGTTTGGAGGTTAAACATTTCTCTAAATTTATGTTTTAAGCACTCAGGGTCTTCCTGCATTCCAGCTGGAGCCGGTACCACATTATGACTAGGCTATTCATAAACTTTGAGCACAGTTGCATACATGCATTCTGTTCATTCTATTTAGTATACTATCCATCATTATTGCATTTCAAAAACATGGATTGTTGTAAAGACAGGTGACATACCAATGACTGTCTTGTTCTCCAAATGGTGTGGCAGTCAGTTATGCATTGCTTAGTAGCTATTCTCTGCTGTGCTGTGCTCTGCCATCATGCTACATAAAGACTCATAACATCTTTCCTTCATTAGGCATGATAGTGGACACAGGGTCATTGCCATATTATTGTAATAAGGAGATGTGGTGCTATGGCAGCTCCTATTGGCTGGAGCTTGGGGGAATCACTGTGCAAATGTGTGGACATGTGCGGTTATGGTAGCAGGTTTGCTTGCACCATAGGGGACTCCTTGAGCAGTAGGAATATTTCAACCAAAAACAAAATATTTTATCTTTTTTTTTTTTTTGCAGTTGCCCAACTTGGCTAGTTGTGTAATCCATCAGTACGGAAAGAAGACTCTATGCTGTGAGAAGCATTACACAGTTTTCTTGTGACAGGTTTTGCAATTAACCCAATGGCTTTGTCAGTACATCTAAACAAGTGTTCATCGTAATTAAATTTATATATTGTAATTTAATCACTTGATGCAGTCCTAAAATCAATAGATTACTATTAAGAATAATACAAATATTGTCAGTCTATTGAATCAATGAAGGCAAATGAATTAAGATTTAATAGAATTCTCTTATCAGTGTATTACAATATTAGATAAAGTTAATCTACAAAGCTGATTTGGTTCAGGCAGAAATATTATAGCAATTAAATAATCCATCTTTTTCCTTTAATTATTATTTCAGAAAGTGATGTCTCCATGAACCATTTATTAAGAACACTTTATTGACATCCATAAAATAAGATTATGTGATATTATGGGTAATGACATGCTTAAATAAAGCTCTTCATGATTCCTTACAATTTATTTCACTTATGTCTGCAGATATGCATTCCTTAAACACACTCTCAGTTTGACCCAGATAATAACTGTCACAAGAAAATATTGTTAGGTAAATAATGTTACAAGTGTCACAAGTTATCAAGCATCTAATATAAAATGATACTCTGGAGGTTTTAGTGTTAAAAGATAATTTTTAAAATGTACATGAACAGACTGCATCTTCCACATGTTCTAGACACACAAGCATTATCAAATGTAGTTTTAGGAATTCTGTGGATACCTATTATTTTGTAATATGAAGAAATATTGTGACAAATTTACTTTGTAATGAAAGTTGCATTTATAATCCAACAATGTTGTCGAAGTGGGATGAGTCAAGACTGCAATATTTATTTATTCATTTATCCATGATGTATGTGACAGCATTAGTATTTGTTCCATAAGTTAAACTGACTCTTATTTCATCTGATCTGACCAATTTCCTACATCAATATGAATTTATCATGACTGCTCATATGAGATAACTCATTCATGATATTCATTAAATTTGATTTATCATAGCCCCTGCATCTAAACTGATGTTTTAAGACCTTAATTACCTTTACACAATCATCATTTCTATTACAAATTCATTTAATGCACTTAAATTGCATTTTAGGGATAGCTCTTATGATATGAAGGGAATGACAACTGTCTGGCATCAAAAATGTGTTCTTAGAAAGCTATTTTCTCTAAACTGAAATGTTTAAAGTAGCATTTATCCTCTTCTTTAAGTTCGTCATCTAGAACATTCATTGTCGTTAAACCCATCTGTAATGAAACGTTGATATCAGAATCATTACTATTCAAAAATTCCACAAACTTTTGTTACTTTTTCCTGTTTGCCCTTCCCACAAACCAGCCGTTGTCCAAATAATGGTACCACATTAAATATTAGGCAAAAACAAATTTAATTGTTTGTGGTTAAATATAGTCTTGCTCAAAAAAGCCCGCAAATAAATCGGCATAAATGGTTTCAAATGCTGTACCCACTATCTTGCCTCTCATTTCTGGATAACACTCATTGTTATAATAAAAGAACATTTTTGGTCAAAAGCGACTCTGTCAGCTGGAATAAAAATAATTATACTCAAATGTGTAAAGATTGGCCCTGTCACATGCTGATAAGGAATACTGGTGTATAGTGAATTTACATTCAGAAAGCATAAATAACATGTTTGTCTTCCTGAATATCAACTGTATGAAATCAGTTACATCTTTAATTCTAGAACTAATCTTAGGCAAAAAAAGTTTTAAACATGTTTCCAAAAGGCCGCTAATGCCTCACTTAGAGACATTTTCCCCAGAAACAATAAGCTTTCCTTGGGGTACCTGAGCAATTTGGAGCTGAGTTAGGAACAATTATCAAATATGTATGAAATTAATCTTCTTTTTTAAAAGATGATGTAGGGTCCAAGTGTCATTTACAATAAACAATGATAATTGTAATATTTGTTTGGAGGTTAAACATTTCTCTAAATTTATGTTTTAAGCACTCAGGGTCTTCCTGCATTCCAGCTGGAGCTGGTACCACAATATGACTAGGCTATTCATAAACTTTGAGCACAGTTGCATACATGCATTCTGTTCATTCTGTTTAGTATACTATCCATCATTATTGCAATTCAAAAACATGGATTGTTGTAAAGACAGGTGACATACCAATGACTGTCTTGCTCTGCAAATGGTGTGGCAGAGTCAGTTATGCACTGCTGAGTAGCTATTCTCTGCTGTGCTGTGCTCTGCCATCATGGTACATAAAGATTCATAACATCTTTCCTTCATTAGGCATGATAGTGGACACAGGGTCATTGCCATATTATTGTAAAAAGGAGATGTGGTACTATGGCAGCTCCTATTGGCTGGAGCTTGGGGGAATCACTGTGCAAATGTGTGTGGGCGATGTCTGGGATTATGGTAGCAGGTTTGCTTGCACCATAGGGGACTCCTTGAGCAGTAGGAATTTTTCTACCAAAAACAAAATATTTTATCTTTTTTTTTTTACAGTTGCCCAACTTGGCTAGTTATGTAATCCATCAGTATGGAAAGAAGACTCTATGCTGTGAGAAGCATTACACAGTTTTCTTGTGACAGGTTTTGCAATTAACCCAATGGCTTTGTCAGTACATCTAAACAGGTGTTTATCGTAATTAAATTTAAATATTGTAATTTAATCACTTGATACATTCCCAAAATCAATAGATTACTATTAAGAATAATACAAACATTGTCAGTCTATTGAAACGATGAAGGCAAATGAATTAAGGCTTAATAGGTTTCTCTTATCGGTGTATTACAATATTAAATAAAGTTAACCTACAAAGTTGATTTAGTTCAGGCAGAAATATTATACCAATTAAATAATCCATCTTTTTCCTTTAATTATTAATTCAGAAACTGGTGTCTCCATGAACCATTTATTAAGAACACTTTATTGACACCCGTAAAATAAGATTATGTGATATTATGGGTAATGATATGCTTAAATAAAGCTCTTCATGATTCCTTACAATTTATTTCACTTATGTCTGCAGATATGCATTCCTTAAACACACTCTCAGTTTGACCCAGATAATAACTGTCACAAGAAAATGTTGTTAGGTAAATAATGTTACAAGTGTCACAAGTTATCAAGCATCTAATATAAAATGATACTCTGCAGGTTTTAGTGTTAAAAGATAATTTTTAAAATGTACATGAACAGACTGCATCTTCCACATGTTCTAGACACACAAGCATTATCAAATGTAGTTTTAGGAATTCTGTGGATACCTATTCTTTTGTAATATGAAGAAATATTGTGACAAATTTCCTTTGTAATGAAAGTTGCATTTATAATCCAACAATGTTGTCGAAGTGGGATGAGTCAAGACTGCAATATTTATTTATTCATTTATCCATGATGTATGTGATAGCATTAGTATTTGTTCCATAAGTAAAACTGACTCTTATTTCATCTGATCTGACCAATTTCCTACATCAATATGAATTTATCATGACTGCTCATATGAGATAACTCATTCATGATATTCATTAAATTTGATTTATCATAGCCCCTGCATCTAAACTGATGTTTTAAGACCTTAATTACCTTTACACAATCATCATTTCTATTACAAATTAATTTAATGCACTTCAATTGTGTTTTAGGGATAGTTCTAATGATATGAAGGGAATGACAATTGTCTGGTATCAAAAATGTGTTCCTAGAAAACTATTTTCTCTAAACTGAAATGTTTAAAGAAGCATTTATCTTATTCTTTAAGTTCTTCATCTAGAACATTCATTGTTGTTAAACCCATCTGTAATGAAATGTTAATATTAGAATCATTACTATTCAAAAATTCCACAAACTTTTGTTACTTTTTCCTGTTTGTCCTTCCCACAAACCAGCAGTTGTCCAAATAATGGTACCACATTAAATATTAGGCAAAAACAGATTTAATTGTTTGTGGTTAAATATAGTCTTGCTCAAAAAAGCCCCCAAATAAATCAGCATAAATGGTTTCAAATGCTGTACCCACTGTCTTGCCCCTCATTTCTAGATAACACTCATTGCTATAATAAAAGAACATTGTTGGTCAAAAGCGACCCTGTCAGCTGGAATAAAAATCATTATACTCAAATGTGTAAAGACTGGCCCTGTCACATGCTGATAAGGAATACTGGTGTATAGTGAATTTACATTCAGAAAGCATAAATAGAAGATCTTTGGCTAACAAAGTTTGCAGATGACTGCAAACTAGGAGCCATAATCGAAACTCCTAACGATGTGGACATATTACAAAAGGGCTTCACTGAGACAGAGGCCTGGTGTCAAAGCCATGGCCTGAAGCTCAATGCCAAAAAGTGTATTGTCATCTCCTTTGGTAAAAACTCTATACCCATGAACTACCAAATAAGTGGTAGTCTACTTAACGCCAAAAGTGTGATAAGAGACCTTGGGACACAGGTGGACAGTAGTCTCTCCTTTGATAATTACATCACCACAGTGGTCAGGAAATCCTTCTATGTGGCTCACCTCATCACAAAAGGTTTCTCATCCAGAAAAAAAGAGGTCATTGTTCCCCTCTACTCATCACTCATTAGACCCATTATAGAGTACAATTCCCCTTTTGGTATGTACCCCACAAGACATCTACAACAACTGGAAAAGCCACAGAAATACCTCACAAAGAGGATTACTGGCCTCAAACAGATGCCCTACGCAGACCGTCTCAAAAACACCAGCTTTACTCTGTCGCATATTGCCTACTCAGAGGCGATCACTGCCTAACATACAAAGCTATGTCAAACCCAGAGCTGTTGGACATGCTCCACTTAAAGAAATCCCAATCCTTCTGAGCTACATGCTCTAGGGACCTAAACCTTGTCACCACAATAAACAGAACATGCTGGAGGGATAGATTCCTGTCCCAGAGACTTCCCATACTCTGGAACAGACTACCTATCTATGTCAAACAGAGCTCCTCATTTGCACTCTTCAAGAAAAATCTTGATGATTGGATGGGAAATAGGAAATTCACCCCAGGGATCACTTCTGTGGCTCTGCTCAACAGGGGCACAGGAAAATAATTTTCTTGGGTGGTGAAAGCCAGGGTACCTTTTTGGCTAGGCATATAAAGGCCCTAGGGCTAACAGCTTAGTACCTGCCTATGAACCTATGAACCTATGAACTTCTCTGCAAATATTCTGGTGTATTATTGGAATTTTTGGGCTGGACTATTCTTTTTTCCACTGAATGCTGAAGTCTTTGTGTGGTTTATAGTATGTGTGTTTATTATTTTCAACCAAATAGGCACAATGTTAACAATGCAAATATTGATTTACTGTTACAGAAGCACAGAATGCCAACATGTTGTGTGCATGCTCCAAAATTACCCTAGAATTGGCTAAACCAAAAGCAAGTGTTTATGAAGGGGGCAGTACTCCATTCACCTTTCATGTGGGGGGGGGCTGCATCCCCATACCTCCTACTAATTATATAAATTAACTCTGAGATTGCACAATCCCCAAGGAAGGGAATATTCTATACCAGAATTCTATGCTTGGCTGTCCCAGAACAAACCAGAACAATTAGCAGCAACCAAAACTTTGTTGAAACCTTACATAAAGGATTCAGAATTCCTTTCCCCAGGTTATGCTTGTCTATGGGCTGATAGATCCCATAAAAAGGAGGAGGAATTATTATAATTTTAACCAGTACTTTCACCATTGTCCCATACTCCAAGCCTATTCCTCAATTTGCTACTGCTGAATTACTTATATAATTTCTCAGACTCAACAATCCTAAGTATCTCTGTATCATAGCCATATATATTTTCCCAGGCAACAATATTCCCCTTCTAGAATATGCTTGCCTAGATATCAAACAATATTAACAATGAGACAATCATTCTAGGCGAAGTAAACATAAACTGGCTAGATTTATTAGACCACTCTCCATCACCCAATATCAACCTCTTCAATTTTACACACCTGATAACAGATATAACCAGACTTAACAAAAATAAAGGCAGTGGCTCAGTTGTAGCCTGGATACTAGTCTCTGACCCTAACAAAATTTCAACAGCAGGAACACTCTCTTACAGTATTAGTGATCACCTTCCAGTCTATATAATTCGTAAAACCAGCATAATACCTTCCCAATACCAGTTTAAACAAACTAGAAATCTAAGTACCTTTAACCCTACAATTCTTAATGAAACTCTTAGAACTATCAATTAGAATATTCTAAAATTCTTGTAACTCGATGAAGCTGTCGAGTTCTTCAACTCCACGTCCCTAACTACCCTCAAGAAACTAGCCCCAGTTAGACAAAAAAGAGTCACAATCATGCATGACATATGGCTTACTAGACCTACCAAGCAAATTATGAATGCCAGGGACAAAATATAGAAAAAAATGTCAAAAGCATAAAAATCTCACTGATCTCTTACAATTCAGGCAGCTCTGTAACCAAGCAAAGTGCTTAGTCATTAATGATAGAAAGGAATACTATCTAAACCTTCAAAAAAATTACAAACAAAATCCTAAGAAATTCTGGAACTGCATTTCATCTCTAATTAACCCTGGTACTAAAAGCAACCCATGCCCATTCTTCGAGAAAACTGCCATTGACACTCTAGCCAAACTCACCACTACTTTTCTCCCCACTAACGCTACTACTAACTATTATCCACTATCACCTCCCTTTCAGGAAACAGACCCCAACTCATCTACCTTTTCTTTCTGCCCCATTCCCATCACCACCATAACTAAACTTCTCCTTAAACTGAAACCTGGCTTCTGTGCCCCTGATAACATACCTCCAGAATACCTCCAAATGTCAGCAAGATCCATAGCCTGTCCCATCAGCATGCTTCTCAATAAATCTCTCCAAGAGTCTTATGTTCCTACTATATGGAAAAAAGCATGGGTTCTTCCACTCCATAAAGGTGGTACCAATACAGATATATCTAACTTCAGACCCATTGCTATTCTCTCACCTCTATCTAAAATTCTGGAGGAATGTATTCATCATCAACTTCCAAATTATTACTAAACAAAGTTCTCTCCCCAAATCAACATGAGTTTAGGCCTGACCACAGCACTACTACTGCTCTTATTTCCTTTATGGACACTGTCAATCAAGCTTGAAACACTGGTAAAGTTGTATCCTCTCTCTCTCTCTCTTTCTTGACCTTTTGAAATCCTTTGATACAGTCTCCCACCCCCTACTCCTCAGTAAATTTTCCGCCATAGTATCCCCCCCAACTCTAAACTGCTTCACAATCTATGTAAAAGATAGACAACAATCCACTAGATGGCTCAGCTTCTTCACTCCATTTCGTAAGTCTTCTACAGGTGTCCCCAAGACTCCATCTTAGGACCCCTACTATTCAGCATTTTTATAAATGACTTCAATACCAAGCTTAAATATGGAACCGTTGTACAATATGCAGACAATTCAACCATTATTTGCTCTGCTAAATCAACAACAGAACTTCTGCAGATGAGCCAGAATGCCTTTACCACCAGCAAAATCTGGATGGCTAATAATCTATCTAGCTCTAAACCCAAACAAAACTAAATTATTATTTACCCCCAAGAAAAACCTCTCTGTCAACAACACTGATTTCACCACTCATTTTCAGACCAACACTACTATAGAGGTTGTCTCCCACACTAAATTGCTGGGAGTCATCCTAGACAAAAACCTGACATTCAACCTCCACATCCGCAATAATATCAAAAAACAAAATATAAGCTAGGTACCCTCTACTGACAAACTACTGCTCAGCTAAGCATACCCTCACCTTAACCTTTCTCTTACTTCACTCCTCTGTGGTGCCCCTCTCCTCACCAATATCCATCCCAGCCTAAAAGCCAAGCTCGAGTCATGTTACATCAAGGTAGCCAAGTTTGCAACCAATGCTAAATACTTTTCCTGTCATTGCGCTGCCTTAAAATCACTTAACTGGCTCGGACTTCCACATCATCTAAACTACCTACAACTCATCATAGCTGACAAAATCATTTACAAACCCTCAAACTGCCCAGCCCTCTCTTCTGTGTTAGCCCACTACCACCCAAATAGGCCACTTAGAGCTGAAAATCAACTTCTTCTACAAGTAGACAAACCTAATTTCCCCATTGGCAACATGCTTTATCCCTTCTCTATTGCCAAACTTTGGAACTCTCTCTCATTAGCTATTAGAACCTGCACTAATGTCTCTTCCTTCAAAAAATCTTTGCAGCAACACCTCTCCACCCTATGGCAATGCACATGTCTCAATTCTCATCCATCCATAACCTGACTGCCTATACTCTAAGTTTGTTCACACCTTAATTTACATCCTTACCAATTCAAACTTTCTTTCACTACTCAAAACAAATAATTTAACTTTTGCTCTACTATCCACCTTTGCCCTTCTATCTGTTTACAACTTCTTTCCACTCTGCTGCCTATAACCTCAAAATACCTTGAGAATACTGCTAAGATATTGTTTTTTCAATATATTACCTTTAGTGTAAAATCATTTAATCACTTGACTTGTTTGTAACTTTTACCTTTGTAAATCTGTATGTATTTTGTGTTTACACACTTTCAGCCTTTATATATTATTATCTGTTTTGTGAATATTGCTTGTATCTCCTAATTGTTTATACTTTATGGACTTATATAGATAGATCTATATAGATATATAGATATGAGGGTCTATATTAAAACAACGAAACCTCACAGTTAGATTATGCGAATCCCTAAACACCGACACATAAATAGTGAACTGCAAGAACACCGAATGTACTGAAGCACGAAATTTGAAATATCGAATTGCCATAGTTGGCCAACTCCACCGCCCGCTACGTACTACCTACCCAAGCAAAATAAATAATCCACACTTTCCCATATCTACACTTCACCCATATATCCCATACCCTAATCAAACATGTATTACACACAAACGTATCTAACTATAAACAAACAACACACAAGTACGGGAAAAGTGTCATTTATGTATATATTCAGCTACACAACTATATTACTATATTACTATATATGCACTTAACTTAACCCTACGTCTAACCCTAGCGTGTAGGTTGCATGTATGACTATATATGCACTTACCTTAACCCGCAGCATAACCCTAAAGTCAGTAACTATTGCACATTTACATTAGGGAGCTATACTGAATAAGGGACAACTATGGCAATTCGATATTTCGAATTTCGTGCTTCAGGACATTCGATGCTCTTGCAGTTCGCTATTTATGTGTCTGCATTTAGGTATTCGCATAAGTGAGGTTTAGATTTAGGTGTTCTAATATAGACCCTAGATATAGATATATGTATGTATACTCAGCAGTGTGAACCTTGGGATTGTAGATAGATGGATGGATAAGCAAAATAAAAGAAAATGTTTTATGATTTTGTAACACAATTGCGCCATCTAGAGGACATAAACTATAACATCCACAAAACAGAAACTAGAAGAATGTTAACATGTTTTAATAAAAATAAAACATTCAAAAGATAAAAAAGTACAGTACTGCATATTTCATTGAAAAGAAAAAAAAAGAAAATTGTTATTCGAATTTGTAAGTACAGTAATGATCCCCTTGTTGGCCATTATAGGGATGTAATGGGCATTCAGACCTCACTGCACCACTGGGCAATCCACTATTTCATTTTAATGCCCACCCTACTGGGTATCAGTGTACATTGCTCTGAGTGGTTGTTACTTTTATGCTACATGCTAGGCTATGATTAGTTGAAGGACAAAATGTTGGAGCCTGATAAGTTTTAATGATAGTATTTGAAAGAGACTTTATCTTGCAATTCATAAATGCTGAGTTTGCATACCTTCTTTTTAATTTTTTAGCCATTATATGTTATATCTTTCCTATACTTGATATATTTCTGCTATTATAGGTGACATCTTTAAGACATCTAGTGTAGTTGGTTAAAGACACATTTAAGCACATCAAAATTCTTTGACATTGTAGAATATATTTTATTACTGCTCTGAAGTAATGAATGGAACCATCTCTCTCTGTTTTTTTCCTATGAATTTTTCGCAGATTGTAAAACATATTCTGTTACTACCACTGGACATTATTGCATGACTTACACAGATTTTGTTTAGAAACTGCATTAACATAATTGTTTGTTTTTGTCCTAGGCAGTGGTAGAAATTCTTGAATGTCCACAGGTTAATTTGTCTACCCCATTAATGCACTCATAGTTACACAGCTAATCAGATTTTTCACTCCTGTAGTGCTAGCTGTGTAGGCTGTCTTGTCTCATTCAAACCTACAGTGCTTGTAAGACAGACCATGCAAACAGTGCTCTTGTTACAGTGTAACTTAATCACAGTACTGAATTTGCAGTATTCAGTGGCACAGTTAGTTTAAATATGAGAAAATTGACATTTTCTGTGGGAAAGTGCTCTTATCCATTTAAATTGTCTTTGATTGTGAGCTCCTGGCAACTACTGTCCCATCTCGTGTAGTCAGGAATATCACACCCTATTAACTGACTGACTGCCAAAAGTTAATAATGATAAACAAAAAAGAAAGAATGAAAGAAAGAAATACATATGTTGGGTTTGTAGATATATATTTTAGCTGCGAGTGGCATACACATTCTAGATTAACGGGACCTAGTATTGTTGTTCTGACATATCTAATGGGTCAAGCAAGAAGCTTGTGGTATACAGACAGAACCCTGTCATTTTAAGAAAGTGTTTTACTATTGTGTTCATTAAATATTCAAGAAAAAACAGCCCAAATCCACCGTTTGATATACAATTTAATACAATGCTCAGGACGTAAACAGCATAAACAGCATAAAATCGACAAAGCTTTCGAGTAAAAACTCTTCTTCAGTGTTTGATAAAAATGTGCAACCATAACATGAGCATATATACAACAACATAACCAATCACAAGTAAAGCATAATAATATCAGCAATTACAATTTTAAAGTGCCCCATGTCTTATAAGACTATTATACCAACTTACTTAAAACTAAAACTGATAAGGACAACACATATTCATATTAAATCATGTTTATCTTTTAAAATAGGTTTTATACTTTTAGTGGCATTTTAAAACAACATCTGTTTTATAAGGACATAAGAAGAGATGATATTTTACACAAATCTATTAATAAATCTGGCACTCAACCCTGCTATAACTGCACACATTGTGTGGATATTAACGTGGATTTACATACTGTACACCCAATAAGCCAAATGTTGTTTGAATTACCCAAACATTAACTGGGATAACTACTCAAGTACAAACTCTCTTGCCCAACATTTCCTAGAATTTAAAAACTCAAACACCCTATATCAACTGGTCAACACCCCCACCACAGGTGACAACATATTGGACCTGGTCATCACCAACATGGGCGACTGGTGTTACACAGCAGAGGTCAACCCCTTGCTGGTTAGATCTGACCATAAACTAATCACTCTGGATATCCACATTCTGCCACCACCCCCGGTCTAAGAAACCACCGTGAAAAACTTTTCAAAAGCAAACTTCATATTGCTTAAGACTGAGGTGGGAAGTTTCAAAGCCCCCATGCTAAAGGATAACGCTGTTCAAGCTGCAAAATCCTTTACTAATGCACTCTATGGGCACCTACAAGAATGCATGGATCGTGCTATCCCAAACAAAACCAAGACTCACTCCTCAATGAAAAGGAAACCAGTCTGGTGGACCCCTGCCATAAACAAGCTATACAACAGAAGGAGGAAACTAGTACAGAAGAGAGTAAAATCCTAAGAAGGGAAGACATCCCTGATCAGTATTAGCAAGAAACTACGTTCCCTCATAAAATCATCCAAGGCTAGCTTCAAAAAAAAAATTGCCATGGACTCCAAAGATAACCACAAGGCATTCTTTAGCTATGTCAAGAATCTAAGTGGCAATTCCCAGATCTGCTCGGAGTTAGTGCAGAATGGCACAAAATTCACTGAATCAACCAATATAGCCAACATCCTGGCAGACAGGTTCAGTGCAAACTTCACCCCCCTCTCACCCCCAAAAGGGCCCATAACTATATCAGAAGAATGTAGTGCCCCTGAAATCACACTCAGGTTAAAACAGCCCTCTCCAAAGCCAAAAACACAGCATCAAAGGGATTGGATGGTGTCCCAGGCTGCATCCTACACAAGCTCAAAGATGAACTAACCCCTCACCTAAACACACTGTTTAAACTCAGCCTCTCCACAGGCTACTTCCCCACAGAGTGGCGCACAGCAACGGTTATTCTGCTCCACATAGGTGGAGCCACAACGGACCCCGGAAACTATTGCTCTATAAGCCTGACTAGCTTGGTCTGCAAAGCTATGGAGTGCATCATCATGGATCTCATTAACAGAGACATTAGAAACCTCCAAACACTGGACCCTACCCAGTTTGGCTTTGTTAAGGGCAGATCATGCCTCCTAAACCTGGTGAACTTCTTTGAGACAGTTACCAAGGCTATAGATGAGGGAAAGGTGGGCCACACAGCCTACCTAGACCTCGCAAAGGCCTTCAAGACCATTCCCCATTCAGGTATTATAGACAAGCTCACCAGCCTGAACATAAACCCCTATGTCATGAGATGGGTTGCCAACTGGCTCACGGACAGAACCCACATGGTAAGAGTTGCGGGAGGTAAGGCTGACTCTAAACTGGTTACAAGTGACATTCCCCAGGGCTCAGTTCTAGGACCCCTCCTGTTCGGCATATACTTCTCAGAGGTACAGGCAAGCACAGGAGGACTATGGCTGACCAAGTTTGCAGACGACTGCAAACTAGGGGCTATAATTGGCTCTCCGGCTGACACAGACATCCTCCAAAAGGGTCTCACTGAGACAGATACCTGGTGTCAAAACCATGGCCTCAACTAAATATCAAAAAGTGCATAGTCATCCCCTTTGGAAAAAACAAAGTACCCACGAACTACCACATAGGTAGTAGCCCCCTAAATATGGAAGATGTAATAAGGGATCTGGGGACCCAAGTAGATAGTAACCTCTCCTTTGAGAATCACATTGCCAAAGTGGTTAGAAAATCCTTCTATGTGGCCCACCTAATCACAAAAGGGTTTGCATCCAGATCGAAAGAGGTCATCGAGCCCCTCTATGCATCACTCATCAGACCCATCATAGAGTACAATGCCCGATTTAGGATGTACCTTACAAGACACCTGCAATGACTGGAAAGACCACAGAAGTACCTCACTAAGAGGATCACTGGCCTCAAGCAGATGCCCTATGCAGCTCAACTGAAGAAACTCCAGCTGTACTCGATTGCATACTGCCTAACATACAAGGCCATGTCCAAACCAGAATTGATGGGCATGCTCCACCTTAAGAAAAACATATCCCCTCGAGCCACACGGTCCAGGGATCTAAACCTCACCACAACCATAAATAAGACATGCTGGAGGGATAGATTCCTATCCCAGAGACTTCCCATGCTCTGGAACAAGATTTCAATCTACATTAGGCAGAGCTCCTCGCTAACCCCCTTCAAGAGAAACCTTGGCAAGTGGATGGGAAACAGAAAGTTTACCCCAGGGATCACTTCAATGGCTCTGCTGGGCAGAGGCACAGGGAACTAATCTAAGGGGATGGCGAAAGCCAACACATTCCAGCTAGGCTTATAAATGCCTTCAGGCAGATAGCCTAGTACCTACCTATGAACCTATGAATTTAGAGCTGGAGGCACATGCAACACAGAGAATGTGATATGTTTTGCTAACTGTGTCTGCTGCCGATGTTTTTACATTGGTAAAACAAATAAAAAGTTAAAGGAAAGAATACCTACTAATGCATTGGCTAAGCATGTAGCAACATCAAGTGCAGAACACAAATTTCAGTTTAGAATTTTGCAAGTGGTGACTAAGACTAAAAATGGGGGTGATTTAGTAAGTAAAATGGAATTGGCTGAATATAAATGGATTAGTTTTTTAGAGCTGATTATCTACCAGGTTTAAATGCCACTAACAGTATAAAAACTATTTTAAAAGATAAGCATGATTTAATATGAATATGTGTTGTCCTTATCAATTTTAGTTTTAAGTAAGTTGGTATAATAGTCTTATAAGACATGGGGCACTTTAAAATTGTAATTGCTGCTATTATTATGTTTTACTTGTGATTGGTTGTGTTGTTGTATATATGCTCATGTTATAGTTGCACATTTTATCAAATACTGAAGAAGAGTTTTTACTCAAAAGATGTATCGATTTTATGCTGTTTATGTCCTGAGCATTGTATTACATTGTATATCGAATGGTGGATTTGGGCTGTTTTTTCTTGAATAAATTTTTTTCTTCACTTAAATCCTTTGACTTGTTGGAACACCTGCTGTTTTGTGTTCATTAAATATGGTGCACAGAATAAAGATTTTTCTGTATATTTTTGTTCCTCTGCCCACTGAGCATTGAGCCTACCCATTCACACACTATTCCTGATTACCTGGAGGTGGAGACATCCTCATTTCAGATCTATTTGAGGAGTCTTGTGTAGGCTGCATCATCCAAACAGGCCAGCAATGAAGCACGATAAACCAAATAAACGATATAAACAGCAACCAAAAAGGACCAGGGATTCCAATCAACTGGAAGGATGTGCCGCAGCAAACTCACTCACAATTCTGTAATCCACGCTGTATAATTGGTAAAAACTCGAACACCACAGCAATAATGGATAATTTTATTGTATAAAACACAAATGAAACACAAATTTAACCTAGGTTTCGTCCGATATGACGAACTTCTTCAGAATACACTCTGCAGTAGATTTCACAACTTAAATACACAGATCACACCCCAATTAATGTATATTGACTAATAGATACGATAAATAAAATTCCAACTTACTAACGAATGAATGCATAATTGTAGAAAACTAATTAATACATTACACTAAAATGAATGTACTTGACATTAAGCTAAATAATATATTAATGTATATAAATATAAATATAATACATTATATGTAAATGTAATATGAATTATCAAACCATCCATATCATTGTATATAAAACAATAATGTAAAACAACAATATAAAACTAACTCACTAAATATGAACTGCAACCCTTAATACCACAGGTTATTGAACATATGTATTGTACTAATTCTATAATAATATGAAGAATACTATGAAATATAAAATAAATTATATATATATATATATATATATATATATATATCTATATACATATATATAAATATGGATGTTGTGAATATAAATTTGAATTAATGTTTGTGATACATAAAATATGTAAATCTTATAAATGATAAATGAAAAATAAAAATAAAAATAAAAACTGTTTCATGAATTCTATACAGATAATAATTGTTGTTAACATATTGTTGGAATTTT
Organism: Protopterus annectens; assembly: GCF_019279795.1. Classification (NCBI taxonomy): domain Eukaryota; kingdom Metazoa; phylum Chordata; order Ceratodontiformes; family Protopteridae; genus Protopterus; species Protopterus annectens. The sequence goes on from NC_056735.1 coordinate 885,632,046, forward strand.
ATTTATCGTATCAATTAGTCAATATACATTAATTGGGGTGTGATCTGTGTATTTAAGTTGTGAAATCTACTGCAGAGTGTATTCTGAAGAAGTTCGTCATATTGGACGAAACCTAGGTTAAATTCGTGTTTCATTTGTGTTTTATACAATAAAATTATCCATTATTGCTGTGGTGCTTGAGTTTTTACCAATTATACAGTGTGGATTACAGAATTGTGAGTGAGTTTGCTGCGGCACATCCTTCCAGTTGATTGGAATCCCTGGTCCTTTTTAGGCCAGCAATGAAGGTTCTTTGTGCTTCCACTGGCATCTTGGCCATGGCAGCATTTGTAGTTTTAACCCTCGCCCCACCACCTAGTGTTGATATGCCCACCCACTTGATTGCAGGGGTCACCTACTACCCATGTCTATGTATGCATGCTGCTCTGTACGTGCTACAGGAAGCCACCATTACTGGTTTGCACAGCTACAGTGCACACCCTTCCCAGTGGGCTATTAATTTCTGGATTATATGTGCCTTCTGTTGCACTGGAGTGCCAGATACATTCAGACAGGAACCACAAGCTTGCTTCCCAGGGTATTTGCCACCCACATTTACCTGCCAGTCTGTCAGTCAGTAAGTCAGTCATTAGTTAAATTTGGGTCACCTGCGACATAGCTAGAGCTTTATTTTTCTATGGTATCAGGCTGAAGTATGTACAGAATAAAGTTTTTTTATATGTATTATGTTATCTTTGCAAATAATGAGTAAAATATGTTTGAACAATTATTTTATTTATCTAGTTAGGTAGTTATGAAGTCCTGAGTACTGAACAAAATATTAAATTTATAGAAAGAAATGAAAACATTTCCAAAGCTTTACATATTAGATGTACACCCATAACACAATCATATTCTATGGTAAATGACTTAATAATCTATTTTATTTTTGTCTGCAGATAGTGACATCAAATTCAAAAGACTCATCATGAAAAACAGTTCTACCATCAATGTTATCCAGTTGCCATTTGAAGATCTGGGGAATATGTCTTATTTTTATTTGTTTTGCTCCATTGCACTGTATGTTATTACAGTAGTTTTGAATCTTTTACATATTTCTTTGGTCATATTTAAGGTAGAGCTCCAGAAACCTATGTATATCCTTCTGAGTAACTTATTTCTAAATGATATCATTGCTAGCAGTGCATTCTTACCTAAACTAACAGCTGATATTTTATCTGAAAGTAAAACTGTTTCTGTAAATGAATGCTTTTGTCAAGCATTCTGTATTCATTTTTCTCATCAAAGTGAATTAACCCTTCTGACTGCTATGTCTTATGACCGCTATATTGCTATTTGTAACCCTTTAAGATATTCTGTTATAATGAATGCTAAGACTACATGCAGACTTTTAACACTAGCATGGTTATACTCTTTCCTGATATGTTTAACAGGACTAATTCTGAGTTTGAGACTCTCACTATGCAGATTTTTGACAGAAAAACTTCACTGTGATCATTATTCAATTCTAAAAATGTCCTGCTCTGATTATTCCATCAATAATTTGTATGGAGTATTGGTAACTATAATTATTGTAGCAGTTCCTCTCTCACTTATTACGTACTCCTATGCACAGATTATAAGAAACTGTTTGTTACCTCCTAGAAAGTCATTTTCAAAGGCACTTCAGACATGCCTTTCCCACCTATTAATCCTTGCAATTTATTTGTCTGGTTTTGTTTTTACAGCAGTCGTAAACCGTTTACCATCTAACTATATTCCACCTAGTGTGCAGACATTCTTTCAAATAGAGTTTCTTATAGTACCTCCTCTTGTCAACCCAATTATTTATGGACTGAGGAGTAAAGAGTTTAAACAAGCAGCAACTCAGTTTGTTACAAGTTTAAGAAACAGTATACACCTAAATAAAAAAATATGATTCAATCTATTCAGTTTCTGCTGGAAGTGACAGAAAATGCTTTTGCATAAATGCTGTAGACAGAATGAGAAGTAAAAAAGAAGCTGTAAAGGATCATCGGTAAGACAAATAAATACTACCTGCACCGAATGTACAGTCATGAATGTGTAGCAAAGGCCAACATTTTACTACCAGTGCAGTTTGCCTTTTTATGATGTGTAAGTGCCTTGTATCGATGGAGCCATTAAATGGAACATGGATACATAATGAAGGCTATCCATAAAATATATTCTGGCTATTGAGATGGAATTAATGACTCCAAGTGCCCTTAAGACCCTATCTCATGAAAGATGGAGGTATATACAATTTCTCAGTGTGGAACCTGATTCCTGATTGTTGCCCATACAGTTTTCCACCACCAAGAAAATATAATGAAATTAAAAATCATTCACTATAAATCAATCACATTATTCATGCATATGGTAGACAACCGAATCTGAGGACATTCAAGAGTTTCAGAGCAGTACTCAACTAAAAAGTGCAAGAAAATTGAACAAAGCCAAAAATAATTGGGGAGGGGGGGTCAAAGGCCCAAATATGGTAGAAATTTTAAATAGTTTTCATATAAACTTAGAAATTGGTTAGAGTAATAGTCTTTGCATTAGCATGCATTTTCTGAAGGATATCAAGTCTGAAACTCAAATGTATTTTATTATATAATGAAACCAGTAATCAATGATTTGCAGAAATCTAGGCATTTTATGCGAAACAGACCAAAAGTATGAGACAAAAATCTGGGCATTCTGTGAAAATGTATAGAGCTGAGAGGTATGCCAAAGCCCTCCCCATGACAAGGCCTGCACACTATTATTGCATATGCGATGGTGGAATTGAGAGGAACAGTGTATAAGTAAGCCTTTGTACAAGTAATAAGAAGTAAAACAAGATGATTCCATTAATGGGAGGAAGGAATACCCAGAACATTGTAACACATAGTGTCTCAGGAATACTGCCTACAAAAGTGATTAGTAGGCAGGAGGAAAAGTGGACATGCTATAACATCATGTATATACAGAAATAAAATGGTGTAATTTTGTATGTGTGTGTGTGTGTGTGTGTGTGTGTGTGTGTGTGTGTGTGTGTGTGTGTGTGTGTGTGTGTGTGTGTGTGTGTATGTGGTGCAAGTGTGTGTGTATCTGTATCTAAATATGGGTCAAGTGAAACTATTCGATCACAATGTCAGTATTCAAAACATTCACAAAAATGGTATACTTGTTAAGGTGTTTGATTCACAGACACAAGGTACAGTGTTTGATTTTCACCCTTGAAAGGGAAATTGGCTAGGTTTAGAAGGGCATGTTAAGAAAGCTAGCTTAGTAATTAACTATGAGCTATAACAATGGAAAATATTGACAAGATCACTGTTATAACTGGGAAAGGAATATACCCGTTCTCAGCTATCATGCAACCTTGGAGCTGGCATGCATACAAAAGTATTAGTTTTGTATTTGCATGCTGTCTTGGAGTATGCTCAGTTTCTGTAAAATGTTGTGTTTTAGATGTTTTCTGATCAGTGTTTTGAATGACACTGTGATAGATTGAGTTCAGTAAAACCATATATAATGATATAAGGAAGAATTTATCATTGATTTGAACTGTTGCCACAGAAACTACGTTAACTAGAAAAACTAAATAATCTCATTGAGTAGTGCATACATTTCTGTATTGCTGATGACAACTGTTTATAATCCACATTTGATTTATGAAGTGCTAAGGATTCTTTACAATTCTTCAATTTCTAAATATTAAACAAAAAGATAACTTACTGGGCTTATCCAACACACAGTACAAATATAACACCCTACCTCTGCTTTTCCTGCTAAATGCAGTAAGCCAATCTTTTTTGCTGTAAAAATAAATGCTCACAACTTGGTCAGTTTTCAATATTCTCACATCAGACTTTCAACATATTATGACTTCCTACCTCATGTATAATTAACTGTCATTGTTTAATTCCATCTAAAATTAGTTTCTTATTTGATTAAAGAAATGGCATTTCTGAATGGAACTGACCAATTGTTGCAAAGCTGATTGAATGGTCATTTGGGTATGGTATTTTGAAAATATGATCCGAGCATATTAAGAGATGATGATGTTATCAGAAGTTGCTAAAGTAGTCACTAGTTAATACTAAACAAAAATTAAGAAGTACGATTCTATTTTCCTTACAATAACTACTAACATACTCAAATGCAGTATTAAAACATCTTAAAACCATACATAAAACACACAACTACACTAAAACAAATACAGAGGTAATTTTTCTAGTTTTAAATATTCATAGTATATGCTTATTTAATTTATGACTAAGTTTAGTAAGGGAAATGAGAGAATCATCTAAGCCAGCTGGATAAGAGCTGGTCAGTATTCAGTGTGAATAATATGTAAAGGTGAAGAGTGTATTTAAAGAATTAGACCTGGTGGATAGAGTGCCTGAAGAACCATGGACAACATTTATGATATTATCCAGGAAGTGGCAAGTAAAACATTTTAAGTACAAGTCAATTAGCAGGTGAAATGGCTAAATGCGGAGGCTTTAGAAGTGGCTGAATAAAGAGAGATCAAAAAGCAATGATGATATGTAAAATTGAATGGAGAATTTTAAAGAACAGCAAGAAGGGATAAGGAAGCATATTTACATGAGCAGTATAGAGAAATGGAAAAAGATAATAGAATGAGCAAAATAAGAGTTGTCTTTATGAAGGCTGGCGATATTAAGGGAAGCTTCCAGGTAAAATGTAGGATAAACAACACGATGGAGAGATCTAACAGGAAGAAAATATATTAATAATACAAAAAAAAAATCCTCAAGAAGAACTCTGTCATGATACATACAATAGAATTTTCTCTACTATAGAACTAAATATCCTTGAGGCTGAAGTTAAATGGGACATGGAATGCGCTGATAATACCAAGGCTGCAGAGAGGAATAGAACTCTAGTTTAATTGTTTACAATCCAGTAAAACTTTGGTATTTTAGTGTTACTTATAGTTGTAAGTGGCTATTGATTTTGGAAAGTCCAGTTTATGTTCCAGTCCCCAAAAGGGGAAGTGCTAGATAAATGCTCTAGCCATTGAACAATGTTTTATATCATAGCAAGGAAGCAAAGTGCTCAAGATCCTGTATGCTAACCTCCACTATAAGGACAAGACCTTCTGTATGTAGAGTCTGCTGGAGAAGAGAAGAGAAGAGAAGAGAAGAGAAGAGAAGAGAAGAGAAGAGAAGAGAAGAGAAGCGACACCAGAGATTAAATTACCAAAGTCCACTGATAATACAGAAAGCAAGGGGGTTTCAGAAAAATATTTACTTTGCCTTTATGGACAACACTAAAGCTTTTGTCATTGTCGACCATAATAACACATTCTGACAAGTTCTTTTATAAAGGGGGGATATCAGGCTACATTTTTTTCTCCTGTGGAATCTGTATGTTGAACAAGTTATAACTAAATATAAAGTAATTGACCCATTCAGGATTGAGAAGGAGTGTGAAGAAGCTGTATATTTCCACCTTACTTATTTAATTGTTATGATGACGACATCATATAAAATTAATGATGGGTTAGATAATGAGATGCTGGAATCAAAACTACCAGGAGAAATACTAACAACCCATACCTCTCAACTGTACAGATTTTCTCAGAATGTCCAGATATTTGCCTCATATTTTTGGTCCATTTCTCATAAAATTGTGTTTTTTCCTGGCAAATCATTGAGGGTTGAAGTCATAAAATAATGACTGATATTTGCGTTTCAGACTTTATACCCTTTAGAAAATTCATGCTAATGCAAAACCTGCTATTCTATCAATTTTCTAGGTTTGAAAGAGCAGCATTTAAAATGTGTCCCTATTTTTGGGCCTTTGTCCCCCCATTATTGATCACTATGTCCGCTTTTCTCCCTGAAAGAAGTTCAGAGGTATGTAACAACCTTTGATATCTAGATGATATCACTGTAAAAGCTGTAAGTGAGAAGAGGACTTCAGGATTCTGCTAATAAGGTGACACACAGCAAAAAGTTCAAAGGCTATCTTACTTTTCAACACAGGGTGAAATTTGTACTGACTTTGTTAATATCTTTGTGGTATTCACTGGACCAGAGGAGATACCATTATGAATAAGTTTACAGAAATGTTGAGGATCACAATATATTCACAGTTTACTACCAAGGTTCATAGGTTCATAGAATCCAAGTTGATCCACTGTAGTAGTCAAAGTATGTATTGTCATAAAACTCACACATCAGAGATATGTAGCACATGGTCATGTAGATGGCAAATAAATAAGATAAGCCTCAAGAGAAGTGCGCCTGTGACTTTCCCACTAAGTGCTGTCATATCATTGCATTAGCAAAAGAGGCTATTGCGGTAATTAAAATAAAAAAATATAAAAACACATATATCATGGAAATGTAGCACACGTGGAGATGGATGGCAAAACAAGAAAAAAATATAAACATCAAGGGAAAACAGCATCTAACTTTCCCACTGAGTGTTGTCACAGCAAGGCATTAGCAAATGAAGACATTGCAGCAGTTAAAGTAAAAATGGGTCATAATACACTCAGATCATAGAACCATAGTACATGTACTGATTGCAAATTGAAAATCTGTAAAACAACTAACTACCCCTAGGGAATTTGAAACTACAACCAATGCATTGGCACAGTAAGAATAATTACATAAATACAATGAGCTATCAAAGGAGTCTGAATAAAGGCAATAGCTTTACTTTGTTTCAGATTGCTATGTTCAGAGAAGCTTAGCTCAGTTGTGGAATTGCTTAGAGCATGCTAAGGAGTTTCCATCATTTTTCCCATAGCATGTTGAGTGCCATTCATCTGTGGTCATATATTGTCCCTTGTGATTGTCATCTGTGTTGCTCTCTGCCAAATGTCGCACAAGATATGAGCGTAAAAACATGATTTTGAATTATATGCCCATTCTCGGCATGTGTGGACATTGGAAAACGACATACAAACAATCATGAAATTAAAACCATTCTACCAGTTCATTAACGAAGTACATGTCACTCTATGAGTAGACTGAGACATTAAAGCTGTCACATACATGTGTCATGTTTAACCTACTTTGTATGTTATTTGCATGTTATTCATGCATGATATGGATTAAGTATTCTGCTACAGAGCTGACTTCCATGGATTTGAAACCCTGATATCCTAAAGCTGTGCATCATCAGTAGGAAGCACAGAAAAAATTACAGTAAGGGATCAGAAAACACATTTCAAGGAAACATTGGAACAATGTGGAAGAATGAAAAATGAACACTAATAAAAAGCATACAATAATCAGGGGATGAATACCCTCAAATCTTCTTCCTCTTTTGTGGACAATGTACATATCACTGCCATACTGTTATATACACGTACTATGGTTAGTATTATTTCATATCTTCATAGTAAGGGATTATTGCATAGTACAGATTGGTTAGTATACTACTATAAGGTGGACCTCCATGGTTTTGTACCCCTACCATCCTAACTGTTACTTTCTAGACCTATACATTATCAAGTTGAGCCCCAAAAGAATTTATAGTAAGGTGGTTAGAAAACACACATTTCAAGGGAATGTTAAAACAAGTTTGAAAAAAATGAAAAATGAGCATTGGTAAGTAGAATATAACAAGCAGGTGATCAAAACTATCCTCATAGTGTATCAACAATGAACGCATCCCTTCATGACTGCAATGAGCCATGGAAACTATTATAATAAAGCTATTAACTTCACATTGTTTCAGTAATGCTTGGTAACACACATTGATGGTCAGCTCATTTGGGGTATAGATGCCAAGTTATTAATGCATTTAAACTTGTTTTCTCTGTTGCTACCACAGGATAAGTAGTGTCATTTTTCTATATTTATATATGGACAGTAAAGCTGTTCTCTGCCAACTGTCACACAATGTATGATGACAGATAGACAAATGTTTTTGTTGCTTTATGATTCATTTTCGGGCATATGTGCTGTGCGATAATGTATTTGTGATAATATTGAGGGATGTAAAGTATGTAGGACAGAAATTAAAAAGGGCATCAAGCAAACAAGAAGACAAAAGGTAAGGAGATAAGGACTGAGGTGGATAAAGAAGGTACGCATACCCTATGAACCCATCCTTTGTAGTGATATGATACATAGCAGTACATTAGCAAGAGCAACCACCCCACACTAGGCAGTAGGATTTTGTATTCAAATAAAAGTATTTAATTGCAGCATGCTGTACTCCTGAACTGCTATCCTTCAGATGAGACATTAATCAGAAGGTGCACTAGCCATTTTAGTGACTGTTCAAGCAGAAGTTAATGATTCTGTGGCACCTTTTACAAGCAGAATATCTAAGTTCCCCCAGTATCCTGTTCAGATTTCTCATGCACTTTTAATATCATATCAGGTCTATCTCCCATTAGAAATTAACTTTGGTAAGTGCATCCACTTGCATAACAAATGAAAATAAATAAATTAATTAATTAACTGTCTGATATCTCCTCACATACTTATATGTGGTATTATTGGGAGATCCAAAAATGAGCCACAACTGTAGTGGTGAAAATGAGTGCAGCTGTAGATGTAACATTTTCTTTGCTGATGACTCCTTAGCAAGACAACAGACACAGGAGCTGAATATCATGCTATGTGCAGTTCTGAAGCTATAAAATGTTGTTACTACCCCAACTTCAAACTAAAAATTATGTGTGAGGAGGAGGCATGTGCCATAGATTGAATGGGGTCTGGTAATTTTATTTGAATAACAAATTTAACAAATTAATTAGATAGTAAACTATTTGATAGACCATGCCACTGTCACATGCAGTGCAGTTAGGAGATATTTTAAAAAGGTTTCTGCAAATGATGGTAATAACAATCGACCTGGATGTAGGTGGGACATGTCTTCTGCTGATAACTAGTTAGAATAATACCTAAAAGCATAATAACATGGGATCTGAATATAATGTTTTGTATACTTCTGTAGTTATGCTGCTAATATCCCAATTTTAAACAAAACACTTTGTGTTACCTTGTCTGTGTCTCATCTTAATGAAAGTGGTCAAATTAGAGACAGAGATAGAGAGAGAGAGAGAGAGAGAGAGAGAGAGAGAGAGACTAACCCCAGTTCATTTGTATTTATTTGTTTAGGGGAGTTGTACTTCATAATTGTATTAACATCCTCCCTGATATGGGGGTTGGTTTAACTTTTATTAGTTCATAAAGCATTCCTTATGTGCTAATACCTGTTTATTTCCCAGAATGTATCCTGCAGTAATCATATATCATCCCCTTCCCATTTAAAATTCATTACACCTCTTTTCTCCTTAAGTAGATTTATTACTTCACCATGTTCAATCTATCCAAAATAATCCACTCCTTGACTCAATCACTTACTTCCCCTTCCTCCTTAGTTCACTAGGTCGGATATCACTTTCTTCCCTCATCTGATCTATATGGGTGACACCATAACTCCACCTCCAGCCTTGAGTGCAAAAATACCTATATTAGTTTCTTCTCTAAATGTGAAACTAGTATGAGTCTCATGTGGTTCTTCCACCACGCATGGCTTAGTTGTTCACTGCTCCAGCTGACACTGTAGAGCTGCCAGTATTAGCGAAAGCTTGCATTTCTTAGAAACATCAATATTAATTTTAATAACTTTCATTGTCCCCAGGCTTTTTAACCTCCTGACCTTATCATATCGTACCACACATTTCCATCTATATTCCCTACCACTCTCATTGTCCTTTTCTTTTTCCGTTTCTGCTTACTTTCTCTTTCTGTTTCTGTTTACCCAGTAATAGCTGAGTAGGAACTATCTAGAAAACCTACATTATTGCTTTCTGCTGTCATCTTTCCTTTCTCCACTTGCCTCTATTATCAGTCAATAAACTCCGTAAATTCTATTTCTTTCATTCATGCTGCCTGTAGGATCTTTATTTGCCTTCTCCCCATTCTCATTGTATTCCTATATCACACTCATCGTCACTCCTTCATCTGCATCCCATGATCCCTATGTATTGCCGTATATTTATCTCATTTCCTCTACTGCACTATCATCCCTGTGTATTGTTGAAAATTACATCTTCCCTTAAACTCTATCTGCCAAAACCCATTCTTATAATTCTTTTTCTGTTGTCTAAGTCTTGTGTATATCCTGTTCTGTTGTACTCATTTCCACTGCAATCCTTTCACACACAGTTCATTTTTTGAGCAACCCCAAAGAAATGTATCCTCATGACCTTCACTTCCTTTTTCTATTTTCCATGTGGTCTCTTTTCACTGCATAATGCATATTTAGTAAAAGAAGGTGTCTTTTGCATAAAATGAGAATCCAGCCCAATACCATCAAATATGTCTTTAGTACATGTTACCATTTATATTTGTCTTACCACTACATACATGCATTTAACTGTATACAACATTTATGTATATATAAAATGCAGACATAATAGTTAAAGATAAGTAAATTATAACTGCATGCCCATCTTTGATTTTTTTCTTTTGAAAAGATAATTGCTCTGCTTAGAAGACTGGCTGTCCCTGTTTATCAGTGTACCATACATGTATTACAGTCCATCTGGTTTGTTTTTCATCTCTTTTATAAACATGCCTGCTGCGTCTGAGTCCGGTGAAGGACGTGATTTTTTTTTATTACATTTTGTATATCTTTATTGCACAGCTTGTAAGCTATAGTTTTTATACAAAAATACGTATGTGGAAAACCAAATAAATAAAAGTAAAATTACAGCTAACTGACATTTTGCAAAATGCATGACTTGCAATCCTGAATGCATTAGAAAGTCCACTGAAAGATATTAACAGCATTGACATTCCCATGGCAAGATAGTGTGAGCTGTTAAACACAGGATCTACACAATTCTTACAGTTACATGACTTACAGAGCATCCAAAATTACCATACATTAAGAATGTCAAGAATGATGAGATTGGATAAGGACGAGTGTGAAGCGGCAGTCACATTAATTTCATGTTAAAATAAGTTACATCAGACAAGTACGCCACCCATGAATGCAAAACGTGATCACTGTTCCTCTTCCTGCCACACACACAGTGAGGAACACTAATAATTACTACCTCACACACCCCTTTTAAGGTTAACAGAAATTTCTTCGGCAAAGCACAACAAATTATCGCAGGTTGCAAATCTGGTTGCGATAATACAGTAAGTACCTTTATCATCAATTAAATCCCTGCATGGCATGTTAAACTATGCTTCTTGACAAATGTGGTGCTTATTCACCAGCCTCTGTTCACAATTTGCGCTTTCTCTTGCATATGTATTGCTGGCATAGTTGTCTGACAGGCAATTAATATATATACTTGAAGCTCCTTTTGAGGCAAAGACAGGATCTTAAGCTTAATAACTAAGTCAAGTGACATTCATTTAATGCATTTTCTGAGAAACTAAAGCAATGATATACACTGCAGCTGGAGGATAAAGCATACTCTCCCATTCTTACATTTGCTACCTATATTCCCCTCATCTAGCTGTAATTTTATATTTGTTATACATATAAAGAATAGAAGTGGCCTTTCAGTGGCTACGAAGATTTTGTATGAATTCCGAAATGTTGTATACCTGTACTAAAAACCGGCATTTAGAGGGTCCCACCTCAAATCACATATTCACACTAACAGCATTGAGCCTCCTTGTTTATGTCAGTATATCACATTTATCTGTCATAAATGTGTACTTGGTATCCTTTTTGATAACTGTGCTCTAAGACCAAGCTTTAGCATTTTTAGAGTTGCCAACTTCAGTCTTCAGTGAGCAGAGTACCTTCATTACTACTGGAGTAATCACACTCCCTAGGGTTACTCTTGTCTCTACTCCTAGCCCTGCCTCCATAAATACCTACATCTTCAAGATATTTGCTACTTCTGTTTCTATATCAGTGGCTGATCATGGCTGTTGTCTGTAATGATTTCTTTTTGTCCTTCTCCTCCACTTCTCAGTTTCACACATCTTGAAATTGTCAGCTCTACTGTTACAAAACTTACTTCTTCCTTTTAACTGGCCTAATCATTGGAATACCATCTTTTGTCCATACCTTTATCTAAGAAAGTTGCGGCTAACAGAGTTACGATTTGACTTCTTTTAGCAAATCTATACTTGACTATTTAGATGGTGATTCTGCAGTGCATAGCAAATGACTTGATGGATCCTTTGATTGCTTCTTCTCCTCCATTTACTATTGTCATTTCCTCTCTGAAGAAATCTTCCATTTACAGATCCCACTACCTTCAGTTCTCAGGTATAAAAGTGAAAATAAAGTAATCAACTGACCTGACTCCTTGTAGCGCACCTCACCCTAAACATAAGGTGTCTTCCTCTTAATAATGAGTGCAGAGAATAAAAAAAATCAGTTAATAATTTAATTTCAATTCCATCTGAAACTTAAACACTCCAGCCACTCAGACATTGACTTGTCCTTTCTTTTTTTTTGGAATATCTGTAAAATTTATGCAATAATTGTCACTCACAGAGTGTTTGCAAGCACTATAAATCTGATTTGTATATATTCTGTGGGGGATGCAGGGGCAAAACAATCTTTTCCTGAAGAAATACCCTTTTTTTCAAATTTTCATTTGAAGAGCTATGGGGTTTAGGAGACCAACACTGAGCACTAGGTGAGCCAACTTCGGATCTGATTATATGCATAACTTGGATGGATGCTGTAATATCATAAAACAGCAGTATGCTACTCTCTTGTCATAATCTTTGGAGCTCTTAAACAGGTGAATTATCCTGCTACTGATATCTTTGATATATCTTGCACACTCACAGATATACAAGTCTTTGTTTGACCAAAACACTAGCAATGTTTGACAAATAAAATGTAATTTTCTTTCATAAACCTGCAATATATAATCAGCATCAACAGAGACTTTTGAAACTAATACCATTACATACTAATACAAACCACACACCCACCTTCGCAGAGGCTCTCAGTAAAAATCTACCCAAACAGCAGAGACCTTCAAGGCAGAAATGCACTTGACCACCACAACACAACACTAATCATGAGATACATAACACAACCAAAGCCCTTAAGACAAAACAGCATGCCCAACACACTAGTCATAGGTGACTCGATAGTGAGGCACACTGATGTCCCACTCACTAGGTTGAATAAGGAGAAAGTAACAGTCAGCTACCTGCCAGGATCTGCCACATAACACATGCACTCAGGTCCCTCAACAACAGGTACAAATATGACTCTGTCATTGTACATATGAGTGTGAATGACCTGAGACATAGCTCCCTGGACTACATGACAAGAGACTTGGAGGAACTCTCGGATTATGTAGCCCAAGCGGATATGACCCTAGCCCTGAGCAGCATCTTAGTATTACCCAGAATGATACCACAGTACAAGCAGAAAAAAAGAAGTTATGTACTTACCATAACATTCCATGTGAGTTGTTCTTCTCGCCTTCATTCTTACTGATGGGTTCGGAGCTGATCCTCAGCTCCGAGTAGGCCAAATTGCAAAGCTCGAGGTCTATAACAGCTGGAGGCCGAAAACCCTATCCCATCATGCACCTCTACCTCCCCCAGATCTTGTTTGCTGCCAACTAGTGCTAAATCTATATCAGATTCCAAAAGGAAATCATATACACAACTTGTGAGAGGAAACTTCTCAGAGGAACCAAAACCAAATGTAGAGCCTCTGTCGAACTTCCAGACATTGGATGGGGGTAGGTGGGGGCAGTCGTAGGAATGAAGGCGAGAAGAACAACTCACATGGAACATTATGGTAAGTACATAACTTCTCTATGTGAAGTTGTTCAATCAACCTTCATTCTTACTGATGGATAGCGTCCCCAGCACCCCAATCTTGGGTATCTCACGAGCGTACCTGTCTAAGGACAGCAGAACCAAATGAAGCCATGTCCCTAGAGGCCTTGTCTACTTTATAGTGAGTTATGAAGGTATGTGGCCTCGACCATGTGGCAGCTGCACAAATAGAATCAATGGGTAGTCTGGCCAAAAAGGCTATGAAGTAAAAACAGCTCTGGTTGAATGAGTCTTGATTTTGTTTTCTAAAGAAATGTCTGCAGTGTAGTATATAAAGGATATGCTATCAGAAAGCGATTTAGATAAGGTAGATTTAGATACTGCTGCACTCTGAGAATGAGGCAAGCAACTGATCAGCTCTTCTATGGTCTTTTGTCCTGTCTAAATAGAAACTAAGTTGTCTATGGACGTCAAGCTTGTGAAACATATATTCCAATTGATTAGTGTGATTTGGAAAGAAAACAGGTAATTCAATCACGTGATTAAGGCTGTACTCTGAACAAATTTTGGGTAAGAAAGAAGGGTTCATCCTGAGGGAAACCCTATCTTTGTGGAATATCAAATATGGGTGCTTAACAGAAAGGGCTTGCAACCCCGAAACTCTGCGTGCAGATGTAATTGCCACCAAGAAAATGGTCTTCCATGAAAGATATTTCAGTTCACAGGAAGAAGCAGGTTCAAAGCATGGAAGAATAATCTTGGATAGGACTAAATTCAGATTCTATGGAGTGGCAGGTGATCTAATTGGTGGTCTTAGATGTCTCGTACCCTTCAAAAAAGCCTTCACCATTTTGTGGGACATAATGCCGTTTCCTGATTCACCTATATGGAAATTTGATATAGCAGCCAGTTGTACCCGAATGGTTGCTGCTGCAGCTCCTTCATTGAACAGTTTGGTCAGAAACTCTAAGATATCTGATATGGGGCCAGAAAAGGATCAATGTTATTCTGCTGAGCCCAGATAGAAAACCTCTTCCACTTACTGAGGTATATTTTCCTGGTTGAAGATTTATGTGAGGACAAAAGAATATGTTGAGCTTCCTCTGATAAATTTTGGAACCCAGCTATTCTGGGAATTGGAGCAGCCAGGCTGTCAGTTTGATGGACTGAAGTGAAGGGTGAAGAGCTCCTGACAAGTGGGTCAGAAGATCCGGCACTGGGTCCAGGATCCAAGGTTCTTCTACTAGATGAGGCTTCAGAAAGGGGTACCAGATTTGACGAGGTCAATATGGGGCTATTAAGATAAGTGTCCTTCCCAGAAAACTGGCTTGCTACAAAACTTTGTGAATCAGGGGAAAGGGAAGGAAGGCATAAACAAGTCCCAGCAGCCAATCATGTACGAGCGCGTCCCTCTGGGACTGTCCCTGTTGAGGGATCAGGGCAAAGTAGTGGCTGCATTTGGTGTTTGTGGGAGTCACAAAGAGGTTGCAGCAAGACTGGCCCCATCTGTGACAAATCATTTCTGCTACTTCATTTTTGAGGGACCATCCATGAGGAAACAGAATTGCCCTGCTGAGTTTGTCCGCTATCACGTTGGATTTCCCCGGGATATGCATTGCCATCAGAAAGTGCTGGGTGGACTCTGCCCATTTCCATACTCTTAGAGCCTCTTGACATAGGAGATAAGATCTGGTTCCACCCTGTTTGTTTATATACCAGACTACGGACATGTTGTCTGACTGGATTGCATTTGTGCCCAGAGGAAGAGAGTCTTGAAAGAACTGCAACGCCAAGATAACTGCTCTCATCTCTAGGATGTTTATATGCAATTGAGCCTCGTGTACCTGCCATGTACCTTGGGCTGTCCATTCCTGGTAATGTCCCCCCACCTGATCAGGAAGGTGTCCGTGGTCACTGTTGCAACTGGAGCCAGAAGGGACGCCCCATGGTTCCCGATTCGAACCTTAGCAACCACCGAAGATCCTCCTTGCAAGAGTTAGTTATCAGAACTGGGTAATTTATTGGTAAATCCTGAAAAGTACATTGTGTGAATAGCAGCCACTGAAGAATGTGCATGTGAGATCTCATCAGAGGTATTGCAATGATAGCTGCTGCCATGGTGCCTAGCAGCCTGAGAATCTGAAACGCTGGTGCTTTGTGTTTTGAAAGGAGATCTAAAATTTGATGTTGTAGGGTAAGCAAGGGTAAGGAAGTCTTAAGGACATGTTGACTGTGTCTAAGTCTGTTCCTATAAATACTGTATGCTGTGATGGCAATAAGGCAGACTTTTCTGAATTTATTGTGATGCCCAGTTGAAAGCAGAGATCTAAGGCAATAACCCTCACCTGAATAAGCTGATGCCTGGTGGGTGCGGTGAGGAGCCAGCCGTCCAAATATGGAAACACCCGGATTCCTTGATGTCTCAAGTGAGCCATGACCACTGCCATACATTTGGTGAATGCTCTGGGGGCTATAGTGAGACCAAAGGGCAGGGCCCAAAACTGGAAATAACTGGCTCCCAGCCTGAAGTGCAGGTGATCCCTGGATGGCCTGGCCATTTTGATATGGTAGTACGCATCCTGAAGATCTATTGAGCACTTTCAATTGTCTTTCCCTAGGAACAGGAGCATATACTGATGGTGACCATCCAGAACTTTGTCTTTTCTACATACTTGTTGATTCTGTTGAGGTCCAAAATTGGTCTCCAGTCCCCTGTTTTTTTTGGAACTAAAAAGAATCTTGAGTAAGTTCCGGATCATTGCTGGTCTGCCAGGACTGGTTGGATGACTCTTTTTTTCTAATAGTTTTTGAACCTCTACTGTTGCTACATTCCATAGACTGGGTGGAATGTCCAGGATTCCTCTTGTTGGTTTGGAGTGGGAATGAAAGGGGATGAAATAGCCTCTGGATATGACCTTTTGTAATTTTGAGCCAGGTGCCTAGGTACAAAGATAAATGCCCTTGACTGCCTCCAGAGCAGGACAGTCAGACCTCTTTTCAGGAGCACTGGTAGGGCTTCCCAAGGAATTGATCCCTATCACCCTGGTTCTGTGGACCCCCTGCCATGTGGGCATCGTCTTCCATCATTGCCCCCTCCTCTGCCCAGGAGAAGGCTTCACCTCGTGAGTTCGAAAAGGCTCCTTGGGCTTTGTAAAAAACACATTTTCCCTCCCCATTGACCTTTAGGATAAAGTCTAGTAGGGGTGAAAAAACAGACTCCTACGGCAGATAGAGTCTTTCCGTCTTGCTCACATTTATTTATTTTATTTATTTGCAGTTTGTTTGCCAGGATGGTCCATTGAGCCAAGAAGAACCCATTTTCAATGAAGTCCTGGGGAGAAAAGCTCCATAATAACAAAAAAGTTATAATCAAGTAATTGTATCACAGTAAATACAGAAGTACAAATAAAATCACAGTATTTAAAGACACAAAGTTAAGAAAAATGAGAATTGTTGTAAACTTTTGCTACTACTTTACAAGGGACAGAAACAGGAGTTTGAAGTACATGAGATGACTGAGGTATAGCGAGGAGAAGAGATTATGTGGGATGGGAGCAGGAGCATTCCCAGAGAGTTGTTAGATGTAAGTGGAGTGAGGTCTTGAAGGAAGAGTGACTAGAGATGGTACGGATGGGTGGTGGTAGGGAGTTCCACTGCCGAGCAAGGGCAAAGGATAGTAGATTTTTGCCAGGGGGCGGGTGGGTTTATGCAATTCTATCAAGTTTTGATTGCTAGATTTAAGGATCATTCTAGAAGGTGCATTTTAAAGGAGGAGGATAGGGAGGGACAGATGAAGGGGCTAAAAATGAGTTTGTGAACATGAGTGAGTTAAATGTAGGTGAGATAATTGGGTAGCTCTAACCAATTTAGTTTGAGAAGGGCAATACAGTGATGGGTAGAAGATTTATGGCTAGTAGCAAACTTGACAATCTTATTATAGCAGGAGGAGATTTTTGACTTAAGTGAGGATTGTAGGTTGTTAGGAGTGGGGCACCATATAGGAGGGAAGGGATGAGGAATGTGGTAGAGAGAGTGGACTTAGTAGAGGAAGTGAGATAGTGACAATGGCGGTAGAGCATACCAAGTTTCTGGTGGGTCTTTTTGATGTTTATTTGTAGGTGGGAGTTGAATTTAAGCTGGTCATCAATGAAGACACCTAATAGTTTGGCATCAGATACTATTTCGAGAGGTGTATTGTTGTGGCTGGTGATAGAGAATGAGTTTTTATCAATAGCGTTTGCTTTAGAAGGGGTAAATAACATAAGTTTTGTTTTTGAGGCATTGAGTGCTAGGTGATTGTCTCTCATCCACTGTTCAGTGGTAGAGAAAGTATCCTGGGTTAGTTTTAAGAGAGTGGGGATAGAGGTGGCAGAACAGATTATAGTTGAATCATCCATGTATTGGATAAGGTTTGTGTTAGGGATTGAACTGTGGAAATCATTTATGCAAATATTAAACAGAAGGGGACCCAGTATGGAGCCTTGTGGTACTCCTGTGGGGGGGTGAGGCATGGGGAGGTGGCTTTTTTCCATTTAACTGCTTGTTACCTATTTCAGACGTAACTGGAGAACCAGTTGCGAGAGGAAAGGGATAGGTTTAGATTAGAGAGTTTAGTTGAGAGAAGGTTGTGTGAGATGGTATTGAAAGCCTTAGAGAGGTCCAGTAGGAGGGTAGATACAGTACAGCCAGATTCATGGCCTTTGTTAACAGTTTCTAGGAAGGAAAGAAGAGCAGTGGTAGTGCTGTGGCCTGGTCTGAAACCATGCTGTGTCTGAGTTAGTAAGTGGTTGTCTATAAGATAGGGTAGGAGTTGTAGATGGATGCATTTTTCAAGTACTTTGGAGATAGGGGATAAGATGGCGATTGGATGAAAATTTGTGATATTATTGTTGTTGCCCCCTTTGTGAAGGGGTAAGATGAAGGCCAGTTTCCAAAGTTGGAGTACATAGCCTTCTTGGATAGAGCAATTGATTAAAATAGAGATGGGAAAGGCAATGGCTTCGGCGACTATGCTAAGAAAGTAAGAGGGGATGTTGTCAGGGGCATTGGGGCAAGGTTTCAGTTTCTGGAGAAGTTTTTTTTATGGTGGATGTGTGAATTGGTTTTAGAGAAAAAGGAGAGTGTTGAGGGGTAGAGGTATTTAAGAGTGAAGGGGAAGGGGAGGATAGGGGAGGAGGTGAAGTAGTAGGGGGGGCTAGTATTGTCAGTGAAGGATGAGGTAAATTTGCTAACTGAGTTGATGAAGAAAGAGTTGAATTGTGTGGCCAGATCTATGTCTAGAGCATTAGGGTCAGGACAAGGGTTTTCTTTTTTGCCAGGATTAAGGATGGTGGAGATTCTATTCCAGAATATTTTAGGATTTGTTTTATGGGTACTTTGTAGTATAGAGAAATAGGCTTTGTGGTCTACTGTGATAAGCTTTTTGACATTGTTGCGGAATGCTTTGTATTCATTAAGGGTGGAGGGGGTCTTATTTTTCTGGTGGCATAGCAAAGCTTTGTCTCTAAGGCGCATGGCAGTTAGTGTGTCCTTGGTTAGCCATGGGGCAGTTTTGCTTTTTATTCTTTTAGTTTTTAAAGGGGCAAATGCATCTAGGATGTTTAAGAATGTTGAGATGAAGTAGGTTATGGCATTATCTAGTTATCTAGGGGGGAGAGTTTTCAGAGGACTGCAGTTTATTGATTTTAGTGGATGAGAGAAGGTATTGGGATTAATATTTTTAAGGGAATGAGTGGAAATATAGTTATGAGATATTTGTAAGGAGGAAGGAAGGCAGTGGTCACATGTGGGGAGGTAGTCACTGAGGGAATTGGGAACTATGCCACTATTGGAGAAATAATGAGGGTGAGAAACTAAGACCCAGTCTAGGATACTGCCACTGGAGAGATCTTTAAAGCATCTAGTAGTAGCATTGATTAGCTGAGAGAAATTATAAAGGTTAATATTAAGGGAGTTTGTGGGGGACTGGATGGAGGAACAATTTATATTCATGTCACCTAAGATTATTATTTCATTACTAATGTTGGTGGAAAGCCAGGAGAGAATATCTTCAAGTACAGAGATATTGTCCCCAGGCAGAATGTATAGTGAGGTTATGCATATGTATTTGTGTTTATTTAGTTGAAGTAGTGTCAAGATTATTTCGGCGTGGTTGAATTGGGGAATAGGTTTAGTATAGAGAACAACAGATAGGGATGATGCATATAGGAGAGCTACTCCTCCATCTCTTTTGTTGGTTATATCTTTTCTGATGATAAAATAGTTGGGGGATGTTATTTCTGAGTCCTTTATATGAGGTTTTAACCAGGTTTCAGAAATAGCCACGATATCTGGTTGATTGTGGTGGAGCCAGGCATGGAGGTTGGGGATTTTGTTGGCTATGCTTTGGGCATTTAGAGAGGTGAATAGGATGGATTTGGATGTTGAGGTGGGGGTATGGGGGCCTGGATTAGGGTGTATGTCGCCAGAGAGAAGAATGGTAGTTAGCTGGTGAATTAGGTTGAGGAGGTGCTTGGATATCTTATTATCAGAGTAGAGTGTCATGAGATTTGTAGAGGCATGGTAGGTTGCTGAGGGAGCTGAGTGCTTATGAACAGAAATGAGTTTGTAGGGAAACAGTAGGTGATTGCTGATGGGATATAGGCAGGGTGATATAAGGATTGATGGGTGAGAGGGTGGTTTGGGAAGAAGATTGGTAATATGAAAAGATGGTGAATGGTTGAAGGAAAGGGGCTGAGTGAGACAGTAAATATAGGATAAGGTGAGAAGGATGAGTGTTTGAGATGAGAAGGAAGTAGGTTTATGAAGCATGGTGACATTTGAATTAATTGGTGGATGTTAAAGAGACCCTCACATCTGGTGAGGGTCTCTTTAACTTTTGGTCCAAAAAGGGAAGAACCATCAAATGGAGCGATCACAAAAGATAACTTGAAAGGTTCCGCAAAAGAACATAAGCACATCCAGGAATGTCTCCGAAGAGCTACTCATCCCATCAGCTGTGTATGATACAAGGCACATGGAAGAGTTAATGATAGAGTTAAGGGTAGCAAGCTGAGACATCACTTTGTCCACCACTGAATTGGCTACAACACCCTGGAGAGTATCTCCTAACTCTTTCAGGAGATCTCTTTGAAGCCTTGTGAAGCGGGTTAGATAGTTCAAAGACCAAAGAGCAAAGGACGTAGAACTGAACATGCACTTGCCATATCTGTCCATAATCCTAGATTCCTTATTAGGAGGATGGACAGACGTAGAGGTCTCCGACATCTCTTTCTTAATGGCTACTGCAACCACCATGGCATCAACAGGAATTGGTTTGGATAAAAAGGATTTATCATGAGGTGCTGAGATGTATTTGTTGGGCCTCCTAGGGACGGGCTCCATATTATCTGGTGACTCCCATGCCCTTTGGAATAAAAGGTCCATCAACTCATCGAAGGGCAGAGAAACCTAAGAGGTGGAGGGTTGAGACCCAAAAGCCTTCAGGAGGACCAATTAGTTCTCAGTAGGGTTAAGGGGCTGCCAGTCACACCTCTGCTTAAGGATCTATAGGATATCTGCAAAGGAGATATCCTCAGAGTGGGACTTTGGGGACCCTTCCGATTCCTCCAAATCGGTGTCAGATGTGATGGATTCCTGAGGGGAATCTAAATATCTCCTCTTACATAACCTCTTCCGAGGAACCTCTTCAGTAGAAACTTCTGTGGAGGTCTTGGAAGAGCCGGGTTCCTCCAGTGGGGCTTCTTGAGGCTCCAGGTCCATATGCTTATGGTGGGTCTGCAATGATGGAGAAGATTCTGGTGCTTTACGGAAGGAGGTGGCCATTTCAGAGGTTATGACTGTCCAGGGGGACATAACCCTCCTCATGGCATTGAAGGCACCACAGATCCGGTATGAGGAAGCACCCAGGTCCGAAGACACTGATGACTTCTCCCACACCAAAAATGCAGGCTCTGAGCCAGAGGTGGTAGCCAAGCTCATCCGCTCTGAGCCCCAAGGGGAAGAGTCGGAACCAATGCATCAGGTCGACTCTCCTCCCTGGAGCCAATGGGAGAGTGTCGGCTCCTAGAGTCCCCCGCCAGAGCAGTAGACATCAGGGTTGTCAGTGCCAACAGGTCCGTAGTGAATGTCGGAACCGATGGTTCCACAATTGACTGAACGGCTCCCTCTGGCTCCGATGTCTCGATTCGAGTCGGAGTCGGAGCAGAAATTAAAGAAGATGACTTTGTCAGTTCCAAAACTGCCTGAGTTGAAGCTGACAGAATTTTAGCCAGCGCTGGATTCTATAACAGTCTCTGTACCACAAGATCCACATCTGAATCTGAAAGTCTGAAAGCTCGAGAGGAAGCTTAGGAAGGAGTTGGTGAACCCAGAATCGGAAATCTTTTAAGGTCGGAGAGACCGGTTCCGAAACTGGGGACCGGCTCCTACCAACTGCAAGGACTTTGGAACTGAGACATGGATCTGAACTTGCAGCAGATGAAGCAGAAGATGCTGGTTTTGAAGATGATGGTTTTGGTTTTCCTGGGGAAGCAGTATCCAAGTCTGACTGAAAGGCAGACTCAAAACCCTGGCATTGAACCCATGTCTTCCTGGAGAACACAGGTGGTGTGGCCATCTGTGATAGACATTTTCTTTTTGCATTTAGGGCACTTTTTAAACCCGGACTTAGCTTTTTCAGACATAATGAAATATCTAATCTTGCAGCTAACTCACTGAAAGATATCCCAATAAAAATGCAATAATCACTAATAGTTTGACCAATTTAAGAAAGTCTAAAGCCAACTATATGGGATAGGGAGCCTGTTGCAAATGAAATTAAGCCTAACCGCCTACAGTTATAAATAACTAAGGAAAGCCTAACTCAGATTTATGGGATAGGGAAGAAAACCTAAAGAGGCACCAACAGGGCCTAACGCCAGAAAAGAGAACACAAAGTTCTTTTGATTTTTCTCTAAACTAGCACAATAAACTAGCACAATAATATAGAGACCAAAACTACCAAAAAACTACAAAAAGACACACTTATCTGAAAAAAATTACAGTGTAAGCTGTAGAAGATGCAAGATCTGTTGCAGTGGCAAACTAGATCTGGGGAAGGTAGAGGTGCATGATGGGATAGGGTTTTCAGCCTCGAGCTGTTAGAGACCTCGTGCTTTGCAATTTGGCAGACTTGGAGCCAAGGATTGGCTCCGAACCCATCAGTAAGAATGAAGGAGAGATTGAACAACTTCACATTGGTTGATTTCAAGAACTGGCTAAGTTTCTGGTGTCATTCCAAGGGGATTCAGTATCTGTCAGCCTGGGATGACATAATTCACAGACCTCAATTCTTTGCCAGAGATGATCTGCATCTGTTACCCCTAGGCTTCCAGATACTGGCTAAGGCTCTTGCCAGCCCTATAGTGCCTTTTTTAGGTGCTGTTCCAAAGACAAAATTACCACAGTAACAGCTACAAACAAATGCAATCTGAGGATCATGCTGCTTAATGCTAGAAGTCTAAATCTCAAAATGCACTTGCTTGAAGCACTCCTTAAAATGGAGAACATTGACATTTGTGCTGTAACAGAGACCTTGTTCAAGGCAGCAGAAAGAACCCCTGCACTACCAGGCTATAACTCATTTCACACCTTTCAGCACTAGAACTTTGACTGAAGATCCAAAGGCGGTGGTGTTTCCATATTCATAAAGGATGCGCATACCTCCAGACTGGTAGCCCAACATAGCGCATCTGAGATACTTCAGGTGCAGCTAACATTGGGTAAGACAGTGATTTAGGTCATAGCCTGCTATAGGTCCCCAACCATGTCCCAAGGCTCACACTCCACCTTCCTAAGCACCCTGGACAATATTAGGGTCCAACCTAACACTTTCATACTGGGTAAGTTCAACTACCCCTCCATTAACTGGGAAAACTACTCATGTATCAATACACTTGCCCTACACTTCCTGGAATTCATTAATTCAAATGCCCTGGACCAGTTCATTCTTACCCCCACTAGAGGTAGCAACATCCTTGACCTGGTCATTACCAACATGGGCAACCATTGCTCTATACCAATAGTCAACTCCTCCCTGGTTAGATTCGACCAAAAACTAATCACCTTGGAAATCCGCAACCTTCCCACACAAAAGTAACCACCATGAAAAACTTCACCAAAGCTAACTTTGGTCTCCTAAAAACAGAGGTGACTAACTTCACAGCACCCATGCAAATGGATAATAGTTGCATGACCGACAAATCATACACCAATGTATTGTACGAACATTTACACAAATGCATGGATCTCACCATACCCAATAGAACCAAGATGCTCTCCTCCAAAAAACGGAAGCCCATCTGGTGGTCCCCACCATAAAGAAATTCTACAACAGAAGGAATAAACTGATGCAGAATAAGGTGAAGTCCCAAGACTGGAAAAATTCCCTTATCAGCCTCAACAAAAAGTTGAGATCCCTCATCAAACTCTCTAAAGCTAGCTATGAAAACAGAATTGCAGCAGATAGTAAAGACAACCACAAGGCCTTCTATAGTTATGTAAAGAATCTCCATGGCAATACCCAGATTTTCTCTGAGCTGCTACACAATGGTACCTCCTGTAACAAGCCAACAGATATTGCCAATATACTGGGTGACAGATTCAGTAAACATTACCTCCCCAAAGGAAGAATCACAATACCAGTAGATTGCCATGCACCCAGTATTACTGCTGCACAAGTTAAAACAGCACTGTCCAAGGCCAAAATTACAGCTTCTATGGGACTTGACAATATCCCTGGCTGTGTTCTACATGAACTACAGAGTGAACTGGCACGTCAGCTGTGTGCCCTGTTAAATCACAGCCTCACCTCAAGCTTTGTCCCTACCGAATGGTGCACTGCTACAGTCATCCCTCTCCACAAAGGAGGAGCGACAACAGACCCTGTGAACTATCACCCCATTAGCTTGATGAGTCTGATATGCAAAGCTATGGAACGCATCATCATGGAACTAAAAAGCAAAGATATAGGGAATCTCCAAACTCTGGATCCCACACAGTTTGGTTTTGTGAAGGGTAGATTATGCCTGCTCAACTTGGTTGACTTCTTTGAGTCAGTCACCAGAGCTGTGGATGAAGGCAAGGTAGTTCATACAGCCTACCTTGATCTGGCCAAGGCCTTTGTTACCATTCCCCACCCAGGAATCATAGAAAAACTCACTAAGTTAGGCATCAACTGCTATGTCATTAGGTGGGTTGCAAACTGGCTCACAGATAGAACCCATGGTGTGAACGTAGCTGACTCCAATTCAGTCTGCCAACCAGTCACAAGTGGAGTCCCACAGGGTTCAGTCCTGGGTCCTCTCCTGTTTGGTATATACTTTTCTGAAGTCCAGGCCAACATGAAGGGACTCTGGCTGACAAAGTTTACAGACGATTGCAAGTTGGAAGTTATTATTAACTCCCCAAGTGATGTTGACATCCTACAGAAAGGCCTCACTGAGACCAATGACTGGTGTCAGAACCATGGCCTTAAGCTCAATGACAAAACATGTGTTGCCATCCCCTTTGGGAAAAACCCAGTTCCCATGAATTACCACATCGATGGTAGTCCACTGAAGACAGAAAGCGTTATAAGAGATCAGGTAAAACAGGTTGACAGCATCCTCTCTTTTGACCACCACATTGCCATTGTGGTCAGAATGTCCTTCTATGTGACACATCTCATTACTAAGGGTTTTGCATCCAGTAAGAAAGAGGTCATTGTCTCCTTCTACTCTTCCCTCATTAGGACAATCATTGAGTACAATGCCCCATTTGGCATGTACCTCACTAGACACCTGCAACAACTGTAGAAGCCACAAAAGTACCTCACAAAGAGGATCCTAGGCCTTAAACACTTGTCCTATATGGACAGACCGAAAAAACCCCAACTATTCTCTGTCTTATATTGCCTATCTGCTTGACTTACAAAGCCATGTCTGACCCAGCTCTGTTAGAAATGTTACATCTAAAGAAATCCAAATCCCTCAACACCACATGCTCCAGAGACCTCAGCCTCATTACCACAATCAACAGAACATGCTGGTGGCCCAGAGACTGCCCATGCTATGGAATAGACTCCCATACATGTCAAGCAGAGCACCTCACGCTCCCTCTTCAAGAGAAATCTTGATGAGTGGATTGGAAATAGAAAATTCACCCTGGGATCCCTCCAGTGGCTCTACTCGACAGAGGCACTGGGAACTATGGTCGAGTGGCATGATGCCAGGGTAATGCTATGGGCTAAGCTTGAAAAGGCTCTAGGGCCATTAGCCTAGTACACACCTATGAACCTATGTAGTCCATTGTCTACCAAAGCGCTATCATATTTTAGATTTTTGAAACATCATCTATTAGATATCGGAAATCTTACGAAATATGTTTTCAGTAGAGGATTTTGGAGAAAATTCCCTCAGTAAGGAAATGCTTTCCTTGGTCAGAAGACCTCAAAAAGCAAGAGCTTTAATTAGCCTCCTGCTGCTAAGGATTTTAATCTTAGGTTTTCCATCCTCCTCTCTAATAGATAGATTCTAACTATGCAAATGCTAAAGCATTTTCAAAGTTATTGTGTCCTACATGCATTTCATTTTTGACTCTAGGATTGATTCTTATGGCCTTTCCTCTCCTGCTTTTGAGATGGTTTATTTTTTGGAGGGGCTAAACACAGTATTTTAATACTACTCAAGTGACAAGTTCTATCAAAAATAACAATGGATTTATTTTCAAAAATATTTTCTTTAACTATCATGTGATAAAAGGGAAGAAATGGGAGTTTTAAAATAAGATTTAAGTAGCAGCTTACCTAAAATGTCTTTTCATTTGAATGTTAAAAGTAAAGCCAGAAATAATGAAATATACTGAGAAAGTGGAAAATAATTATAGCATTAATGAAAGGGAATTTTAAATGAATACTACAATCAGAATCTGTCTGCATCTAGTTTTCTGATTTCTGAAAATGTGGGATTTGGCATAATAGTTAAGGCATTTACCTTAGAGATTCAAGGTGCAGCGTTTGATTCTCAGATGGGGTAACTGGCTAGGCTTTAAATGGCCCGCAATGGTAGTTAGCCTAGTAGTAATCTATGAAACCTTGTGCTATGATAAGGAAAGCTAGATAAAGACCTGTCTTATTAAAACATGGCCCATGTTACCATATTTTAAAATACATGCTACTTCTGAACATATGAATCAAATAAATGAAGATATAAGAACACAAGCAGGTAGTGAAGTAGACCCATATAGACATATATGTGACTGTCATAAGTTACATGTCAAGGGAAATCAATGATTGTGATATAAACATCACTGCTATGCTTAATGGACAGAACATTTAGCAAGAATGGTATACACAATAGAGGCTATGTATATTTTGTGAAGATCTTCAATATGGCTTGGTGGAATATGAATGGAATATCAGCATAGCTCATAACCAATCATAGAGATATCATAACAGACTCATGGAAACTGCTGTCAGAAGCAGGCACAATCAAGAACAATGTACACATATCAACAATATACATCTGTGACATTGCCAGAATATGAGAGTCTAATTTATTATACATGTTCTTCAGGAACAGATGTGTATGACTGTAATGATTGTCAGTATTCTATAAGGGGAATTCATGACCCATTTTCCAAAAATAAACTGACTTTGGAGGGGTTACATAGGACAGTTGTAAACCTGGTGTTGAATTCAGAGGTAAATCTGGCCATTTTGGAGGTTTGTATGACACATAAGCCACAAGCCATATGTGCAACAATGGAATCCATGCCATCACTGTTGTCAACTATTTCTGTATTTACTGGGTTCAACACAGAATGATATTATCACACATGCAACTTGTGCAACATCTTGAAGGGAAGACTGCACTGTCAATTTCTAATAGGTATGCATACAAAAGAATAGTTCTGTATGTGCAACAAAATGTGTGCAAGCTCACTGTGTCAGATTTGCTATACTTGACTAAAGGATCGCTGGCTGATGTAGGTATCGGCCATAAGGATAACAACACTTGCAAGCAGCCCACTATTATGAGTGGATTCCCTACCCACAGCTATGTATTGCATGCATCTGCCACATTTAATAGCAATGGATAAATTGTTTGAAGCATCTGCAACTAATGTTTGAATTAAAATCTGGTGTGTTGTAATGAATGGTACAACAGTATGTGAGACTAATGGCAATGTATCAACTATGCCAAAGTGCACCGAAACTACAGCACTGCAAAGTCCAGCATCAATGAGTAAGGAAGCTGTCAAATTTGTTCACATACCAAACAAACAATACATGGAGCACACTCTATGAGCAGATGTCATACCTCAACACATGTGCCACATGATCACTGTTCCCCTGACATTGCCCATGAAAATGTTATACTGCCATGAAATTCTGACATGCATTTATATGTGTTCATGCAAACTATGAAGTGGTAATACCGATGTGATGTACTGTTACGCCTGTGATACTGTACAGTCACATTGTATGCCTGTGATACTGTACAGTCACATTGTAGACCTGTACCTAGGATATAAATGGAGTTTGTAGGTTCATAAGTTCATAGCAGAGTACTAAGGTAATGCTCCAAGATGACCAAAAAGCCTAGCCATATTTAACATGAGTTTCATAATTTTAAATATCTGTGTGAACAAAGTACATAGTTATGAGCCTATGTTATGGATTCTAAGACCAGCTGCCTCTATCCATGAGAGATGTGAGCACAACAGCAGGATTACAATATCAACCATTCATTGATGTAGGATGCAGTCAGGAAAGACCTTCGATTTAAATGAATGGGAAGCTTGTTCAAGAGAAAGGGTAGTGTCTGTCACACATTTCTATCTCTCCAACATGATTTATTATGTCAGAGGCTAGGTTATCATCCTTTGAAGAAGTAACCTGCATGCTGTTTGCTTTATTTATTTATTTATTTGCAGTTTGTTTTCCAGGATAGTTCATTGGACCTGAAGGAGCCCATTTTCTATGGAGTCCTGAGGAGAAAAGCTGTAGAAAAATACAAATAGATAGCACACATTGCACATATACATTACAGATTATCTCATAGGAATACAAAGTAAATATGATAAGAAAAGCATAACAGTGATAGACTACATCAGTATAGTTCATTAAACAGCAATAAAAAACACTTTTTTTTTTTACAAAAGTAGCAGCATAGGGTAACTGTTAAGTAGTTGGTCAAATAGTTCAATAGAGATGTGGAGATATGAGGCAGTGATGGTGTATTTAGTTCTAGGAGAGTAGGAAGTGATATTAGAAGGATTAGGTAGGATGGGAATAGGAGCACTTCCATTGTGAATTTACCTGTAAGTGCAGCAAGGTTTTAAATGAGGAGAGACTGCTGGTGATGCAGATAGGAGATGGTAGAGAATTCCAGAGGCTTGCAAGAGAGAAGGACATTAGGTGATTCCCAGCTGGATGTGTGGTTTTGTGCAATTTAATTAGTTTTTGGGAATTAGATCTTAGAAGTAGCTCTGGTTCATGCATTTCAAAGGTAGTACCTAGGGAGGGACAACAAGAGGGGTGGTAAATTAGTTTGTGTGCTTGGATGAGCTGGGTAAAAGTGAGGAGGTTATGTAGCTCAAGCCAGTTTAGTTGATGAAGAGAATTACAATGGTGAGAAATGGCTCTGTGATTTGCTGCAAATTTTGATATCTTGTTATAGCAAGAGGAGAGTTTTGTTTTGAGGGAGGATTGCAGGTTGGTGAGGATAGATGCACCATATAGGAGGGATGGGATGAGATAAGTATTGGCTAATATGAGTCTGGTGGAAGGAGAGATATAACGATTATGGTGGGTATAGCATACCAATTTTTTTTTGTGGGTTTGCTTTGATATTTACTTGTAAATGTTTGTCAAATTTTAGTTGATCATCTATGAGTACTCCTAGTAGTTTAGTGTCGGAGAGTATTTCTAGGGGAGTATTATTTTTGCTGGTAATTATGAATGAGTGTTTATCTAGGGAAGAGGTTTTGGAGGTGGTGAATAACATACGTTTAGTTTTGGTTGCATTAAGAGCCAGATGGTTGTCTAGCATCCACTGCTCAGTAGTTTGGGTAAGCCTATTTAGAGTGGGAATAGAAGGGGAGGAGCAGATAATGGTAGAATTGTCAGCATATTAGATGAGGCTGGAGTTTGAAATGGCTTGGTAGAAGTCGTTAATGAATATGCTGAATAGCAGGGGGCCTAAAATGGTACCTTGGGGAACACCTGTTTGAGTATAAAGCAAGGCTGAAGTGGCTTTATTCCATTTAACTGCTTTTTGTCTTTTTGTGAGGTAGCTGGAGAACCACTTGGTACAGGAAGGGGATATGTTTAGTTTGGAGAGTTTATTAAAAAGCAGGTTGTGGGAAATAGTGTCAAACTCCTTGGAGAGGTCGAGGAGAAGGGTGGACACGAAATGGCTGTAATTGCAGGCTTTGTTAATTGTTTCAAGGAAGGAGAGGAGGGCAGTGGAGGTGCTATAACTGGGTCTAAATCCATGCTGTGTGTGGGAAAGAAGCTGGTTGTTGATGAGATAGGGTAAGAGTTGTTGGTGGATACATTTTTCAAGAGGCTTAGAAATAGGCGATAAAATAGCAATAGGGAAGAAGTCTGGAATGTCATTATTATTGCCTCCTTTATGTAGAGGAATAATAAAGGCTTTCTTCCAGAGCTGGGGGACCTGGCTTTCTGAGATAGACCAATTAATTAGTATACTGATAGGAAGAGCAATGGCTTTTGTGGCTACTTTTAGGAAGAAGGAGGGAATTTCATCAGCGGCATTGGAAAAAGGTTTTAAGTTTAGGAGAAGTTTTTTATGGTTGATATAGAGGTGGGAATGATAGAGAAGGGTGGAGGTTTGGGGCAAGGGATGTTAGGGGAGGAAGGGATGGGTGCAGGCTGAGGTGGGGTCACAGAGGTGTTGACAAAGGATGATGTTAGCTTTTTTATGGACTCTGTGAAGAAAGAGTTAAATTGGATGGCTGAGTCCATGTCAGAGGCATCTGGGTTAGGGCAAGGGTTTTCTTTTTTCCCGGGCTGAGGAGAGATGAGATTCCTTTCCAAAATAGTTTGAGATTGGTGTTGTGGTTGGTTTGGAGAGTGGAGAAATAGGCTTTGTGGTCTGAGGTAATACATTTTTTTACTTTATTTTGTAATGCTTTATATTCATTAAGTGTGATAGTGGTTTTATTTTTATGGCAATGTGTCCAGGCTTTGTCACGGAGTGGCATAGTAGCTAAGGTGTTTTTGGTTTAGCAGGGTACAGGGTTACTGTTTGTATGTTTTGTTTTTAGAGGGGCAAATGAGTTGAGCAGGTTTGTGAAAGTAGAGTTAAAGTAGGAGAGACAATTATCTAGGGGAAGAGTACTTAATGGGTTCCAGTTTGTACTTTTTAGTACATTTGAGAAGGTTTTAGAATTGACGTTTTTTAGGCAGTGAGTGGAAATATAGGTGTGAGTTAGTTGCATGGAAGACTGGAAACAGCAGGCAAAAGTGGGGAAGTAGTCAGCTAGTGGGTCTGGGAGAATACCACTATCAGATATATAGTGAGGATGGGATACTGGAATCCAGTCTATTGTACTTCCAGTAATGGACTTCTTGGAAGGCCTGGTAGTGGAATTGATTAGTTGCGTAAAGTTATACAAGTTAATATTGAGTGAGTTAGTGGGAGACTGGATTGTGGCCCAGTTTATGTTTACATCCCCCAGGATTATGGTTTCATGAGTAATGTTGGTGGAGACCCAGGAGAGAATATCTTCAAGGGATGAGATATTGTCTCAAGTGGGAATATAGAGGGAGAGAACAAATATGGGTTTATACTTGTTTAGGTGGAGCAGGGCTGGTATCATTTCTGCCTTGCCAAATTTGGGATAGGGTTTGGTATACTGGGTGGCTAAGAGGGATGCTGAGTAAAGGAGTGCCACACCACCCCCATTTTTATGTGTTCTGTCATTCTTTAACATGCGGTAGTTGGGAGGAGTTAGTTCAGAATCTTTTATGTATGGCTTAAGCTAGGTTTCTGAGATGGATAGAATATCAGGCTGGTTATGCAGAAGCCAGGCATGAAGGTTTGGACTTTTGTTACATAGGCTCTGAGTATTTAGAGCTGAGAAGTGGAGGAGTTTGTCTGTTGTTTGAGGGGAGGGGTTGGGGGCTAGATTCAGTGTGGTAGAGGGACCTGGGTTAGGGTGGATGTCCCCGGAGAAACGGCTAGAGATAACATGATGGATGAGGTATTTGGTTTGTTTAGGGTGTAGTATACATGTAGAGAGTTTTGTGGACATTAAACTAGTGTAGTTGGGAACAGTATTTTTAGAGTTAGGAGTCTATAGAGGAAGAGCATGCTAATGTTGAGGGGGTAGACACTGGGAGATATAAGGGTAACAGTAATTGTGTAATTTTTAGAGGATGGGGTAGTGGTGTGAAATGGGGGGAGTGGTTTGCATTAGTAGGTTGGGTGATAAAGTTTAGGTAAGTTAAGTAATTAGAAGTATTATTTGAGTAAGTAGGGATAGAGGCTTGAGGGTCATGATGTTGGTTTTAAGTTGGTAGCAAGGGGTGAGTTAGTTTGGGAAGTTTATTTGATAAAGAGATTATGGTTTAGGTTAATTGTTTGGTAGTTTATTAGGATAAGTAGTGTTTGGCAGTAAACTCTGAAGGGTAGGCTTACTTTAATGGGTGATCTGTGGGAGGGGATTTTAGGAGTATGATGGGGTGTTTGGATTGGATAGTGTAAGTGGTGGGAGTGGCTAACTAAGTGTAAGTGTAGAGGTACTGAGGAGGGTGGAATTTGGGGGCAGGGTAGGGGAGCGGAGTGAGCCCGCAGGGTGAACGGAGCAGGTAGAGCCAAGGGAAGGAAGAATCAAGGTCAATGAACACAAAAAACTTTACTAAAAGCTTTACCAATGTGTAACATTTACATCAGGGATGGGTTGAAGACTGCCCTGTAGGCTAGACAGAAATCAGCCCTTATTAACCTGTAGGGGGCCGTATAGAATGATGGGTTTCAATCTTTCCATGTAGGACTTGTCTAGTACACCGTGTATCTTCCTTGTGCAAAATCTCTGGTGTTGCTCCATCTGTTGTACATGTATGGTGAGTTACATGCAAAAGGGTTCATTGTTCTCAATTACTGTTATGATGAGAGCTGACTGCAATGGAATTATAATGTCCTTTGAGCTGGATTCCATGCCCATACTTGTAAGTTGTGCTACAAAGAAGGGATTGCTCACCACTGTGGACACATGGTGGTCAAACTTACAATTACTATCTCCTTGAGTATCCAGATCACATACCTCTAGGTGTAATTGGGGTGTGCTGTCTATATTGTAATTAGGTTGGGCATTTGATGTACAAAAGAAATTAATAATGTTTTTTGGACATTTAGTGTGTCTCCATGGCTCTGGCATTATTCATTTGTGGGTGTTAATACTTTCTTTAGTATATCAATACCATTAGGGTCTATATTAGATACTCAAAGAAGAGTTTCATTGAACGCCTCTTCATCAACCTGTAAACCACGAAAATACAAAACAGCGAATGAGCATATAAGCAATTTCTTTCCCTGTGAAAGAAATCACTTACCCTAAACAAAAAAAAACACATCACTAGAAACAATACAAAGTGTGGACTTTACTCCCTCACCTCCCAATGCCCCCCACACCCCTAACTAAATATACCAACTTTGAGATCACACTATAGTGGGGAAAATGGCAAAGTAACAGAGGTGGCCAAGCGATTTCTTTCCCAGGGAAAGAAATCGCTTATATGACTATTCACTCTTTTGTATTTTCCTTATTTAATGGTAGATGAAGAGGCATTTGAGGAAATGCATCTTCAAGGATATCATATGAACCCTACCATTACTGGTTTCAAGGATTGTCCACAATTTGCAGTCATCCACAAAGCTGGTTACAAAAAGACGCTCTGAGTTTGTCTTGACTTTTGTGAATTAAATACCAAACAGGAAAGGGCCTAGTACAGAAACCTGCAGTAATGCACTGGCCACTGGCCTCTTGCTAGAGGTGAATTCAAACACTTTGACAGTATGTGTCCTGTTGCTGGTTCACTGGGCTACTCACTTGGTGATGTAGTATTTTATGGCCAGTTGAGATAGTTCTTCTGTCATGCCTAAGTGTGGAATTGTGTCCAATGTTTTGACCAGGTCAAGTTATACAGGAGACACATTCCTTCCCTCATCCATGGCCTTGGTGACCTTCTCAAAGAAGACTACCAGATTTAACAGACATGATCTAGCCTTAGCAAATCAAAAATTAGTTTGTTATAGTCTGGAGATTACAGATGTTCTTGTTGATAAGGTCCATGATGATTTCTTCCATTGGCTTACAGATGATGCTAGTTAGGATTCTGGGTCTATAATTCCCTGTGTTGGGTAATGGTCTGCCCTTACTCAGACAAATGACTGTTGCTGTCCATCATTCTGCTAGAAAATAACCTATCTGGAGGCTGTGGCTAACTAGGGATCCAACTGTGTCTGCTAGGTCATGTCTAAATTTATTCATAAGGCAATCTGGGAAGCTGTCAGGGCACATTGATACCGTAATTTTAGGCTTAGAAACTGCATAGATAAACTACTTTCTTGAGAAAATGTGCTGAGTAATATTTGCATGCATACATTGAGTAACAAGCACTGGGAACAGGTGGCTGACATTTGCTCCAAATCTGTAAGCCAACATATCTATTGCCTGTGGTTGAGAATTGGTTGTGCCATCACCAGCCATCTGTGCATATAGCTGTGTATGCCCCATAAAATGTTGTACTTAACATAAAAAAGATTTGTGAGAATACCTACAAATACATCCTTGGGTATGCATCACATGAAACACAGTGGAACCGTTAACACATCACACAACTTTACATATTTCACATCATTACATCACAAGCACATCATATGCCTATATGTTTATCGTTGGAAAGGTGTGTGTGTGTGTGTGTGTGTGTGTGTGTGTGTGTGTGTGTGTGCGTCAGAGCTCTGATACTAAATATGGGCACATTACATATGAGGTGAATTTGGCTCATGCAGAACAGTTAATGACAGAAATGCTGACAGTCACACACTGCTGCTGGGAAACACCTGAATAATCTTTGTGAATAGCAACACAATTGGACATACAATTAATTCACCATAGCTGCAAGTGAATCTGAACTGATTAAATATTTATCCCTACATCAGTGTTACAATATGTGACTGAAACAAGGCATATGTGCCCATGTAATTAGCATGATGTAATATTTCTGTATGTCACATGGCATTTCATGATGGTAGATATACACATGCACACATGTGCCATGATGCAAGTGTCACTTTGATAGTTGAATGAGAAATATGTAGGATGTTAATATATTTCACTACAAGAGCATATGCCCTATTAAGGAAACAATATACATACCATCATCACATGGCAACAGTCCTTAGGAGGAATATTACTATGGCTGTTATGGAAGGAACATGTAATTAAATGGCAGCAGTGACCACCTATACAGTACATCAAATCTCAGACTGGAATACACTGTCGTAGAGCTACCGTACATCCACACCTCAACACAATACATGTTGGTGACAGCAGCATTGACATGTGCAACATCACATGAAATCCTAGCCATTATTATATCATTTAAACCAAAATCACTATATCTGTATGATGGAAGATAGCAGGAGTACATGCATATGTGTGTATGTGTTTGATTTAATTACAAACTGCCTCTGTCCGTATGTGTCATGTTCACCACTCCATAACAGAATTAGCAATCACACGTCTGCAGATGGCTTGAAGAGGGTCATGGAAGGGTTGTGCTTCATGATGTGTGTGTATGCATCTTTGAGATGATGACATCCTCCAATGTTCTGCAGAAAGGATGTTA
This sequence comes from Protopterus annectens, assembly GCF_019279795.1. Classification (NCBI taxonomy): domain Eukaryota; kingdom Metazoa; phylum Chordata; order Ceratodontiformes; family Protopteridae; genus Protopterus; species Protopterus annectens. The sequence continues at coordinate 885,667,668 of NC_056735.1, forward strand.
TGCTGGCAGAGGGAAAAAGCAATGTTGGATTCATGGGGCTATGTTAAAGGTTCTCCTGAGTGGGATTCAAATGAAAAGATTCAAAATATCATATAGTGACAGTAATATAACACCACCACACACATAGCAGTTGAATGAGGTAAGATTTGAATATTAGGGCTGTGGAGGTATACAGACTGGATTCCATACAACACAACTGTACCATCAACACAGATGTCTGACTTTACATTGTCACAGTGCATTTTTCTAGAGGATGTCAGCATCAATATATGCTGAGAAAAAGATGTTAGTAGGACTACATCACATGCTGCTCTAAAATGGTCTGCAGAATGACAACTAACTGAACACACACATGAGGCTGAATGAGAGGTAACTGAAAATACACACAAGTTAACTGCAGTGGGATTAGAACCCGCTAGCTATCTAGATGCACATGCTATTGAAGACAGTACTTAACACTAGATCCACAGGACAATTCTGACTTTTGCATTGTCAGAGAAGACTTTATAGGACATGACATCATCAGTGTCTGTGAGAAGATGTTGGGAGGACTGTATGAAACTGCTGTGTGGTCATGTACCACTGTAAAAATTTGTTTTCAATGACACTTGAGTGATGGCATTAGGACATAGACTCATGCTCTTCTGACTACACACACTCAAACACACACACACACACACACACACACACACACACACACACACACACACACACACACACACACACACACACACACACACACACACACACACACACACACACACACACGCACACACACGCACACACACACACACATACACACACAGTTACACATATAGGCAAGCACGCAAGTTGACTAGTCCTGCTACACAGCAAAGTACTCAACATTTGCAGCATCACAGAAGTCTGATATTATCATTGTCATATACAGTTATGAGGCTCGTGTGCAAAGGCTGGACTTCATTATTACTCTTGTGATTGCTATGTGCAAAAATACTTCAAAAGTAATCTTGTTTACCTAGGTCATGAATGCATGTTGCATAACTGAGACATACATATACCCGTTTCTCAATAGGTTGTTTACATAACACACACACACAGTTTGGAATCAGCAGGAATGCAAGTGTTGATGTATGTGTGCTCATACAATATCAATGTGTTTTGATCAGTGATGACCAATGTCTAGTGTCAATATAACCCACTAACAAATGTAACAATGCAGTTGTGCTCTCTATTTCAGTAGTGTATTTGACATCGGACCTATTATTAAGATATTATTTGCAAGTGCATTGCTGCACGGCACACACGAGTCTGAGTAGGTATGTCTTCAGTGAATAACAAGCCCCTTCTCTTCTGATGTGTTTAAAAATACCTTTTGATGAGATAGAGGATAACTGGGCAATAACCATAGTAATACATGCCAAACACCTGTTTACACAGAGCATCTCTGAGAAACTAATTTGCGAGAATGATAGCAACTTAAACTTGAGAATTTGTTATGAATATATGTTATGTGAGAAATATCTGACAGATACTATGCTGTTCATACTTTATTTTATATTCGAAATGTTTTGTCATAACTTTTATGTAATGAAGAACTGTTTATATTGTCTTCCCAGTTTGCGTAGAGCTAAGTGATGAGCAAATGCATTTCTTTGCTTAAATGGAAAAAAATAGTAATATTTCTATTGCTTCACCTTCCTTTGCACAAACAGGGACATGTGTGGGGTGTCTGATTCTATTTTTTGACAAGTGTAAAGGTGTGCAAATGGATTAGATAGGAAAGCGGTGAATGGGGGGCAAACAAGGGGAAGAACAAAGGGGAAGCAATAAAGGAATTTAGAGGAGGGATTTAGGAAAGAACCATAGCTATCCACTTTTTTAACACTGTCATGTGAACATGTATAGATAATTGGATACATTTGGACTGTCACCACAACATAGATGGGTGACAACAATGTAATCATATAGTATAGCCAATTTGACCAAATCAAGTGCATGGAGAAGATACATATGTGAAGCGGAGAGGTATTTATGGAACATTTTTTTTTTTGTCGGACAGCTGCCCATTTCTTTGAATTTAAAGAAGAAAGGAATGCTGGGGTAGGGCATAGAAATGTGAGGTTTAGGTAGGTAGGCAAGACAAGGTAGAAGGTACAGACAAATAGGACAAGAAAGACAGACACAGGGATGGTGATGGATACAAAAGGTTGGGGACACCATGACTGAGGATAGGTAGGGGACACTGGAGGCACATTCGCATCAAGCATGGGAACAGTAAGAATCTAGTCCACACCCTCAGACCTATCATTGTCCTTTTCCTTGGTTTCCTGTAGGATTGCTTGACATGAGGACCTTTTTGCATTCTAAGGAGCAACTTCTCCAGATGGCTGAGGCAGGCACCAAATCTACATTCTAATACATCATACACCATCCCTAGCAGCTCCTGTGGATGATTTATTCCCACCTTCACCAATACTCCCAGAAGATACCAATGCACCAGCAGCCAGGGTAATGCTACTTAATGTGGATGGGTCAGGTAGTGCAGGAGCTGTGGAGGCAGTACTGTCAGGTTGCATCCCAGATGTGCTGGGTGTTGGTGCAGCAGCTGGTGGAGGTTGGCTGGCTGAGACACAGTAGTTGGCCTACCTCTCTGTGCTGAAAATCATTTTGTTTTTTGGCAGAAAAGTATGCCATCAGAATGGTGTGTTCACACACACATACACACACACACACACACACACACACACACACACACACACACACACACACACACACACACACACACACACACTGTGTGTGTGTGTGTGTGTGTGTGTGTGTGTGTGTATATATATATATATATATATATATATATATATATATATATATATATATATATATATATATAGAGAGAGAGAGAGAGATATATAAAATAGAGGTAAGAGGTGGGGTTAGACAAAACAAGAAAACAGATGCTTAGAACAATTATATGTCACATAAAATCTTTATTACAATAAATATACTTATATTATTATATTAACTATACAACTTTCCAAATCCAAAACAGGATTGTGAATTGAAACAACCAATCTTTGCCAATATGCAAATATTGCATATATGCTTTTAAATATAGTACAGATTAAGTTAACAACATGGCATTAATGCCAGTTTTCCTGGAATTAAAATAAAAAATAATTATACTTTTGCGATGTATTTGTTACTTGCAGGGAATTCAGCCTACCAAATCTGCAAACACTACTACACTTGCCTATTACAATTGCCAAGAGCTACAGAAGAAAAGTATGCATGCTTGCTTTTACAATTAAACTCTACATGCGTAAGTTAATGACATATGGAACAGCAATAATTGTAATGCAATCCTGCTCATTTGTGCTGCTTACAGACCTCTCTTTCTCTGAGTCTTTCTAATCTTTCAGCATGCATCTCACTGTTCACTGAAATTTCCTGAGCATCTGTAAAATAATGAGAAAAAGAGACATGAAAGCATTACTCATACCAGTCTTGGCTATCTACAGCTTTCCTTATCAGTTAAAGTTGCTTTATCTGTATACTTACACAACTGTGGGATGTCATTAGTCCTAAACTCATCCAGCCACTGGTTGAGTTGTGCCTTCTTGCACCATTTTTGGTCATTATAATGGTGCCTACATGGCTCCCCAATGTGTGCCAGTTGCCCTGGAAACAGCCTTGGCCAGTCTGCTCCAAGTATCAGCCTTATACTGAGACCCAGTATGGTCGCCCTGCAGCAGCCTACAGCTGTAGTGCATTACAAACAGTGCAATAAATATTTTTGACTCCTCCATGCAGGACCTTTGAGACATGAACTGGGCACCATCCTTCCCAGTTTCTTGCTATGTCTACAATGGTCCTCCAACAATAGAAAAAGTGTTTTCCTGCCAATTTGTGATATTGTATTTTACAGTCAGTATGCAAGCCCACATACCCATGCCAACCATGCCTGCATGATATTACGCAGACAGCAACATTGCCAAACTGAGAGGAAGGCACTTTATGAAATAGGAAAGATAATGTAACAGTTGGCATTAAGTTATGGCATGTGCACTACTATACTTGACAAGAGTTTGTCCAATGGTCAGCACTAATATGTTAAATGACTTGGCTTTTAAGACCTGAATTTGGGGGATTAATTGTATGACTTGATGCATATTTTGTGTGATCCCAACTGGACTGGTTGCTAATTCTGGTTTACACAATGAACTTTTGGCCTTTCTTGATAAATAGGGTCTAGAATATATGGAAATGGTGGTAAAACATAATGAAATAAGTATTGTTGAACTGATTCAGGAAGTAAATACTTTGGATGCACTTATAACTAATGACAGTGGGTTCAGCACTACCAGGTTTGACTACAACAGGATTTTCAGTTCTATTGATGAACAAATAACTGTTATCAAAAGTTGACAAATTAAAAAGCTCATCAGGGATGAGAGGGACTATGCCAACCATGTGGCTTGCCCACCCCACCCCCCTCACAAGAATGGCATCTAAAGAAACCCCCACATCAAACCAATGAAGTTGCAACTAACATGGACATTGAAATTGATTCAATGGATGAACATTTTTTTAGGGGAAGAAAACTTTCCCCAATTAAGACAGCCAGAACGTCTCATGAATCAGCAGGGGGGGGGGGTACGAACTTTCAGAAAAATCATTTTCAAGCCCCTGCACAGAGAGGTAATGGCTGAATGAAGAGGGGAAACAACTATTGTCCATGGAGGGGGAGGAGACAATAGAGACTGATATTTCATCACAGTGTATACCTGGCATTGTTTGAGGGGGAAAGTTCCTCAAGTTTACATATTGACCTCAACAGTACTGGAGACTTTAAAGTTTACAATTATACTGACATTTCCTTGAATGTTACTACTTGTGACCTCTTGGCAAAAGGTTTTATGTTTCTTCCTAGTCAATATTCAAACACTGTGAATACACTGGTTGATTTAAAACTTTATGGGAGGGAATTGAATTTACAGATTTCGATTCAAGGGGTAGAACAGGTATGGCAACCACTCAAGGTATCCCGTTCTTACCACCCCCCCCACCCATCCTATTTTAGCATCCTTTGAGAGAGTTTGTGAACATGATATTAGAAATCTGGGTAACAGGTTTAGAAACAATAGTTTCAGTAGTAATTTAACTAAAGAAGAGAGAGATGAGCTTAATTGTTTAAAACAACTATATGGCATCAGAATAATGAACCCAGATAAAGGGGGTGGGGTAGTCATTATGAGAACTGATGACTATATCAACAAAATGAAATCTATCTTGGAGACAGATACTTACTGTGAAAGTTCCTTAAATGAGTTAAATGGCACATACAATAGAATGAGGGGGTACATCCAGGACTTATTTATTGATGGTCTCATTTCAATCCACGAACTACACTATCTGACAATAGAATTTCCAATTACACCCACAATTTTTGGTTTGCTGGGAATCCATAAAAACATTTAGCAACCACCCACGCATCCCATTGTTGATGCCTGGGGATCAATCATACACCCCTTAGCCAAATTTCTGGATACTAAACTGAAGAAGCTACTTTCGGATGAACCTCACTTATGTATTGATTCCTGGGACTTCTTAAGGAAAATCAATAACACTTGTTTTAGGTCCGACTTTTTATTTATTCCAATTGATGTAGTAGATTTATATTCTGTCATCCCACATTACATCGGGGAGGAATGGTTTTGTGATTATTTATTTTCTAAGGGAATACCTCAGGACAAAATCAATATGTACGAACAGATTTTGGATATGGTGCTGAGAAGCAACTTTATCTTGTTCAGCAATCAGTATTATTTGTAAACACAAGGGGTTGCTATGGGTTCAGCATGTTGGGGGCTGTATGCCAATATCGTCATGTTGGAATGGAAAAAACCTACTTTGAAACAATCAACGTATTTCCGATTCTGTCATACTTACATGAGGAATTTGGATGGCATGTTTATTTTATGGGAAGGCCCTAGAGACCAAATTGTTGAATTCATTAACTATATTAACAACTCAACCTCCTTTTTGAGGTTCACATATAGTGTTAATGCATATGAAATTTACTATCTTGATGTTCTGTTAAAGAAAGGTCTGGAACAACAGAGATTTGTGGCTGAAATTTTCAGAAAAGAAACCTATTCCAATAGTTTTCTGCATTTTGACAGCTGCCACCCATTCACTCAGAAACGTGCAGTTATCAAGGGGCAATTTGTGCGTGAAGCATGAATGGTGACAACTTGGATAGGTTTCACCAGAGAATGCCTTAACTTGAAGGAAATGTTCTTGAGAAGAGGTTATCCCCTCAATTTAATTGACAACATCATGAAGGAGGTTAGTGAGAAAAGACAATGTGAGTATTTTTGCACCAATTTTGGCACCCCTAATACTGACCATCCCGATATGACTGAGTTGAACATAACTGAAACAGTCACAGACACTGTTGTGAATGACCAAAAAATTGTCCATAACCAGGAAATATGTAGGGGGCACCATTCCTCTGGGTCTGAAGTAACTAATTACCACACCAGTTTTTCAACTCTCTTCTCAAATGACGCATACACTATTAAAGATATTCTGTGTAAGAACTGGAATTTGTTGAGTAGTGACAGGGAATTTTTTAAAATCTTAGGAGAAAAACCTGTGTGTGTTTTCAAGAAGGGCCCTAACTTGAAGAACATTTTCGAACGTAATAATGATGGAATCTATAGGAAGGGTCAGATGATTAAGTGCGGGGCATGTCAATTTTGCCCTTTCATTTTGGAAGTCAGTGAATGTGAAATTAATAGAATGAAAATAAAAATACCTGAGAGGTGTAGTTGTTTAACTGAAAGAGTGGTCTATTGTGCTTTATGTTCCTTTTGCCCATGTTTTTATGTGGGGAAGACGGAATGTAAGCTTAAAAATAGGATCAGCGAGCACCTTAGGAATATAAAGGATGCTAGTGAAGTGAATGCACTTGCTAGACACATTAGTGAATACAACAATCACCAGTTCAAATTTGTAGTAAAGTCCAAAAAAGACATAATGGGGGGCAGCCTGGCCATATTTACTCGAAAAAGCCTAGTTGCTATGGCAATTACGACTTGATGCCACTCATTGGCCAGGCTTAAATGACAGCCTTTCCATAAGCAGTCTGCTTAAATTGAGGGCTTTTGAGAGGTGAAACATTACCTTTATATATGGATATGGTACAAAAAATGTTTTTTTTTAAATGGCCTTCATACCTGTTATATGTATATGTACATGAAATTTATTCATTTGTTCCCAATGGATTTTTAACTGTATACTCCAGTTTGTTTGTTTTTTCTTGGTTCTATTTCGGTTTTTGGTGGATTTTTAACTGTATGCATATTTTACTTATATGTTTTTATATGAACAGTAAAAAACAAAGCAGGAGTTAGCAGCCATGCTATGTAGAATAACAACTTTATTAGTAAAAGAGGTGAGTACGTTCGTGGTACCAGCCACTTCATCAGACCTCTGATGAAGTGGCTGGTGCCAGGAATGTGCTCACCTCTTTTACTAATAAAGCTGTTATTCTACATAGCCGTGGCTGCTACCTCCTGCTTTGTTTTTTACTGTTCATTTCATTGTTGTTGGAGGTAACTCTTGCCAGCACCGTTTGGTTTTTACTGCGAATATGTTTTTATATACATACATATTTTTTCAAAAGCATCTTAAAAGCATTTTTATATATAAACATATTTATTCTTGAGTTTATAATACATAGTTTAGGGTGTTGACATTTTCACAATCAGTTTTTATATGTATTTTTATATATTTTTATATTTTGATATTTATACTGTTTTGTGCTGAAACATTTATGTGTAGTGTTTCAGACTTCTGTTCCAGAGGACTGTTTCAGACTTGGGAGTGGTTTTCACTAATCCAGGAAGTGATGTCATGTAAGAGTTCCTATTTAAAACAGTTTACTCACTTAATTTCCTTGTATCTGATGAAGTTCCTGCTTTTATTTTTGGAACGAAAGTGCTTATACCTTCTTGTTTGTCTGAATAAATAAAGGATTCTTGTACTGAATTGTACTGAACTGGACATGTTGACTTGATTTAAAGCATACATTGGAATATTTCAGGGCTCACTGGCTCTCATTGTCTGCATACTGCTTGTGCAACGATTTTCTTGGTATTTTGTGCGATGTTACACACTGAAAAAAGTAGATTGTACATTGGGCTTCAAACTTATGTGAAAAAGTGAATGCCTATTTTTCCACATAGGTGTTTCTTCCTCATTGCCACAGAATAAGTGTTTGTCAAACATGGTCATTACTAATATACATCTTAAAGTGTGAGTGGTGCTATACTTGAATTAACCATGTATGTGTGCAACATGACAATGTCCTGATTTATGCATTCCCAGGTCTGATGCAGGAGTAATGTGTGACAATATACTGGAAATGCATATACTTCTATTACTTTCAAAGTAGATTTTTGAGTTCTAGTTCAGATTGCACAATGTATTCTGTTTTACAGCTATACTTGTGTTATGGGAGGTGTGTAGACAACTGTTAGTAAACTATGAAGTCCACCCTAGGCCTGAAAATACATTCATAATTACAGAACCATAATTGTCATGCTACACTACCTACACATATAATAAATAGGATACCATGTGAATTCTCAGTCATCCTTCTATACATAGTTATTGTTAAGTATAATTATCTTTATATTATAATTTTTGTTAAAAATTAAAGCTGGACACCACTAATAAAAAGTGAAATGTGCTGGATTAGAACCCTGGCTCATCTGGGTTCTGAGAATGAACTTACACCTTGTGCTATGGAGAAAGCTAGGCAGTAGGTGCATCTTTTACACTCAGTACTGTCAGAGTGCTGACAGCCTTGCATCGCCACTTAGCCTGTTTACGCGAAGGAAGGCAAAGCAAATAAAAAAATGTATCTGTTTCTTTGTAACAATTGCATTTTAACATTGTTTCTTTTTTCACTAATGAACCATGTTTGTGCACAGGTTAACATTATGCAAATAGCACAGGCAAATTGAATATAGATTATTTTATTAATATGATTAGTCTTTAGTTAAAAAAAAAAGTGGGACAATCTACAAATCTTATCTGTTGTGTACCTCAGTGTCTTTACACCTTGTGCTACAAACACATTGGGGTCAAAGGTGTCATTATCATCCAAGGTGCTGACAATCACTCAATGCCACTAGGCATGATTGTGCTTCCTAAGGCAAATTACATAAATTTTTATACATTTATGTGTTTGACCATGTTAGCACTAAGCAACACACCATGCAAATGTAAAAGACCAAATAAATAAATAAAATTCAAAACAGTTGGGGTGTGTTATTTGTCTTTTCCACAGACACAGCTTTGCAACAGCAATCAAATTGTGTGCATACAAGCCATTCACAATTCCTCTACAGTATTAGCAGGAATACATTTGTACATTCTCAGTTGTTTGTACATGTGTGGCATACATATTTATTGCAATGAGTAATCATGCAACCATTTCTGAATATGTTGGATGAATGAAGCTATGTCTTCTCTTTGTATTGTGTTCATTCTTCCCTTATATCTGATGTAATCTCAGACATGCAGTTTACACTGCATTTTGTATCAATTTTCTTTAAATGTGTGATAGAAATACATGAAAGTGGAAAACAGTTTTCAACAAAGGCAGGACAGTTTTGCTATTACTGATCAAAATGTTAACTGTGTGGTGTTTTGTTTCATTTAAAAGCTTTCTGAAGTTATTTCCATACTTTGTAAGTGTATTCTCACTGACACACCCACTGTAGTGAAAGTTGTCTGAACGGCTGTTGTGTTTTCCTTCTCACTCACACTAATCATTCACAGTTGCAAACCATTAGCAGCTAACAATGGTGCAGAGCCTACATTATGTTTACATGTGCTTCATGAAGTCAAAAGTTTGGCATTCAGTAATTCTAATCAGTTTACACTTCATTTGCATCTTCACAGTGCTCAGAGGGCTGAATCTGCACTATAAAAAGGTAACCGTGTAGATAGACTTGTGTATTTGAACAAAACAGAAGACTGAGATTCCTTTGAATGTGATTTATCTGCAGAGAAGGCTTATAATTTGCTTAGGTATGCTTGTATTATTCAAGTACATTCTAAACTTTGTAAAATGTTACAAATGTATGTATACAATAAGCAGAAAATGACTGTTATCTGTACGCACTTCTTATACTTCTTATACTTCACTGTTAGCATATGCATTTTTGGCAAGCATTTACATTTCAGAGAAAGATAGATTATACTTTTAGTATAATTATTATTTTTAAAATTTGATTTTACAATATTTTATGTTATTGAAAAAAATGTAATGTATGTGTCACTGACACTGGTATTATACTCTTGAGATGGCACAGTGAGAAGTGACTATCATTCATTAATTTAAGTTTCTTTTGTAAATGTGTAAAGATCTTGATAATTACATGGAAATCATATATACATTACTTCTGTGGTATTCCTTGATTTGTACAAACCTTCATTTGTTTGGTGTTTTGGGGGTGGGGAGCCACCTATCATTCTGTGATAAAAGCAGAAAAGTGTGTTTCAAGCACTTTTCTGTAGAAAATGTGTAGGGATCCTGATATTTCTGTCAGAAACATATATACATAACTTATGTGATATTCCTTGATTTGTGCAAGCCTTTGTGTGTGAGGGGGAGGTAGACAACCAACAAACTTTCAGTTGTAATAAATGAAAAGTGTGTTTCAGGTGTTTAATGTTGATAAAAGGGTAGACAGACTGATTATTTTTGTAAGTAATGCATTAGTTATGTGATATTTATCTGTTTTATCCTTCTCTGTTTCACATTGCATAGGATTATGGCTCCAAAGCCTACAAATCAATGACATTACCCTTTTAGTGACATGGAAAATGAGGTGATAATACAGACTCTGAGGCACCATGGAACCTTTCTGCTTGACAGAGTTCATGGGGATATGGCTACCTGAAAGGAGATTTGGAACTGTGAATGATGTCAATGCAATCGGAGGTCACATCAGAAATTATGATCAGGTGTGGCATCGGGCCACTAATATGATTTCATCAGCCTGGAGGAGGGCGGCCTCAGCTGCCTAAGAACAGCTGTCTATGGGGGGAGTTAGTCCTGCTACTGAGCCACCACTGACACCAACTGAAGAGTTCCTGTCCACTGTCAGAGATCCAGATGGTTAAGTGGAGACTGTGCACTTTGTGCTTTGATGTTAGTGCTGATTTTGCTGGCAGGACAAGTGCATCCCAGGATTAGCTTTCAGGTAAGCTTACATATGGTAATATTTATATTTGGTTATAGAATAAAGTACTACTTCCTGTAAAAATTTTTTTTGTATCTGTACCTATTGATAATTAATAGTTTTACAAGTGAGTTGTTCAGTACACATGGATGTGGGTAGACATCTCAGCCAAGTTTTAGTTTCAGATACTTCTTACAGGACATAGTGCTTGCATATTCACTGTCCCCCTGTGTTATTCCCATTCTGATGCTTAATTGCCATCCTTTCCTTGCTTCATTTCTTTCAGGACCATCCTCCCTGCAAAGGGGAAACATCTGCACATGGTAAACAAATGTTTATTTGCTTATTACTAAGCATTATTTAGATATATAATTATCTGTGTATGTGAGGAGGGTATAATGAGTGCTTGTATTGCTCTACTATCTGTGATTATAGGTTCATAGGTATGTACTAGGCTAATGACCCTGGAGCCTTTACAAGCATAGCCCATAGGATTACCCTGGCATTGTGCCACCCAACCTTAGTTCCCAGTGCCTCTGTCAAGTAGATCCACTGGAGTGATCCCCAGGGTGAATATTCTATTTCCCATCCATGCATCAAGATTTTTCCTGAAGAGAGCCAGTGAGGTGCACTGCTTGACATGTATGGGAAGTCTATTCCATAGCATGGGCAGTCTCTGGGTTATGAACCTGTCCCTCCAGCTTGTTCTGTTGATTGTAGTAATGAGGTTGAGGTCTCTGGAGTGTGTAGTGCACAAGAATTGGGATTTCTTTAGATGTAGCATTTCTATCAGAGCTGGGTCAGACACAGCTTTGTAAGTCAAGCAGAGATCACCTCTAACTAGGCGATACGAGGCAGAGAATAGTTGGAGTTTTTTTTAGTCTGTCCATATAGGACAAGTGTTTAAGGCCTAAGATCCTCTTTGTGAGGTATTTTTGTGGCCTATCCAGTTGTTGTAGGTATCTAGTGAGGTACATGCCAAATGGGGCATTGTACTCGATGATTGGCCTAATGAGGGAAGAGTAGAGGGAGACAATGACCTCTTTCTTCCTGGATTGAAAACCGTTAATAATGAGATGTGCCACACAGAAGGACTTTCTGACCACAGTGGCAATGTGGTGGTCAAAAGAGAGGTTGCTGTCAACCTGTGTTTCCAGATCTCTTATGACGCCTTCTGTGTTCAGTGGACTACCATCAATGTGGTAATTCATGGGAACTGGGTTTTTCCCAAAGGAGATGATGACATATTTTTTGGCATTGAGCTTAAGGCCATGGTTCTGGCACCAGTCATTGGTCTCAGTGAGATCTTTCTGTAGGATGTCAACATCACATGGGGAGTTAATTATGGCTCCCAACTTGCAATTGTCTGCAAACTTTGTCAGCCACAGTCCCTTCATTTTGGCCTGAACTTCAGAGAAGTAGATACCAAACAGGAGAGGACCCAGAACTGAACCCTGTGGGACTACACTCGTGACTGGTCAACAGTCTGACTTGAGGTCAGCTACTTTCACACTGTGGGTTCTCTCTGTGAGCCAGTTTGCAACCCATCTAGTGATATAGGGGTTGATGCCTAGTTTAGTGAGTTTTTCTATGATTCCTGAGTAAGGAATAGTATCAGAGGCCTTGGCCAGATCAAGGTAGGCTGTATTAACCAACTTGCCTTCATCCACAACTCTGGTGACTGACTCAAAGAAGTCAATCAGGTTGAGCAGGCATGATCTACCCTTCACAAAACCAAACTGTGTGGGATCCAGAGTTTGGAGGTTCCCTATATATTTGTTTATTAGGTCCATGACAATGCATTCCATAGCTTTGCATCTCAGGCTTGTCAGGCTAATGGGGAGATAGTTCCCAGGGTCTGTAGCCACTCATCCTTAGAGGAAAGGGATGACTGTAGCAGTGTGCCATTTGGTAGGGACAAAGCCTGAGGTGAGGCTGTGACTGAACAGGGCACACAGGTGAGGTGCCAGTTCACTCTGTAGTTCATGTAGAATGTAGCCAGGGATATTGCCAGGTCCCATAGTAGCTGTATTCTTGGCCTTGGACAGTGCTGTTTTAACCTGTGCAATAGTAATACTGGGTGCCTGGCAATCTACTGATATTGTGATTGGTCCTTTGGTGGGGAAAGAGGGGTAAAGCTGGCACTAAATCTGTCGACCAGTATATTGGCAATATCTGTTGGCTCGGTATAGGAGGTACCATTGTGCAACAGCTCCGAACAAATCTGGGTATTGCTGTGCAGATTCTTTATATAACTATAGAAGGCCTTGTGGTTGTCTTTACTATCTGCTGCAATTCTGTTTTCATAGCTAGTTTAGAGGATTTGATGAGGGATCTCAACTTTTTGTTGAGGCTGATAAGGGAGTTTTTCCAGTCTTGGAACTTCACCTTATTTCTTATCAGTTTCCTCCTTCTGTTGTACAGTTTGTTTATGGCAGGACACCACCAGATTGACTTCCTTTTTTGGAGTTGAGCATCTTGCTTCTATTGGGTATGGCATGTTCCATGCATTTGTGTACATGTTCATACAGGGCATTAGTGTATGATTAGGCAGTCATGCAGCTGTTCTCCAATTGCATGGGTGGTGTGAATTTAGCCACCTCTGTTTTTAGGAGCCCAAAGTTAGCTTTGGAGGAGTTTTTCATGGTGGTTACCTTTGCAGGGGTGGTGGGAGGGATGTGAATTTCCAAGGTGATTAGTTGGTGGTTGGATCTAACCAGGAAGGATTTGACTACTGGTACAGTGCAACGATCACCCATGTTAGTAATGACCAGGTTAAGGATGTTGCTACCTCCAGTGGGGGTAAGAATGAGCTATTCCAGGGCATTGGAATTAATGAATTCCATGAAACGTTGGGAAAATGTATTGGTACATGAGTAGTTTTCCAAGTTAATGGAGGAGTAGTTGAAGTGGAACACTGTATGAGAGTGTTAGGTTGGACCATAATCTTTTCCAGGGTGCTTAGGAATGCAGAGTTTGAGTCTTGGGTCATGGTTGGGGACCTATAGCAGGCTACGACCTGAATTGCTGTCTTACCCAATGTTAGCTGCACCTGAAGTATCTCTGATGCACCATGTTGGGCTACCAGTCTGGAGGTGTGCGCATCCTTTATGTATATGGAAACACCACCACCACCTTTGAAGCTGCGGTCCACGTTCTGGGGCCGGAAGTCATGGAATGAATTATAGCCTGGTAGTGCAGGGGTGCTATCTGCTGCCTTGAACCACATCTCTGTTACAGCAAAAATGTCAATGTTCTCCATTTTAAGGAGTGCTTCGAGCAAGTGCATTTTGAGATTTAGACTTCTAGTGTTGAGCAGCATGTGACTGGTGTTACTGTTTTGTCATCTATATTGGTTTAATATTTGGTGTACTAGTAATTTCATTCCCCTGTTTGTTGCTTATTATCACAGGTGGAAGTGTAGGACTAGTACCACCTGATGTCAGACTATTACTAGGCTCTGATGATGGTTGTGGCCACACAGAGGCACAGTCAGGTGGAGCAGAGGTTGCATCTGACACTAAGGTTGTGACTCGCACACTCCCTTTACTTCCTTCAGACACAGTCAGTATGCCTATACATACCCATTCCACTGAGCCCTCAGATATTGGACAGGTTGTGGATGATGTACTTGTTCAGGGAAGTGTAGTTACAGTGGCTTCAGTGCTGGGTGACTCTGGCCATATCCAAAGTGTGGGTGAGGTGCCATACAGGAGAGTTGGTGGGGGTGTCAGAGGAGGTTTGTTGTCCACTCTGCACCTGATGCTGGTGTGTCATTATGGGCCACTCAATATATGTTTAGTGCCATCACGGAGCCACAGGCATGTTCAACTAGGGCATCTGAGGACATGCTTAGGATTCTATATGTGGCACAGACTGACATGCATGACTGCCTCAGCCTTGTGGCCAATTCAATGGATCAGATGAATGACATAATGGAATAGGCACTGTCTGTAATGGAACATCTACTGGGAGAGGGGACAGCATCCAAGTGGTTGTAGGTCCACAGCATCATCTGTTGTTAGCCAACATGGCCACTGCTCCATCAGTGGTTTATGTGCCCACATCCAGATGTGGCAGACCACATGTTCATGGGCCTGGTCATAGTCATGAGAAGAGCTCATTAAGCAGACATCACTCACATTCAGGTAGCACCAGCACATCCAACCATGGGCAAGGGGGTGATGACGATGAACTGATACCTCTACCATGCATGGCTCACACCTGTTTGACATACCAGGACATACATCTAGCATAGAGCTTGGCTGTGATCATGCAGACACTGACACACACATTTGACATTGACTGCCCATACAGACATACCCACATAACAGATACAGGAGGCATTCATGAGGCTTGCACACCATTCTGTCTCAGTGGCCATTAATAATTAGCTACATTTCTGCCTTCCTGTCTTTCTTACAGACTCACTACTTTTGTGTCAGCCTTGGCCTTCTACCCTCCCCAACCCCACTCTGTGCAAATGATGATAACTGTGCCCTCACCTTGTTTCTGTCTTTTGGATTCAGGGATGTCTATATATTTTTTCTGATGCACATGGTACATAACTAACTTGAGTGCTTACTATATGTATTGGTGATACTATTTTGAAACTTTTATTGATTTCTTATGCCTTTTTATTGTGATTACTACCTTGAAATCATTGATACATCAGTGAGGCTTATTGCTCCACTTGTGAGACTGTAGGGATAATTAGACTTTGGACTGCTTTTACTGTTTGTGTGTATTTTCAATTTATGAGGCATGTGAGCTAATAAAAGGCAGAAATCTTTCAACATAAGTCATTCTTGTCACACACTGATGTCATTGCTGGACAGCTCATACACATTCTACTTCAGTATATTTTCAAGTAACAGTATGCAAGTATCTGCCATTCATTCATCTTCTTACCAATGTATTAGCTTGATAGTCCTGCAGTTACAACTGTTTTAATTTGGGCCTGATTCTGTCTGATGCTAACAGCACACAGCCATTACATGGGTAAGTAGAGTTTGTGAGCATTGTCTGGCATCAATTTTATGGTATGTATGTGCATAGGATTAAAGTTGTACCCCTTATGTGGTCAGCATGTGTGCTATCCATTGGACAGGGTGAGGGAATTTTGTGCATGCCTACATCTATCTACCCCCACAGTGGCTGGTGATGCCCTCTCTGACTCTTCAGTTGTGTGTGGCAGTGATGACTTGATGAGTGATGGGTGAATGATGGACCCCTCCCCCCACCTGTTCTTGTTCTGTTTTCTTCTCAGATTAATATGTATAGGACAGCACAGACAGCACAGTGATTTCAGTCAATCTAGACACTGAATTCATGACTTCAGCAGCCCAAATACATGCTCTATAATATTTCTTGTTTGAGTGTGTGCCTTATTATACCATTCCTCTGTGGCTGTTTATGCATTTCTGATGGGCATCATCAGCCATTGTTCAAGTGCATACCCTGCATCACCCAGTAAATGGCTTTGTGGGATTCCTCTCCTCTCCCTCTGATAGAGCTGCTGTGAGGTTGTGCCAGATATGAGTCATGGGTAACTGCTGGGGTTGCCAGCACACAGCACACACATTCAGGATAGTACCTTTGGCATTATGGAGTGGAAGCCCTTTTTTGCTTGGAAGCACTTTATATTCCCTATTATTCTTATCCCCTATACTTTGATCTCTGCTGTATCATAGCATTCAGGGACTGATGTAGGATTCTGGATGCTGATCCCTGTGACACCTCCAGCATGTCCCTTGTTGGAAGGTTCCTGCAGCTAAAATTATGTGAACTACACAGATATTGGTTTCCTTCAGTTTGCCCTTGCTCTCAGTTGAGGATGACAGACATTGCAGAGTTTAGAGCAGTATCCCTATCCACCCTGTAGCACTCTACTGTTTGAACCTCATGCAGACCATGAAAATTTAAACGGAGTCTAAACACCCTTCTCTTTTTTGCCCAAGGTCTATAAGCAGCAGCACCATAGACTTCAGCCTGTTGCACATACACATGCAGAAGAGCAACAGTAGCCCCTAACATTCATTTCCTCTAGTGTAGTTTCCATGGCTGCATTCCAATATATTTTGGAATTCAAGGCAAAAGCTTATACTATGTATGCATGATTGCTATATAGCTTGTTGAATAACTCCTCCATTTTGTATTGGTTTATTAGTGTACATTTCAGCTTCTTATACTGTAATTAGCACATCATGGTGTTTACTGTGTTTGTGCGGCTGTACACACCTTGCTGCTAACTGAATACAAATTGCCGTTCTATTGTACGCAACGCACACATGGTTTTAGTGAGCTGTGTAAGGTTTATCGAATCAGGTGCACAGTGTTTCACAAAGTTTTTGACCAGGGTTTGAAAACAGCAATGAAAATAAACTTTGTCTAGGAGAGAATTTTTACCACAAAAAGCATGAGTGACATGTAACATAACATGTAGAATTATGTAGTGTATGTACTTTCCTTCTGTTATGTGGCTTGCTGTAGATCTTTGTCCCCAGAACTCCACCATATATTATGTTGTTGATTAGTCCATTTATACTTGTGAAAGCACTTATTAAACACATCTGTATAAGTTTGGTGTCTGTAATTAGCTTTACAATGATAAGGTTATCATTTACAATTGCTACTTTTCATTTGTGAATCTCCTAATATTTATTTAAATACTGCAATCGTCTAACATAAACTAAGTAAACACTGTTGTACTCCATTTGGGATGCCAATGCCCCTAGTCTGCTTTTTTAATGTGCATTACAGCTATTGAAAATATATATTTTCTATAGAACATTATTGATTTAACGAGAGCTACAATATGTTTTTCATTGAGCATCTTGAATATTACTTGCTCTGAATGCCAAATGGGACATTTTAAAGATTCACAAGTAAATAAATCAAACTAGTTAATGAAGAAACATAGTGCTTTTCTCCTTCGGGATGTTTCTTGTGTTTTACTGCAGCATAATTAGACATAACTGCAGAAGGTTTATAAAGAGAATACAAAGGCTTTAAATGAAGCCATCCTTGAAAATGTGTGAATGGGTGTCCATGCTCCACTCCTAGAAGGAAAGAGATTTATTTTAATCTTCATGTAAGTAAATATGTTAGTCATAATTAAAAACATTTAAGGGTTTAATTTTCTCCACGCTTTTTGTAGCATACAAACATACAAAATTCTTGCTGGTATAGTTTAGAATTTTTTTTATTTTTTTATCTCAGTTATTCAATTTTTAAACTGTTAGACACTGTGATATTTATTTTGTAAGCAAAGATCTTATTTTTGCTTTAGAATGTTGTAAACAGCAGACAAAATTGTATATGTATCTGAATTCCAATTAGCATTTGGAAAAAAAATGAATTGTTCACTAAGATGTTAGTCTATTCTTGGTTTTGTTTTTCTGCTCAAAACACACCACTGTCATAGTCTTAAAAGATTACCTTTGTATCATATATACTGTTATATAAGTATGTATGTATGCATATGAGTGGGTGAAGAGATGAACATATAACTTTATCTTTGTATGTGAGTCTATGAGTTGACACAAACACACACACACACACACACACACACACACACACACACACACACACACACACACACACACACACACACACACACACACACACACACACACACACACACACACACATGCACACGCACAC
Organism: Protopterus annectens; assembly: GCF_019279795.1. Taxonomy (NCBI): domain Eukaryota; kingdom Metazoa; phylum Chordata; order Ceratodontiformes; family Protopteridae; genus Protopterus; species Protopterus annectens. Next base: position 885,686,576 of record NC_056735.1, read on the forward strand.
GCACACGCACACACAAACACTGATAGATAAATACACATTTGTATACTTATATATATTTATATGAATGTGTGAGTTGACATATCTATATCTATCTATCTATCTAGCTATCTATCTGTCTATATATCTATCTATCTATCTTATATGCAAAAATTTAATCTAAAGCACATTTAATTGAATCACATTTAATCTAAAATTTCACATACAACAAATACTCCACCAAAAGTTTTTTTTTTTTTATGGGGCTTTACCACCCAACCCCATAACTTAATATATTAACTTTATCTTGTCTTACTGAGACAGACACCTGATGTCAAAGTCATGGTCTTAAGCTAAATGCCAAAAAATGCATAGTCATCCCGTTTGGAAAAAACAAAACACACATGAATTATCACATAGGCGGCAGCCCCCTTAATACAGAAGAGGCAATAAGAGATCTGTGAACCAAGGTAGATAGTAATCTCTCTTTTGACAATCATATTGCCAAAGTAGTTAGGAAATCCTTCTATGTGGCCCATCTAATTACTAAGGGGTACACATCTAGAAATAAAGAGGTTATAGTGCCCCTCTACTCATCACTCATCAGACCCATCATAGAGTACAATGTCCTATTTGGGATGTACCTCACAAGACACTTCCAAGAGCTGGAAAGACCACAAAAGCACCTCACCAAGAGGATTACTGGCCTCATATGTCCTATGCTGCCCGACTGAAAAAACTCCAGCTGTACTCAGTGGCATATCGCTTACTCAGAGGTGATCTCTGCCTGACTTACAAAGCCATGTCCAACTCAGAATTGATGGACATTCTCCACCTAAAGAAATCCAAGTCACTGCGAGCCACGTGCTCTAGTGAGCTAAACCTTGCCATAACAATAAATAGAACATGCTGGAGGGATAGATTCCTGTCACAGAAACTCCCCATGCTTTGGAACAAAATTCCTAACTACATTAGGCAGAGCCCCTCACTAACACTCTTCAAGAGAAGCCTTGACAAGTGGATGGATAACAGAAAATACACCCCTGGGATCACTTCATTGGCTCTGCTTGACAGAGGCTCAGTTAATTAATCAATGGGGCGGTGAAAGCTGACACACTCTGGCTAGGCTTAAAAATGCCCTTGGGCAGATAGCCCAGTACCTATCTATGAACCTATGAACCTATGAACTGTGTGGTTACACAATCACAGAGGAAAGAGAAAACACAACATGCAGTGAATTCCTACTGATGCACAAAAAAACGTGTAAATGTGAGTACAACATGTGCCTAAGCAATAATATATTAACACTTTAAACCACATCAGGAATGACTTTATAGTTTGCTATACTTTTCTAGAAAACTGTGATCAAATTAAATGTGCTTATAGATTAAATGTGGTTTAAACTAAAGCTCAGATATTTGTGATTACATGAGATGAGATCAAATTTGTCATCCCTATATCTGTATCTCTCTCACTCTCTCTCTCTCTCTCTCTGTGTGTATATATATATATATATATATATATATATATATATACATATGACTCCTTTCCGTACTGTTTTTACTTTTTCTCGGGAATGCAGTTTTACAAAGCTGTCCAGTTTCCCTGACTCGTTTTCTGTTTTCCTTGAATGCAGTTTGTCTAGCCACTGAAAATGAACAAAACATATGACTAACTGAAATCAAATACAAAAAATGAGAATTTGTAATATTTAAAAATGAACTGATATCAATTATTTCATGGGTGGAATCATGCTAACAATACTTTTCAATAGTTAAAATACTTTCAAACAATAACACATTGCAAAAGCAATCTACAAGAAAGCAAGATCTTGATGCTGACTCAAATTAACATTCTACCCCATCAAAATATATGGTTTCTGAACTAAAATTTTAGGTTGGCATTAAATAAAAAAAATCTTAAAACAGCTATTCAAATTCATGTGAACTGTATTTATGAAAAATTAAACAGAAAAATGATATAACTTGATACTTTCTATTTTAGGCTACGTTAACTTTATGGAACCACAAATCTATCCTGCTGAACTGTTTCTCAAAAACTCTTTGTTTGTTCCTCATACAGTTGGTAATCAAAGGTTAGGTGGCTTTGGCACACACGTATTTGTAGATGTAGTACCCATATGTCCCATGCAAGGCACTTTTGTAACCATAAAAAAGGGAGGTTTAAAGATGGCTGCCTCCAAGTAAGCCTGTTTTGTCTTGTGTTTGATAAAGTTTTATGACCGGAACTATGAACCAAACTATTATTAGATAAAATGATTTGCAAACATATTTTGCACACCAGATAATCTGCTGTAAATATGCATATACGGGATCCAGTTTTAATTCACATGTGGCATATGATAGAAAATGCAGACTGAATATCTCAGTTAAAATTTCCCAGGCAATTATATGTTTTATCAAGTAGTCTTCCTAATACAGTTAGATAGAAGTTTAGGAACTGGAAATTTGCCAAGCGTTTTAATTACTAAATTCATGTTGGTTAAACCAGAATATTTTTTTAGATGCATGGCAAAAAAAGAATAACCAATCTTTACCACTTATTTTTAATAATGACCAGGGTTCCAATATCAGTTTTTCAAGAAAGAGAATCTTAGCTGAACTTTTGAAACTCGTAAGATTTTCCTGTTATGGGCATATGGGCATTGTTTATGCTTAGTTTTAGCTTGAAATAAGAACTATGTTAACAACTTGGATTTTTCAATTTTTTTTTAAATTTATTTTGCCACTGTTATAAAAATGTATTATGTATTTCGACAGAATATGTATTATACGGTTTATTGGCTTTCAGCAAAGAAAAAAATGAGATGGCTTGTACCTTCACAGAAGCATTGTTATCACTGATATGCTCAAACTGGAATATGGGAATATATGTGTTGAAGTCATGAATGTTGGATAAAAAGAGAAACATTTTAAAAGATACTGGTTTCCTTAAACTCTCAGTTTTGATGCAAGGATTATGGTGCATACCATGCTTAAAACAAATGAAGTGTAAATATTTTTAATAATTAGCTAAATTAGTATGGTCATATGAAAGTTATTAAAGGAAAACTGGAAAAAAGTTAGTCCATCAACAATGACATTTTTTATAACAATGGTTGCTTAACTTCATGCAGTGCTTGAAGTACAAAGACTTACAAAAATGGAGGAGTATCAGGGGAGATGAGGTTGTTATATTTTTACATTGCCTTTAATATTCTCATGTGTTAACATTTGTCACTGGTCATAGTACATCCACAGCCCTCTGGACAATCAGCAATAACATTCTTCTTGGAACGGACAAAGGCCTAATTACTGGATCATCTTTTATTAACCTCACCAGAGCCTTTGATCTTGTAATTAATTCAATCCTCCTAGACCACCTCACTGTAATAGGCATTAGTGATGACACACTGCCGTGATTCAAAAGGTATCTCCCTAACCACCATTTCTCAGATAATTTTAATTCATCTACCTCTAAATCAGTGTTTTACAAAGGTGTCCCTCAAGGAACTATTCTGGAACATCTCTTCTTTTCTGTTTACATTAACAAACTTTCTTTTGACCTAGCTTATCTTCCTCTCTTGTTTATATTGATCACATAGACCTATTCCACTCCAACCATTCTATCTTTTCTCTTGAACTCAAATTTCAGGCTGATTTTCATGCTCTTATTCAATGGGTCAATGATAAAAAATTACTCCTTTAAAACAAAAGCATTGCTTTTTTGGCATTGGGCAAAAGTTCAATTCTATCTCCAGGGCTCAGAAACACCCTTGATTATCTTAATAATACCACTGAAAATTACACTTCATTCATATACCTAGGGTTTGGTTTGAGCCCCTTCTAATATTCCAGTTCCACCTGGACTACACATAAAAATTAATTCTGTACTCTTCTGGGCTAATAGGATCTCTCCTTTTCTATCCAGACCCTGTAGAAATGCTATAGGTATTCTAGATTTATCTAGAATAATGTATCCTGCTAATTGCTGCAGCTTCTAAAAGAAATGTATAGATCATTCAGTCCATTTCAAATGCTATTTGCAAATTCATCACTCTCTCTCCTCAAGAAATACATATCATTGCAATACCATTGAAAAAGCTGCCTGTGAAACATCATGCTGACTTCTACTTGCTTCTCAACTCTTTAAACCTATCTAGAATGACACCTTTACTCCATTACCTTCCAGATTATTTACAGATGCAATAATACACAACTTTAGACATATTAACCGCTCATGTCCTCTCCTCCAAACCACCCAAACTAAGGTTCACTGCACAGACCATGCTTTCTCAGTTCTTGGTTTCAAACTGTGAGAATCTCTCCCTTCTTTTCTTAAAACTCATTCATCTTACCTCAATTTCCATTCACAAATAAAAGCACATTTCAGGATTATAGGAAAGTGCAGCTGCTATCTCTCTCTGGTCATGTAACTTAACCTCTCCAGTTCCTTATTCTGTCTATATACCTTGCTCTGACTCTATTTTTGATTGTGATTCTCTCTGCATACCAGTTCTGATGCCAATCTATATTTAATGCATGTATATACTGTATTTTTAGTCAGTCTGTATATATAATGTCAGTTATTTATTGCCTTTATATCCTCAAGACAACTATGGTATTCAGTTTGTATGTAATATACACATATATTGTATTTGTCATTCTCTCTGTATATAATTTCATGTATCTTTTGTGTGTTCCCTAGAGTGAGAGAGAAATGGGTCCAGTGGGATCAGTGCTGTAATGAGGTTAACAAATTAAAAATAAAATAAAAAATAAAACTATAATGTACACCCACACACATACACAAATCTAGCTGTCTGTCAATCTATCTTATCTATCTATCTATCTATCTATCTATCTATCTATCTATCTATCTATCTATCTGTCTATCTATCTACCTGTTTATCTATCTGAGTATATTACTGAAAGTTTATGTGTACTACCATTAATACACTTATCAATAGTGACATGTGAATAAAACACAGCTTTATTTTCCTTTTGGATTGGTGGAAAAAAGACCACTAACTTGCAAACAAACATTATCTTAGGTTAGCATGCACGGTTAAGGATGTGCAGTAGACCTTTGTCCTCCTGTACTACCTTACTAATATGTGCTAAATCTAAATCTACCACTGATCCTAACCCCAACCTTAAAAGTAGGTTACTAAACACCCTTTCCCTAGCAATTTCACTAAAAAGACACATTCCCTCACAGACTTCTTACATAGCAGTACCCAAGCAAAACTATATCACCTTCCCTAGCCATTGCTTTAACCCTAACACACAAACACCCATACATTTTCAACCCAAATGCCAAACCTGTTGGTATATCCAAATCTTTGGCATTACCACCCACTCCTACTTAACATGATCTCATGAAGGTGTCTTCAGTAAAAGCAACATTCAATGCACATTTTGCTCAGTCCTGCACACAACAAGGGCATTTGACAACTTCTGATGGCACAAATATCTTTCGGCAATCTATGCATTAAACAGAGTGCACTGTAACAATATACACATATCCAGCACTAATGGCGGTGTTACTTTTCAAGATGTTTCTCTACTGATTCAGTCTTTTATCTTTATCTTGAAACAACAATGGCCTCTTCTAAATTTATTTTCCTTATCTGTGTGACCAGCAGTAGCATTTTGATTGTCAAATATTCTTTGTAAAAGGAAACTGCAAATTTCAACATTATTATTTTCTAGAGACTACACAGAATTTGCACCTTGTGTTTTGAAGGTGTTTGGTCATCAGCTTCCAATATAGCTTATATTCTGTCAGAATATGACAAATATCTTCTTTCACTTATTTTCCACAGAGGTAGGGAGAAGGATTTTTAAACCTTTTGTGTCTTCAATCCAAAAATTCTGCACAGTCCTCCTTTCTATTTCTACCTGTTTTAGAATTTCTATCTGTGTTCACCTTGCAATTATTAAAGAGTTTGAAAGTGCTTTCATATATTTTTGTGCCTGCTCCCTGTCAAACCCAGTTCCTTTCTAATGTAAATTTCTGGATATGCTTTTGAAGAGCAACAAGACATTTTAATTTATATTCGTTTTATGTTCAGAGCTTTTTCTTCCTGACTCCAACTCTGTATGCCTTAAACTATAAATCCATTAATTTTATTTTTACGTATTAGTAATAAGTGCATGATATGATATTCCGCATACCTATTATAAAAACAATGAAAAGAAGCAATATTTTTTCTTCAAGTTTTGTCTTTAGATATTGAAATTCTAGCTTCCAGGTCTTAATATTTATATATAGCTAACCCAAATGAGTGTAATTTGTAACCAGCTCCAGTTTCTGGCTATTGAATTACATCATACATTTATTTCAATTTCTTTTGTTGAGGGTTATAATATTTTTATTTCCCACATATGTTTTCAGATTAAAGTCTTAAATAGTCTACTCAGATTTTAAGATCTGACTTTTTAGTGTTGGAAAACTGAAATCAATCAAAAGCAGATTTCCAGCTTACTTCAGTAATTATATTTTAGATTGCCTTATATTTGGTAAATTTCTTTAGCAGCTCCTTAATATATGTTACACACATGGGAACTGAAAAGCACCCTTGACTCATCCCATTATATCAAATCAAAGAGTGTAATATTCTGTTTATAATTTCTTTAGCTGTTTGCATATCATTCACTTATTGTAGCAAGAAGCTCTATGCATCTCTTCTTATTATCTTCCAGAACGTTTGCCTACACAAATAACAAAACTGTACACAACTGAGTTTAAAAAAGAGAGAGACAAAAGCTGGGTTCTCAGCCTCATGTATTTTTAATAAAATCTTGGAAAACATAACATACTTTCCAACAGACCTATATCTAAGGTATGCAAACTGAGTTCTAAGTAATACAGAACTTATCTCTTCTTAAGTTCAACTATTAACAATGCAAATAAATATATTTACCAATGATTCTAGTAAGGTGATCTGGATGTACATGTTGGTATCATTATTTTCTCATGTTTTTAAAGCTCAGAACTCTTATTATTTTTCTCCAAATTCAATAACAGGTTCTTACATAAAGTTCATATTCTATTTGCAATATATTGACTTTGTAGACATCATCAACTTTATATAGGTCACCAAACAGCAGAATTTGAATCCAGTACTTTAACACTTTGTTTTTATTTCTAATAATTGTTATGGCATTTTCTTCTGAGAAAAAAAAACAGCTTCTCTGTGTTTTTCTCTATATGTCATTCATAAAGATTTGAATCATTGACTTACTGTAGCAAGAAGCTCTCCTTAAGAAAAAAAAAAAAAACTAAATTTCTCTTAAAGCTTTTGAACTATTTTTTTTTTTTTTGCTTAAAAAGTAATCAGTATAATTCTCCCTCCTAATCCATCAGCTACCAATTTACAAAATGCGGAGTATTATTTAATTGGATTACTGTTAGCATTTTATCCTGTTTATGTAGCTTGTTGTTCTTTTTAATGACAAAACGTTTTTCTTTGTCTTAACTTCATTTATTTAACATCTTTATATTAGTTTTGACCCCTAGTATGCATCTTCATTTTTGTATTTCTAGTGAGCTTATGTTCTATCTCTTTACATTCACTAACTTACTAAGTATTTGGTTATGTTACAAGAAGTCTTGCTTTCTGTCTTTTTTATCTTTTTCGTCACTTCTTTATTATTTCAAAAACAATACTTTCGGTTTTCTTTCCTTGCATTCTATATCTTCTGCTATTAATATTTTAATAATATGGTGATATTCCATTTTGTTTTTGTGTAGTCAGGTAAATTATTTTTCTGGGTTTATTTAGCTTGAAATCTCTACACTCTTTTAAATCACTCAATTATTATTGTTCTTTTTTGCTTTTCACCAATTCCTTATTTCCTCTGCTATGTGACTGCTTTCTGCTCAAATGTTTATATTCAACACATTTTTTTTCCATACTGTAGCATAGGTCAAATCAGTGTCTGTACTGATTTAACTATATTTAAAGTATCATTTATGTTTGTTCTTCCATTTAGTATTATTGAACCATATGCCTCTATTAATTTGAATAGCTCTTTCCCATGTTTACTTTCTTATTGCATTTGTTTTCTTTAATTGTGTAACTAGGCCATGCAATACCCATTTTCAGCAGAGTCAATGTGGGGAGAAGCTCTATAAATGAGAGAAAAAAACATTTATACAGCACATCATAGCTGAGCTAGCATGAGAATTAGGCAAAAGATGTGACAGGTAAAACGTGATTTAGCTAGATACATACATACATACATACATACATACATACATACATATATACATAAAATACTCATCTTACAATTAAGTAAAATATTACATTACAAATCAGCCAGTACATATGTCAGAAACAGTTATCAATATTTGATAGATCCAAAGTAGTAGCATATGATACTTGGATCTTAGAAGGTATAAGATGGTAAAGGCATTTTTGAAGGAAGTGCACTTGAAAGGTAGATAAGAGGGGAGAATGAAAGCAGAAGAAGAGAGGTATATATAAACAGAAATGTAGCTAGGATAGTCAATCACCCAGGTGGAATAGAACATTGGCATAATCTTTTATTTATGAGACAAGTGTGAAGTTTTTTTTAAAGCTATTCATTGTCTGTTTCCCTACGTGGGCTGGAGATGGTATTCCATAACTTGAAGATGTAATTGCAGTAAAGAGTCTCCCTGATGAGATCTGGATTTAAATAGTTAAATCTAGAATTTATCTTTAGAGTGGAGATTTCTTCTGGGATTATACCACTGCAGGAGAGTGTTCAGAGAAGAAAACTCATATGGGTGGTGAAGTATGGAATGAACAGTTTTTGCTGAAGGAATTTTAAAAGGTTTTGAAATTCCTTCCAGTTTATATTGGAATGTCCAGGTAGTCATGGTATGGGTTAGGCAATTTAGCAATTGATTTTGCAATTTTGCTGTAGCATTGATCAAGTTTTCCTAGAAGGCTTTTGTGTAGGTTAATAAGGATAGAGGGAATGTATAGAGTGTGGGTAGGATGCAAACAAGCGCAGTTTATTTTAAATTTAGGTCAGAGAGAACTCATTATAGAGCTCCAAGCCTTTGATGAGTTTTCTTTATGGCATTACTTATATGAATATCAAACTTGGGCTTATCATAAATTGTTATTGCAAGCAGTTTAACATTGGAAACCCGGTCTTTTTTTTTTGTAGAAAGGAAATTGTGAAGCTATATGATATTTGGTTCCTGGTCTAAGACAGGAATAGCATCAAGTTAATTACTACTTTATTTATTTATTTCTAAAACGCCATGAAAATTAGAGTACACTCCTGCTTTTGAATTAAGATCACCAAAAAATTAAAACATGAACCAGTCCTTATTTGTCATCTTGTGCAATATATCTTCATCCAGGTCTTCAAAAATCTGTGTTTTTATATTTCCGTTAGGTTTTGTAGGAGTGGCATAAAGATTTGGCAAATGCAATTTCAGTTTTTTATGTTTGTATTCTATTGATATTTGACAATGTGTGTTTTTTAAAATGAATTTTGAACCCGTGTTCAGAGCCTTAGCTTATGTCATTATTCTGCAGTTTGCATGACTGTAGTTCCTTTTAAACATACAATTTAAATTTCTGTACTGCCATCTCTTTTATTTCTGATATCCATGTTTCATGAAAACAGATCGCATCAGATTGAGTTCAATATTTTTAAACTCTGCATGGTTAGATTAATGTACTGTCATGCAGTATTCCACAATTGCATACTAAATGATTTTCCCTATCTTTGACACTTTTCATATTTGTGAAATGAGGTTTGGTAACAACCCAATTTGTCCAGGGACATCTTCAGGTAGGGGTTAGATAAGAATAATAATGGAAATTAAGAGTGCAGGGGAAGAAAGCTAGTTAGGAGGGAAGGGTTAATTGGGAAAGTAGGATGATGGGGAGGAAATGTAGGGAGGGACTTAATTAGTTTTATGTAAATGTAACTGGGTAAGGAATCACATTTTGATGTGAACTTGCAATTAGGGTTGCCACCCCTCCGTTTTTTTTCCAGACTATCCGGAAATCAAGCTGATTCTCCGGTAGTCCAGAAAACACTGTACAAACTCCGGTATTCTGTTTCAAAAAGGAAACAGACTATCAGAGTTTGTAAATCAGCTGATTTACTATGCTTTTTTACAGAAACACATAGTAAATCAGCCGAAAGTAGGTAGCAAGAATGGAAAAAAAGAGCATTCCGTGCCAGGTGATGTCATCATGACATCACAAAATGGGCAGAATGTGGGCAGGAGAGGGGGTGGGACAGGCGGGGTTACTGGTGACATGGGGCGTGTGGCTTTACTCTGGTTTTAGCCACAATGAAAGGTGGCAACCCTACTTACAATTCATTTCACATATTCTATGTCACCTCTTAATTGTATACTTCCCCTAATGACCCAGTAGTCTACTTTTCCTTCTCCAGTTACATTGTTAACTTAATTTAGATCCATTTCCTAATTTCTATTCTTCTAGCTTTATCTTTCAAAATCTCTTTCTTCAAAATGTTCACTACTTCTGGTAGTGTTACAACATCACATTTGATTTCATGAGTTTTTAAAATTAATTAGCTATTGCTCATATATATTAATATATTTGCAGCACTTCCATTATTTTAACAATTTATCACATCTGCTGAAATAATTCCAGTCATAACTGTATATTATCATTTTCTCTTTCCATCTTTAATGCCAATTTCATCCATGACATTTTGATGTACTGGTTAGGATGTCTAGAGCCATGTTTCATTAGAGACCTCCCAACTTAAAAAATATATATATATCTACTCTCCCGCTTCTTCATAGACATTATCTTATCCAGAGAATCTTTCATTAATTCCATCCAAAAGTTTTTATTTGCATATATCCTTCTACTTCCACTCACATTCTTTTCATCTGGTTGTGATTCTTCCTGTTCTTTCTCATTTTCAATTACTTGCCTCAAGTATCTAGTTATATCAGTTTTCTATTCAAGCGTCCTATAAATAGAGTTTGTATTAATTCATCCTTAGTTCCAAATATTTGCTTTCTTCTTGTATTTATTGCTGTCCATATTTTCCTCTTTATTTTCTGTGTTACACTTTCCTGTCTTTTCATTATTGTCATCCTTATTTCTTCACTGTAAAACATTTCAGTATCATGTTCTTACATTGAAGCATATTTGCGTTTTAAATTTCTATAAAATTTAATTTGATGACACCAGTATTATGCTGTCTATCCTTTCCTAATCTTGATCTATTATATTTGCTCTTTGCTTTCTGTTTTACTGCACTGCTGATTTAGCTATCAGTAATATTATCTATGTAATACCAGTATGTGACTCAACAACCATTATATTTATTTTTTTTTACTTAACAACATTGAAGTTGTTTTATAGGCTACTAATAAAGTACACGAAACAAAAAGACCAAAGGGTGGGTTCCACAAATGTATCCAAGGTGGAAGACTCGAAAAATAAAAAATAATCCACACAAAGTGTTCGTAAAGTGAAGATAAATTTGTAGCAGATAAATCCACAGGAATCCTCGTAGGGTAAAGTTGTTTATTGCACACAAGGCTAAACAAAGCAAGTGACTGAAACCAAATAACGTGAAACACTCCAGCAAGCGTTTTTCGTTCCGTCCACTGCCCGAACTTCTTCAGACAGGATGTAGTTCAATTCAAATATCCTATTTAAATACTTAAATATACACAATTAATTAATTAGAGCAATTCCTAAATAATTCAGTGTATTCAACAAATAGACCATAATCAACTGAGTCAACTAGCTGGATAAAATGACCTAAACGCAAGGCAACCTTATGCAAGGCAATTTGACTCAACTGCTAGAACTTATTAACACACGGTTAGACCGTTTATCGGAGAAAGTGGAAAGTGTCAATTTTGCGAGCCAAAAGGGTACTAATTATGTTAACAACACCTTACGGAGTCCAAATCAAATGCAGGGAATTTCTCAATACCAACCTAATATTCAACCATGTGGTTCTATCGGGACAAGTACTGAGAGGTCTGAAACAAACATCAATAACAACTTTGACCCACGGAACTGGCTTAATGACGAACTTAACCTGGAAGACTTGGGGAATACTGTTCAGCACCCCACTGAAATAGTAAGTGACATTTCCTTGGTAGAAAAATTTAAAAGTTTTGATAATAAGCTTTACAAAATCAAGAAAAAACAACTTGAACTAAACTACTTGAACAAGTGTATAAGGGAGAAAATAGTCCCTAAGGGCCTAAGACTTTTTGTCTACCCAAATGGTCTGGAATTTGGATCCGACTTTTATAATGAACTAGTCAATTTATTTAACAACCATGGGCTGGGTGTCCTTAAATGCATGGTTAAACATTATCAAATAGAACTTGATAGTTTGACTAATGAGACAACAATACTGGAAAGGGAGATTAAGAGCGACTTGGACTTTCATAGATATGAGTTCGAATTCAACAGAACCCTATCTAGCATTGCTCAACAGATGTCAAAATTGAAAGCAACCAAAATCAAAAAACTTGAGAGGGACCTAAGGGCTTATAGGGAAGGATTGGCGTTCCCTAAACCTCCTGGTTTGCAAACACAGACAAGACAACAGAACCCTACCTCTATTAGACAAAACAAACAAACCACAGGGTATCCCATTGGTCAAGGTAATTACAAACCTAGCCCAAATATGGACACCAACTTTGAGAATGAAGAACAAGACGGGGGGATTGAAGGTTCAAATGACCCTGACACTATTTTTGACACTATGGAGGACGATTGGTCAAACCAACACCCTCAAAAACTACAGAGGGGAGGGGAGGGGACAACCAGCCCCCCATAGGAGACATTACAACACGCGGAGCAACAACAAACAGTGGGACTAATGTTATCTGAAATTGTGACAAACAAGGATGCTGATTTCAAAATCTATAACTACACCGAATGTCATGTAGACAGCGAACTAGTTGAACTGTTTGCTAAAGGGCTTACCTTTGTACCTTCACAGCCCTGCAATATAGTAGAACTGTTAATTGACTTTAAAATGTTGATTAGGAAGCTGAACTTAAACATGATATTTGGTGATTCGAATTCATATGTTGACCCACTACGTGTCCCTAGTAGCTTTAACCCACCCTTGAATAACTCACTGTATTTGTTTGAACAGCTTTGCGAATTAGAATTCAGAGAAATAGTCTCTAGAGCATGTCACAACTATCAGTCCAACATTTCTAGGGATGATAAACATCTACTAACACTGTTTAGGAACTTACCAGTGAGAATTATGAAACCGGACAAGGGAGGGGGATTGGCAATCGTACATAATGTTGATTATGTAAAAATTATGTACATGTTACTTGAAAAGGACACCTATGAGGCAGTTAGTAAAAATCAGTTCAACCAAGCATACCACCATGTTATTTCATTGATGGCCTAATTGATGGTGAGCAAAGTCAATATTTAATAATGTTAGCCCCAAGAATCCCAAAAATTTTTGGAATTCCAAAGATTTAAATAAGATACTTGTTGATGCACGTCAATCAATAACCTATCCTGCTGCAAAATTGGTGGACCTAATTCTCAAGAAATATGTGGAAATGGAAACCCAAATATTAAGGGACTCATGGTCATTTCTTGAGAGTATACAGAAAACAGTGTTTGATAGTTCCCTTAATTTCCTGACAGTGGATGTATGTGACCTCTACTCTAGCATTCCTCAGGATTTAGGCACCCAGTGGATAGTAGAATTCATAGGGTCAAAGGGAGCGAGCAGCGATCAGTGTAACCTTGTTGAATAACTTCTGGATATTATCCTGAAGAACAACTATGTGTCCTTTGAGGATAAGTTGTACTTACAAAAAATTGGTGTGGCTATGGGGTCACCAGTGGGCGCAAGCTTTGCCAATTTAGTGATGGCCCACTGGGAGACCTCTTATGTGTTGAATAGTGCCTGGAAATCATATATTTACATGTATAAAAGATACTTGGACGACATCTTTATTTTATTTAAAGGAGATGAGGTATTAGCTGAGGAACTTGTTGAATTTCTTAATTCTACAACAAGGTTCCTCAGGTTCACTATGAATTTTCAAGTAAATAACATTTGTTTCCTGGATGTCGTCCTCAGTAAACACCAGGGGCATTACACATCTAAAATTTACAGGAAAAACACATTCTCTAACACATATTTACACTTTTCAAGTTCCCACCCTAAACACCAGAAGAAATCAGTGGTAAAAGGCCAACTGGTTAGGGTGGCTAGGATGACCACACTGGAGGAGGATTTTGTTAATGAATGTGAGAAACTGTATCAAATGTTTCGACACCGGGGATACCCTAGTTCATTCCTAGAAGGTATTTTTAAGGAGGTCACCTTGAAGAGGGAACAAGGGATTTACAAACCAATACTGCAACAACAGTATCTGGACACTGACTCAGCTGACTCACACGAGAATGGGAATGACACTCAAAGTATTGAGGTCCCTAATAACCAAGGGGTCACGACTGGCGGGACTACGGGGAGGAATAAGAACTTTATGGTTTCATTTGTGTTCACCTATTGCTCAGAAGCCTATGAAATCTCGAAAGTTCTTAGTAAGTATTGGTTTTGCTTATCTATTGATAATGAACCAAAACAAACCTTTGAATCAGGACCTGTTATTACATTCAGGAGGGGCACTAATTTGAAACAACTTCAAACCAGCGAGACAAAAGGTTAAGGGAGGCACTAGGAAGTGCGGGGCATGTAGACACTGCGCATATATTAACACTATGGACTCATTCACAATAGGTGTGGACACCTTTGTGATTTGGAAAAAGTTTAATTGTAACAGTAGGCGAGTCGTTTATTTGGTGCAGTGTAAACAATGCCCCGCTTTTTATGTGGGTAAAACAGACAGACGTTTGAAGGACAGGGTATATGAACACTGTTATGCTATCAGTACAAATAAAGACGATAATGCCCTGGCAAAGCACTGTAATAGGAATGAAGGCCATTCATTTGATTTTATGGCCATCGACCAGATACAGACCGACAATCATAATTTATGCAATGACAACTTGTTTAGGCTCCAACTGGAAAAGAAAGAACTCAGTTGGCAGTTACGTTTGGTGGCACATAAAACTCCCAGCCTTAATGAGGCTTGTTCGATTATGTGCTTATTAAAATTGAACAGTCTATGGAGATAAATTATTACTTATGTGTGAATTCCATGTGAAAATTTTCATAAGGTGTAAATTAGCCCCCTAGGTAATGTAACATCATATGTTCCCAAATAGGGAGTTGACACTTTCCCTGTTTCTATTACTGTCGTTATATTCTAGTAGACTTTTTAGTTTTAGTTTATTATGTCATTTACTATTACATTAGTTCAGTTGTAGACAGTAGGTTAGTTTTAAATACACTATGTATATACACTGAACAGGTTAACATATATTGAATATAGTGATTTTATTAAGGTAGAGTTTATTAAAGGGTAGAATTAGTTTTTTAAAAAAAACAGTTATGTTATATACACATATACTTTTTAAATTAGGTTATGTTATAAATGTCCTCAACGTTATAAATATTTTAAACGTTTTAAATGTGTTAATTTTTTTATTTAATTTTTTCATCATTATTATGACTTTTTAACATTTGGACGTTTAAATAAGTTTTTTTCAAAAGGAAAAGGGTTTGTACTATGTATTATGTATTATGTTCATACTAGTTCGTACTTGTATGTGTAATTTTTGGTTATTGGATGTTCCCTGCATATTGAATTAGGTCATTTTATCCAGCTAGTTGACTCAGTTGATTATGGTCTATTTGTTGAATACACTGAATTATTTAGGAATTGCTCTAATTAATTAATTGCGTGTATTTAAGTATTTAAATAGGATATTTGAATTGAACTACATCCTGTCTGAAGAAGTTCGGGCAGTGGACCGAACGAAAAACGCTTGCTGGAGTGTTTCACGTCATTTGGTTTCAGTCATTTGCTTTGTTTAGCCTTGCGTGCAATAAACAACTTTACCCTACGAGGATTCCTGTGGATTTATCTGCTACAAATTTATCTTCACTTTACGAACACTTTGTGTGGATTATTTTTTATTTTTCGAGTCTTCCACCTCGGATGCATTTGTGGAACCCACCCTTTGGTCTTTTTGTTTCGTTTGTTGTACACGCAGCTGTTTGGTTCCTACTAATAAAATACCACTGTCTAATATTCAAACAATGCTAACATTAATAACATTTGTCACATAAAAAGAAAATGAAGTTGTACCATTAATAGCTCTAAGCAAGCTGACAAAGCCTTAAATTGTTTAGTTAGGCCTTTTGTGATAATTAGTTTAAATAAAAAAAATCAGTGAGTAAAGTCTAAATTGTCACATCCATCTTCCCTGTCCCATAAAGTTTTTATACTTGCATCTTCACCCTTTCTATACAAATGATAAATGTACTTTTCTTCAAACTACACATTCTCTTACTCTTTCTTGTTCTTCACAAATGCAGGGAAAATTCTTCTCCAATTTTCCATAGACAGATACTATGCCACTATTAAGCAAATAGTTTCCCTAATGTCGGATATCTAGTATCTAATTAACCAGGCAAGGAAAAAAAACTCTTATAATTCAATTATACTCTTCCTATAATAAAGTTATATTCCTGCCTTAGTAAATTATTAATATTATTATTCATTTGTATATTATACAGACCACTTTTGATTTGTTAGCAATACTTTACCTAACATAAATAAACAAAAATCGTAATATGTCTTGCTCTGGTTGCAATTGTGGTATCACATTTATACATATTCTCATTTAAGTAATATTTTATGTCACAATCAATTCCTTATGTTTCAAATAAATTTAAAATATAAAGCATTACTAGAATATTCAAAAATCCAAGTGAATTAACAGATGATTAAAACTATTATAACAGCAGTTATAAGATTGACTTTGCACATACCTCTCAACCTCTTAGAACAAGAAATGTAGATAACGCCATAAATAAAAGGGGGACAATTTTTAAATATTACTCTTACAAACTTAGAAAGTTGATAGAATAACTGTTTTAGCATTAGCATGATTTTTTCTGAAGGGTATGAAGTCTGAAACTCAAATGTCTGTCATTATTTTCTAACTTAAATCATTAATAAGTTGTTACTAATTTGCCAAACAACCACAAGTGCATAAAAAATGGATCAAAAAATATGAGGCAAATATCTGGACATGCTGTGAAAAATTGTACAGTTGATAGGCATGCTTGCGCATAACTGAGACGCATCAAACACTAAAAGAATTCCACTCTATATTTAACTATGATAAATTAATTAACTGCTAATGTCTAAAATATATATTTTTTAAAATCAGGATGAAAGAAAATAATGAAATTCTGTACACAAGCAGTCTCCTGTATACAACAAAGGCATGAGAGACCTTTTATCAGCAGATGGTCCTGCAAACTTTAGTCTGTGCAAGATAAAAAATATCACATCACAGTGCATAAGCAGTTACACATAAGGTGAAGTAGCTTGTCTCACCAAGTAAGATACTGAGGTAGAAGACATTCACTGCTTTCATTCAGTTGTTCTCTGCTGCTTAATATAAAAACTCATACAAAAAATACAACATTCACAGTTCTTAATCTGAGTTGCTTCTCCCAGCAACTGCTGCATCTATCCAACTGTCCTATAGCTTTAGACTGCCTGTCAGTGTTATGATGTCTCCATAAGAGGCAAGTATGCTTTGGTTCTTCTAATTACAAGTAGATTCAGATAATTTTCATGATCACCAGACCCCTCCAGCTCAGCTGACCAGTGAAAAAAGAATGTTCAGATGATCAAGTCCACTTCCTTGTAATTCCACCGCTGCACTGCAAAAATTCAAAAACAAAATGCTTGTTTGTAAGTCTTAATAAATCATCATATATAATTATGACTAATGTCTGAGTCTTGTAATCTCTTAAGAAATAAAATGCTCACTTAGTATAAACTAGGCTCTCCGGGAAATAAAATGAAACAGTTACTAGTTTAAAATCACCACCAACAGATGATATTTGAATAAATGTATTTCCAAACTACAATAAAAAAGTAAAAACATGGTTTAGTGCTTTCATCCCTTCAACATGGCACATCATTAGAAATGTTAAAATTGCATCATAACCTTTAATTAATTTATTTAAATGGTCATGCGATGACAAAGTAATAAAGAATTGAAAATGCAGTTTTTAAAGCCTCCTTAAAAAACCTGGCTTGGTATATTTTATAAACAGTGTTCATTTTTTTTTTAAATTAAACATATATCTTCCATTAATCATCCAAACAAACTTATGGAATAAAACTAAAATTGGAGCTTAATATTAAATAGACAAATTTAGTTAAAATCTCCTGTGGGTATCTGGACAGCATCAATAACTAGTATATGTAATGCCAAACATACCTTTGTTTCCACTGAAATGGGTCCTCTATGACTTCCCTGGAGCTTGAGGTGGAGGAGGGAGAGGGTGCATGTTTCCTTCAGTGTTTCCCTGTCCACCCTGTATCTGTCAGCAATTTTTGTGTCATACAGTCCATGATAACTCAGGTGAAGTCTAAACACCCTTCTTCTTCTCTTGCATGAGGTCTGACAGCAGCCGCACCTTGATTTAAAGGGTCTATATTAGAACATCAAAGTTTCAAAACTTTGAATGTTCTAATATCGAACCCTATTCAGCGAAAGCTGAAAACATCTAACAAACAGAACAGCAAATTTTTCCCTAGGAAAAAATTTTGCTGTTCCAAAACACATACTCACAACACAAGCACACAAACAAACAGCAATCCACACACATACACCTAAAATCTTACACCTAACCCTACACTAAACTATACACACACCACTAACTATCCACTTGCCTTAACCCAAACCCTAACCCTAACGTCCGCCACTATCGCACACTCACCTCACCCGCTCCCTAACCCTAACTTACTTAACCTGCCCTAACCCTCACATCCACAGAATCGCACACATACCTAACCCACACCCTAATCCTAACTCACCTAACATGACCTAACCTTCATGTCCACACAATCGCACACTTACCTGAACCCAACCCAAAACTTTCCACCACAGCGCTGAAAATACTGAAGCAACAGAAATGGACAACTGAATTATTTCCCTAGGAAAAAAATTGGTTTTCTGTTGCTTTGATATTTTCAGCTTTCACTGAATAGGGTTCAATATTAGAACATTCGAAGTTGTGAAACTTCAATGTTCTAATATAGACCCGATTTAAACCTTGTTGAACATACAGCACAATAATTGCAACAGCAACCCCTAACATGCTTCTTTTTCCAAGTTTAATTGTGCTGTATTCCATAAAGTTTTAGTGTGCAGGGCAAAAGGGTATACTGAGTGTGCATAATTGCTTTATAGCCTTCCTGAATAGCTCAGCCATAGTAAATTGGTTAATTAGCATGCACTTTGGCTCTTTATGATGCTAATAGCATTTCCTGCCATTTATCTTTGTTCAATGGCTCTACACTTCATCTGGAGCCATTTAATGAATACCAAATGGTACATGAATTAAATGAATTAATGAATTAAATGAATCTGACCCTTAGCCTTCATAAGAACAAACTAGTTTAACAAATATTCAACTCTTTTATGCATATAATAAAATCATTTAAATTATTAAGTAAAATGTGGTAAAACAATACTGAACTCTTTACATAAATAATTTCATCATTAAAACATATTTCATAAACTTAAAAACGTTATCCATTTATCTAAGTAGGCATAACTTAAAAAGACATTTGATGTTTAAATTTTGTCATTTACAAAAGAAAACCTGTTAGCATGCTAAATAATTTGCCACCACAGTTCCATATAATGTAGAATTAAAGTCTCTACATCTACCATGTTGAGCCACAAAACTGAAACCTGAAAAAATAAATTTTTTCAAAAATTCTTGCCAACCAAAGAACGTTTACATAAAGCACTTTTGTTTCTTTGGTTTTAGTTGTGTATAGATAATGGTAAATTATTTCATTCAACCATTTTGTTGTCTTAGCTACATAAAACATTCATAAGATGAACACAAAGCAATGTACAAAATCCAAAACTATTACAACTGAAATGACTTTTAACTATAAATGTTTGATCTACACAGGTAGTATCAATCATTTTTCCTTCATTTACAAACCTAGAGTATTTACATGAAATACACTTACAAGACATTTTTTTGTGTTATAAAAAGAGGTGTTTATTATTGCTTTAAATTAGTACTTCCCTTGTTGAAAAATAATGGAGATGCATTTGCAACTATATTGAGTCCTTTGCAGTGCTGATAATGAAAACTAAACATAAAACAAATTCCTTTTATCACCCCAATGAATAAACAAACAAATTCAGTTTGTACTTTAATTAAAATTTGTCTTTTCAATTAATCTTTCACATATTTCAAACCTAATTCTTGTATATTAATATACAATGAACTACATACACAATGACCCATAACCCACTCTTTGAAATCAATTTTATCTAACCATTCTTTTAATTTTGTACTCAGTAGAACCCCAAAAGTTTCTGTCTTAGAATATGCCACCAACATGATAAATCAAAATAATGAGGATTCCTTAGTCTTATGTAATATAGGGATCTCAACTAAAGAACCTATTTTTGATAAGCACTTTCAAACAGTTATACAACTCAATGAAATACTATTTTCTAGCAATAAAATGTTTACAGATCTATAATCATCTTTAATTGTAATGATACTCACTTCAGCATCATCAGTAAAGTATTCATGCTGTTAATAAAATCATTATTCTCTATTACAACTAAATTATCTCCCTTATCTGCTTTTATTAAGCACAGTGTGCTATTACAAGTCCTCTTCAATTTTAGAGGACAGATTGTATTATCAGGGATTGGGATAGGCTTCCAAGATGTCTGAAGTATCTTTTATCTATGCCTCTTCAAATTTCAATAAAGTACTGCTTATAGCAGGATTAAAGTTAATTTTCATTTTTTTAAGTTCCATTCCTTCAATTAAATCACCCAAACAAACATTATGTAAAATATATTGGACAGTCAACTTCCATTTAAACAGTTTGATTTCAGACACTGTACCAAACAGCTCTCTCAGCAGGTACAAATATCTTAGTTTTTTAAGTTAGATACATTAATTTTTCTTTTTGTTAAATTAAAACTCACATGATAATAAAAACACACAAACCGTAACACGGCCAGGTTAAACTGTTTAATATTAGGTAAGCACTTTCACAAGTACACTACTTGCTTCTTCAGACCAAACAAATATGCAATAAATACAGATTTTATAGGTTTCAAACTTCCAAGGACCAATAAAGCATTGTATACCACCATTACATCATAGTTACATTGTAACCGATTGTAACAGATCTTAAAGGTGCATACTCCTTTAAATAGTATAAAACCAGTAAATTGAAAAAAATAGCAATGCACTCTCTTCAAAATAAACCTAAAGTGCTTATACTTTTAATAATTTAGCTTGCTTATGCACTAATGTGTATTCTAATAGAGAATATCATAAATTATGAAAAGACACACTTGCAATGTATATAAAATCTTTACAAAAAGTGTATGCTTCGTAAACTTGCTATCCATGTGAATATTCTAAGTACCATCCTTTAAAATGAACACAAAACACCTTAATTTACTAATCAACTACATACATGTATGATGTATAAAAACTGCAATCAAAATAGGTATGTACAAGAATACAATATTTTCTAATTATTGTATTACTTCATATAAAACATAATAAAATCTACTATCTATGGCACTACCTAATAGAAGTAATATGGGACTCAATCATACAGCTTGTTAAAATAGTATATACAACAGTGAATACATCTGCACACTCAGACTTCAAATAATAAAACTTAATAAATGTAAACTTACAAATAATACATTAATTAACATGCACTGAAAAATATCATGATTTAATGAACCTAATCCATAAGAACTTATGAAGGACACTTATAAAGTCTATGGGGAACAATTTCAAAGACAATCTGAAACTACAAACTACTTAAATAGACATCGAGCTTTTAGAGATGGTTTCAGGGGCACACTGCCATTTAATCTTTTATTAGTGCCAGCCTGATATTTAATAATGCAGTTAGTTTTGTGTAACTCTGTAATATTCCTAATGTCACCTTGATGCTGACTCTCATAAGTGGCTTCAATGACCATAAACTTAAATGAACGATGTACTGACGTAGTCAGGACATGTTTTGCCAAACCGTTGGTGTGTGACTTAGTTCTAATACTGTAGAGATGTTCCCTAATCCTATATTTTAGACATCTGTAAGTCTTGCCTACAAAGAATGATTTACAGAAACTACATTGTGCTAAATATATAATATTAACACTATTACAATTATCTTCCACATTAAACTTATACTCAGAATAAAGCAGAGATAAGTAAAAATCCATTTTTGTTGTAAAAAGCAACCAATTCATTGTATAAGACATTTAGTCTGTATACCAGTAGGAAAATTTGAAAATCTGAGACAACTATGGACTCATTTTAACTTATAAACATTCTTCAAAAACCTAATATCCCACATTAAAGATATCAAATACCTTCCTATAAACATTTAAGCACTTTCTTAATGTCATAATCATTATTGCTAATAGGCATTGTTGATGAAATTTATGCATCAAAAATCTCTTCAGGTCTCATCAAAAATTTTAAAATGTCCTAAGTCCAGAAGAACTGTGAATTAAGTCTATCATGTATGATGAAACAATTTGTCCAGGAAACTAAAACAAATAAACTTGAGACAAAAAAGCATATGTGGCAAAGGAAAAGCTCAAAATCAACTTAGCCAAGTGTCAATCTAGTCTAGAAGACAAAACCAATGAGGTTTAATCACATTTTCATATAAATGATAACAGATATCATGAATGATATTTTTACAACAAGCAATGCACCCCCACCCCTCTCCAACCCCAATAATCTACATGATTTGCTCAGAGGGATTCCCAGAGTCATTAAATAGGTCCATATATTTATAATTTCCAGCTGTTGCATCTCCAAATTTTAATATGATGATGGAAGGAGAAAGAGATTTAACCTTGGACAAGGTTGAACATCAATTTGAAGCTGGAGGAGGGAAAACAACAACAGGAGAAGATAAGCAAAACACCTGGATTTTCAGTGGTAAGAAAATCTTTTCCTCTGACTTTTGTCTAAGAGAACATTTAATGAAACAGACGTTTTTATCTTAAATAAAGACTTAAATTTTATACCTACTGAATGAGCTAGTTTGGTACAAACAGTGTCTGAAATCAAATTGTTGACTTGCAAGTTGAATTTACAATATTTTTACACAGTGTCTATATGGATGATTTAAATGAAGGAATGGAACTTCAAAAGAAAAGTAAATTTAATACTGTTTCAAGCAGCACTTATTTGAAATTTGAAGACATATGTATAAGGGATAGTAGAGACATCTTTTAAAGCTACCATACCTCCCATTTTACAAATTCTGTTTTTAAGAAAGAAATGCTTTGCAGAAATTGACTTGTTATATGACTTTGCACTTTCTGAAAGCTGATAAGGGAGGTAATTTACTTGCAATGGAAAAAAGGAAATTATGTTAGCACTATGAAATATTTCTTAGGTGATAGAAAAAGTTATGTTGAAGTATCAGTGACATTCATGTGGTTTTTAGATATATAAATATTTTATTAGATGATATCTTGTTAAAAAATAAGATTTCTTTTGAACTGCACAGTTTTTTAAAAGTGACCTATCCAAAATAAGTGCTTTATTTGGGATTCCTAAATAACATAATAATAAGGAATCCACACCACTTTGTTCCATAGTTTGTTGGCAGGCAGAATCTTATGGGATGTTCTTTGAATATAAATTTAAATCTATTATCAGTCCTCACATTAAAAAAAATAATATTATATTCATTATATTGGCAAATTAGTTTTATTTGGAGTGGTACTAAGGATGACATTGACATTTGTTATCTAATTTATATTCTAGTATCAATTTTTCTGGAATTTTCTAGTAACCTTCCTGATACTGAATTTAATTTTTTTTGATCATCGTAAAAACAAAGTAATATTTTTTCATCTTGTATTTTTAAGTTGGCACCTTTTCTAAACAATTATTTACACTTTAAGAGTGTCCACGACTTGGTTTATATTAAAAGAAACACTGTTCAAGACTGACTGACAACGAATAATAGTATTTTAATGAACAGCACTCTATATTAAACATTTAAGTTGTAGAACAAGATTATTCAGATGTATTTTACATATTTTTGACAAGGTATGTGTTGAAAGAAGTACATGTTATAAAGCTATTTTGCAGTCAGAAAAATGTTTGATATGGATTCTAATAGTAAAAGATGTGACATTTTATGATTAACCATGTCTTTGACTAATAGTATTAATAGTGGTAACATCAAGAAAGCTAGTTTTAATATTTGGAAATACATTAAATAATGATGACTTAGCTAAATGTATTGGTAATGCTGAATAGCTAAATTTGTCAACATGAGGCAGTAGATTAAAAGCAAAGTTTGAATGATAAGCCCCTCTTTTTACAATGCAAAAAATAATAACATGTTTAAGTGTGGTTCATCTAAATATTGTAGATTTATAACTGAAGGGAAAATTATGGATATTATCTGTACAGATCAAAGATTTACTGCTAGCAGTTATTTCAACTGTAATAGTTTTTGGATTGTGTTTATTCCTCTGTTCCTAGCTTGTAAGAGTTTTTATGTAGGCAAGACAACAAAAAGACTACATGAAAGAATTTATCATCATCTGTTTGCTATTAAAACCCATGATGCAAGAAATGCTTTATCTAAGCACCAATTGGTTTGTAAGAGTTTAAAAAAGTTTTTTTTTTTTTTCAGTTTTGGATTTTATGGTTCCAGATGATAGAGATGATGATTTTTAATCTGTTAAACAAGAAAGAGAGAACCAAACAGCTGCTCAAGAGGTCTATAAAGATGCTAAATACTGTAGATGTTTTAACGTATAAGAAGTTTATTTAAAACCAAACACGTTTTCGTCACTCAGCAAGAGTAACTTCATCAGAAATAAAAAACACACATCAATATGGTGACTTTTAAAAAGTCAGCTTCTAGGCAATATGATTATATTAGCCAATCAGCTAGACTCTTTTGGTTAAGAAGGAAACAAGTAACATTTAAAGCAACACAGGCTAAAAAACATTAACTAAACAGCTAGGTACTCAGTAAAAAGAAACAATATATGAAATTTGTTTCCAGATGTCAAAACAGTTATCATACAAAACATTTTGCTGTCAGCTTTTAACAAATGGTAAGATAAAAAGTTAAAACAGTAGTCCTACTTTAATTTATAATGAATAGAAGCAAATGTATATGAAACATACAAGTTCTACTCAAAATAAAGTTTGGTTCTCTCTTTCTTGTTTAATTGTGTTTGTTCTTCTGAGTTCTCATCGATTTTTAATCTGTATTATAAAGTAAGGAACTGAAATGGCAAATTCATTTGAAAGCTAATGAGCTCAATGGGTTAAATAACAATGTAAGCATCATGTTTCTTCTGAAGTAAAAACCAGTTAGGTAATTGACCAAAAGTTTTTTTTTTAAGTTACTGAAATATATATTTTAAAATCATTTATGTGAACAGTTCAATATTGTTTGAACCACAGTTTCCATATTAAGTCATGTTGATTTTAGACTATTTATAAAATAGCTTTATTTTGTTACATTTTTCTGTTCTGATGAAGTGTTGGTGTTGTATGTTAAGAGATTAAAGAATTCAATTGATTTAAAATAAATATTTTATTGAATGTCTCATTAGTTGGTATTTTTTATTGTTCTGTAATAATCTATCACTGCTCTATAGCCTAGCACTTTAAAATTCTACTTCATGTGAATTGTTTGGGTTGTGGTATACTGTTTCTTGGTGTTGTTGTTACATCAAATACCACTTTCTAAAACTGGTAGCAATTTCTGTTCTAGTTTTATAGCTATTGCTTACATATTCTCTTCTCATAAAATAACTAGAGAAATGTCTCTTTTGCAATCACATGTCATTTGTGAAGTGTATGCAGTGCATAGCTAATACTAAGCTTAGTATTCATAGTCATTATGAGAATGTGTAAAGGCTATCTGTGCTGTCTCCACATTTTCACAACAAAAGTGAGATTCATAGAGGCCACATGCTAATGCATGATGGCAGTGAATAAGTGTAAGCAAATGATGCCAAAATGAGATGAAAATGAAACATGTAAAATGGTATATGCTAACAAGGCCTTCAGCTGCCTAATTATGATTCATATTCAGAAATTTGCATGTTTTTGCACTGTCTGCACATCCATTTTAAAAGAAGAATAGCACCTGTTCTATCTAGTTTGCAATCCTCAATTTTGCTGTCACTTGTTGCTAGCCTAGCTGTTTCCTGATGTAAGTAGCTAGTGCTGACTGAGCCAAAACTGTTTGCACCCAGAGGATCTTATCAGTCAAGAAGATAAACAGATACTCAGAGAATAACTCACTATAGGTTCAGATTGGACAAGGATATTGTAAGTGTCTTGGTGATTATGTATGGACCCTACAGGGTCACCAAATTTGCATGGTTTTCTTATCACTGTGAATACAAAGGTATATATTACCATCACTATACTTACAATGCGAACATTCTAGAGACAGACTAGAATCACACTGGGTATCTCACAGGTTTCTGCCACAAGGATAGTTTGGCAGTTCCTGGATGTACTCTCCTTATGTGTGTATCAGTACAACTGTTTCCCAGTGTCACCTCAGGACCAAGCCAGGACTATGTATGCCTTTTATGGGGTGGCATATTTCCCCTGAAGTACTCTGTGTGAAAGATTGTACACATGTTGAAGTTAGAGCCCTGTCTGGTCCATGGGGGCTGTAGTAACATAACATTGAAGGGCTACCATTCCATCAATTGCCAGGTAGTGTATGATGCATTGGGGTGTATCACTAGCATCTCTGCCCAGCATTCTGACAGTGCACACAATTCTCATATCTGCCACACTCGGATACTCAGCTGCTTCTTCCTGTGAGATAGGATGCCCAGTAGTCATCTTGTTGGTAACTGAAAAATATTTCTTTTTCTATTTTATTTAAGTAATTATTCATAGTAGAAATGTATTTTTGAATACTACATCACTGTTTATTTGTTTTGTGTCCTCTCTTTTTGTTTTCTTTCAGGTGATGCTTGATATCCCTTGGAGTCATAGATCATGACTCCATTGAGAAATCCAAGTGGAGCTGATGAAGAGAATTGCAACACAGCACTGTCCTAGACCCATACTGTCATTGAGAGGTTCCTTGGCCTCTTACAAGAGTCATTTTAGGTGCCTGGATGAGTCTGAGGGTGCCCTTCAGTATGACCCAGCTATTGCATGCAATATGTTTACTGTGTATTGCATTTTGCACAACATGATCATGTGTTAGCGTAGTGATGAAATGATCTATGCTGTTACTGCAGCTCCTAGTTCCAGTACTAATATAACTAATGGTGACTAGCAGACAGCAGACAGCAGTAGTAAGGAAATCATGCAACAGGCTGCTGTGTGGCATACACCTGTGCAGGTAAAGTGATGGCATCTAGTCCAGAAGTATGGACCATGACATTCAAGTTAGTGTTTCCTTTTATGTAAAAATTGCACAATATTATTGATGGATGCAGTGACATTTGTGACTTGCATGGTCTACTGTCACCATTCATCAGATGTTCCTTCTCATCTTTAAAATGTTTTTTTTTTTTTCTCATTTTAGTACAGATTGTCATATTATTGTTTTTAACAGTCATGCATCAGTACTGAATGACTTCTGCTAAGTGATGTTGTAAAGCATCATATAAGGAATAATCACATTTTTAACTCTTTCGCACAGTATGTTCTAGTAAAGTGATGCACTGAAGTATGAACAAATTGAATGTCCTGAAGTGGTATAATTAGTAAAAAGTGTTACTTCAGTGTTTAGCATGAGTTCATACCTTGTAATTGAATGAAAACATTGCAGATGTTTATATTACACAATGTTTCTTCAGTTTTAACTATGTTGTCTTTTAAGGTACTGTACATCAGAGATTTAATTTTGTCATACACAATAATATGCGACCTCACAGACAAAAAACTGTATCATCTGTGCAGTCCTGATTGTTCAGTGGCAGCAGTGTTTGTTTACATGGCAGGATACTCATTTTCATTTTTAATTTTCTTATTACTGTTTCCCTAAATAGTTTTATATTGTTATTTTTAAGTTGTATTTGCCATATATTATGATAATGCAGAGAACAATAATGGTGTTAATCACTGTAGTTTATTGTTATGACAAACAGCTTTATTTCCAGTTTTAAATCATACTGATAGTGGAATGAAATGCATGTAGTTGAAACGTGACATTAAGTACCCCCCCCCCTTTTACTTTATTTAATAACTTATTCCCCTTCAATTTTAAGATTGACATGTGTGTGTGTGAAGGGCAAACTATAAGTAACAGAAATGTCACACTTGAATCACAGCAGGACAAGGTCAAATGTGTCATACACATCTCTTAAAGATAGGTCAGCTGATGGTGCAAGTAATTTTGAAGAAGTGCTGACATGAGAACTGTATGGTGAGTTGGTCTGATATCATGACTTACTTGATGCCGATGATCCTGCAGACACTGATCTGACAGTCCTCTGGGATCTAGACCTCAAATGAAAAGTTTTGCAAGATGTGGATGAATACTGACCTGGCCTGCATGAAGTCAGTTGTGCTTGTTGCTCCTTATTAATCCTTGTTAATTACAGTACTTTCTTGAGAAGCACTTGTATTCACATGTTAAGTGATCCCATGAGTCTGGACAGTACCCCATCTTCCTCCCCATACAAAATGGACTCCTAGCTGAGTCTGGTAAGTCCTAACTACTGTATGAATAGTCAGCCACAAATGCTCAGTGTGCCACCATACTATGCATTAGAGCGAACATGGCATTATCTCTACTGCCTGGCATTTTCATGAAGTGCTGGAAATCCTCATGTACACCCTGGAGGACTTGGATCATTTCTAGCTGACTCTGTGGCAGTGCACAGACCTTAACAATGTCACAGCACATTTGCTGCTAGGCAACAAATGCTTTGCATGTTTCCTGGGTTAGCTGTGCCAAAATCTTGTGCATGTTGCCTCTTTGTAAAGGTGGCACTATGGACTCTGTTACCTCTGTATTTCTGCCATTATCCTGAAAGTGCTCATCTGAGTTTGGAGATAGTGGTGTAACAGTGCATGAGTTTTCCTCCTGTACAAGTGTGAGTGCAGTGTCGTGTGCTTGACTTTGTGATGCACTGTCACTTCCTGCAGAGTTACTAACAGATTTTGGGGTGTAAGATCCTGCCATTAAACTTGGAGACTGCGTGCTACTTTTCTCAGGCTATTTCATAAAAATAGCTATATTATCATCATCATCATCATCATCATCTTCAACAGCCATTTTGCTGCTGATATCCTCCACATTTATTGGCGCAGTGGAATTGTTTGTTTCCCTTGCTGACCCTGTAAAAATTATTTGAAGACATTATCGGCAAAGAATTATCATATTACTTTATGCTGATTAAAGAGTTGTGGGGGACACTTACCATGTACACTGCCTTCATTGACATTGTGTGAATAAGCAGAGGGTTCACCTGTAAATAGTAGCAGCCATGTGTTTAATGTAATCATTACATACCAGCATTTAGTTCTCTATATAAATATACGTTACTGGTTTTAAACCAACCTTTCTGAGCAGATGTGTGTTGCTGCTGCAGACTTTGGTAATAGCCAGTGTCCACACCGCTTCTGATTATTCCAGTCCAATCATCTTCTGCACCACAGTCATTCCCATGAAAGGACAGGAGGTATTCCTCGTCTGGTGCTAAAGATATAAGTGGTGGAGGCTTCCCCAGTACTGGTACAGGAAATCGCATTCTGCCTTGCCTTGGATCTTTCATGTTCTACCATATTATTTGTGCTCTTCTTGCACTGTGTTAATGTGCAATTCCTTCTATCAACTGCATTTATATCTATAACCACTTGATTCCAAGCCATACCTTTCAACTTCTTAGCACACAAAATCTGGACAAAGCCTGACAGAATATGGGGACAAAGGCCCAAAAATAGGGACAGATTTTTAATATTGCTCTTATAAACTTGGAACATTTCTAGAATAACAGAATTTGTCTTAACATGTATTTTTCTGAAGGATATGAAGTCTGAAACACAAATGTATATCATTATTTACTGACTTTAGTCCTCTGATCTTCTTAGTGAGTTGCCAGAAAATCATAAATTTTATGAGGAACAGACCCAAAAATGAGACAAAAATCTGAACATTCTGTGAAAATCTGGACATTTGAGAGGCCAGACATTTGCCATCTGAGGTTGTTTGGGCCCCCCCTTTTCCAAAAAGGCATTTGGATATTCCTATAGACTGCCATGATGATGTGGTTCTCCTTATGGTTAAAGTTATGCTTTCTCTGCCTTGATCCTTGGTTTTAAGTCATTACTGGACATAAAATAATATGTTACAGTCATACACACAAAAAACTTAGATGTAATCATCAGTCAAACAGTCAGATAACAAAACAATTAAAGCATGTCTGCCATCATTACGAAACTACAAATAAATAAATAAATAAATAGTTGGCACAAAATCCATAATTACATACTCATGCAGAACTTCAGTGCAGCCAAGTATGATTATGCAAAACTAATATTTGTACCATCATCAATATATTTACATTAGTAAGACAAGCAGTTTGCTAACAGACCAGTCCTTTCCCTACCACTATCCTGTATTCATAATACTGCAATTTTTCACTCAGCAGTAGCACCCAGACATCTCCAAGTATGTTAAGCCAACAAAACATCATCAGCACTGCAGTATAGTAGAGAGATGATTATCCGAACATCGATTATCTGAAATATCAATTATCCGAATGCAGTCTTCTGAAGTTTTCGGGTAGGAAAAATCATAAAGCCTGAATATGTAAATGTTATACATATTCGCTTGTGCATGTTTTTTGAGCTTGTAGCCCACTTGTGTGTGAAAAATATTCTTTATTGTCAACTGGAATTGCTGAATGGTTGAAAAGTGTATTTCCTGCATGCAGAACAAACAAGATTTTAGAAGTTTTTTTATCCAGTTTAATGCATATTTGATTACCCAAACAGTTTGATTATCCGAACTACCCTAGGTCCCAATTAGTTCGGATAATCGACTGTCTACTGTACTTCACAATTAAATCATTGCATTTCTGCCATGTGTGCAAAATCACTGAATGACAGCAAAATACTTATCTTTCTCAGTGATCACAACAATTTCCACTGCTGTTGTAATAAATTTCCATTTACAAATGTCAGTTTTACAATATTCACTTAAGTTATTCTGATCTGCCCTTTGTATCAGTAAAGCAAACATTTATTTAAGTAAACTCAGCAATCTTACATAATTTTAAACTGTTTCATATTGATTTGGAATTATTTCTATATTTTTTTACTTCCTTTAAAAAGTCCACTGTTTCCTAACCTATTTGTCTCCTAATTCAAGTAATCACAAGTTAATATGGCACTGTTAAACTATAGGTTCAGGGTCATATGCAGGCTTTGCATGCAAATTAGACCTTTTTATGTTTATCACTATGAATCTCAATGAAGGCTGTGTGTCAGGGCTGGCAACTCGGTACATAAAAATCTACTGCCAATCATTAGTGGACCAGAGTTCCACTGTGGCAACCCCTAACCGGGAAAAACCGAAAGGCACAACAACTATTAATCTCAATAATATGTGAATGTGTAGGGCAACTTCTCCATATAGCCAGGCCTTGTCTAATGCAGCCTTAGGTTCATGTGAACTCACTATTGATAGTGGCAGAGTCTGCAGTACTCAGAAATCCCCAGAATTCCATGGAAATGTGCAGATAACCTCAGTTATTATCTAACCTGACAATCTTTAGAAAAGACAAAATGGAGTCATAGTTATATGAGTCTGCACATCCCTGGAGCATAATCCTTGCCCATCTAACATCACATCACCTTAAATAAATCAACACTGAATAAACATTGATATTGACATGCACCATAATAATTATTTCAGCAGAAATAAATTAAAAACCCAAAACAAAATAAATACTGTTGCCATAACTCAGAAAGAATATATAAAGAAGTTATTCCTTCCTCACATTCAAGTGTAATATTTTAAAAAGGTGTAAAACAG
Source organism: Protopterus annectens (assembly GCF_019279795.1). Lineage (NCBI taxonomy): Eukaryota > Metazoa > Chordata > Ceratodontiformes > Protopteridae > Protopterus > Protopterus annectens. Next base: position 885,718,766 of record NC_056735.1, read on the forward strand.
CATGGCACATGAGCAGTAGTAGTAAGATGAAGACTGATGATTTTTACTAATGACTTTTTCCCACCATATAAATGAAATGTGAATGCAGTCCTTTAAAAAAAAAACATGTAGATGACAAAGCATTCTGGGCAAAGCCAAACTTGTTAGCAATAGCAGTTCCAGGTCTTTTGTCTCTGTTTTTTAACTGGGTTTTCATTAGGGTGATGTCATACCCCAGAGGGAGTGGGTCTAAATCTGAGAACTACAGTTCATACTTTCTTCATTCTGGTACTGATGCTTGTAATAATCTTAGCATCTGTGAAGGTGCAAGCCTGGGCTCCTAGATGGTTTGACAAATTGACAATGCTCTACCATACAAGGAGTTTGTTCCTTGATAAGATTTGGGCCTGTAAACAGATTGGACCTGAAGAAAATAGATACCTCACAAGAGTGGGCAAGCATCTGTTATTCCTGTAGCCAAAGTGGAAATCCAGTATAACACCAGTCAGCAAGGTAGAATATTGACCCTTATCTCTCAAATGTACAGATCTTCACAGAATGCCTAGATTTTTGCCTCATATTTTTGGTATATTTCTCATAAAATCGCAGGTTTTTTTTTGGCAAGTCACTGGCAAATAATTGAGAATTGAATTTAGAAAATAATGACAGACATTCCAAATTCAGAGTTCATACCCTTCAGAAAATCCATGCTAATGCAAAACCTGTTACTCTAGCAACCTTTTAAGTTTGTTCGAGCAGTTTTTAAAAATTGTCCATATTTTGGGGGCTCTGATACCCCATTACATATAGCTTTGTCAGATTTCTTGCTCTAAGAGGTTGAGAAGTCTGGTTTGGCCAGACTGACCGATAGTGCTGGCAAGAATAAATAACCTTAACATCTTTAAAAAGAAATGTCAAGGAATAAGTGTTATTTTCTGTCTTTAACTGGTTTCATTACTATATATAACTGCAGGAATATTTATACCCTAATATAAAAGGACAAAAGTGCTTTCAATACAGTATTGCAACCAAATCCTTATCAGGCAGAAATTTCAAATGAATTACCATTTCTTATGTTAAAGCAGCATAACTCATTAGTATCAGTAGAGAACAAATATAAAAGCCACCAAAACTTAATATACTCATTCAGGCTGATTCAATAAACCATACACAGTCCTTTAATACCAATGTGCATATCATGGTGGACTGTTTTGTATTCAGTAAGTGGCTCTGCATGGCATGTAGAGCCGCATAAACATGGTAAACACTGTGGCATGCTAATTATAGCATAAGCAGTTGAATTGTATGCTAACCAACCAATCCAAGATGATGGAGCTATTCAGCAAGTTATAAAGCAACCACACAGACTGAAAGTTGGTTTTCCCTATGAATTTCAAAACATATTAGAATACAGCCATGGAAAGGAGTCTACACAGAAAGAATGCTAGGAGCTGCTGTTACTTTAATTCATGTGTATGTGCAACAAGCTGAAGCCTATGCTGCTGCTGCTGCTACTAATAAACCACAGACAAGAAGTAGGTGTTTTTAGACCCCATTTAACTTATCACAATCTGCATGAGTTGGAAATTGTAGAGCACTACTGATTGGACAGAGACACCCTACAGGAACTCTACAACCTCTGTCGCCCTCAACTCACACCCAGGGTAAATTGAGGGTAACCAGTACCAGTGGAGACAAAGGTATGCGTAGCCCATAGAATTTTAGCTACAGAAATCTTTCATAGGCCAGCAGGGGACATGCTAGGGGGGGGGGGGGGTCACAGGCATCAGCATCCAGGATCCTCTATCAATTCCTGAATGCTATAATTCAATATGCCAGTGTCCACATATATTTTGCCCATACTCCTGAGGAAAGAGCCACAAATATGCAGGAGTTCTACCCTCTAGCACACTACTCTGACCAATACATGTAGAAATCAAGTCACCACCTGGGGAACAGGGAAGGATCTACATAAATAGAAAGGTCTTCCACTCCATTAACTTCCAAGTTCTGTGTAACATTAAGGGAATCATCTTGAAATGTGTGTGCTGGCAACCCAGGCAGTTACCATGGCTCACTTATCTAGCACACCTCCTGACTGTATCAAATGGTCATTAAGGGTGATATCCCTCAGGATCATTTACTGAGGGATGCAGGTTATGAACTGGAGCCATAGTTGATGATGCTCATCAGAAATGCATAGACACCCACTGAAGAATACCATAATGAGGCACACACTCAAACCAGAAATATCATAGAGCATGTGCTTGGGCTGCAGAAGTCACAGTTTCAGTGCCTAGATACATCTGGGGGATCCCGTCAGTACAATCCATGTACATGTACTGAAATCTTCACCATCTCTGCTAAGCTTCACAACATCATCTTGAGAAAACAGCTTCAGCAGAATCAACAAGGCAAAGAGACACACATCCCACCACCAATGGTAAATTTACTGCAGCCAGATGCAGGTGAGCAGTCGGGGGGGGGGGGATCCAGCAGCTGCTGTGGGTGTATGCAGACATGGGCATGCTCAATATGCCTTTACATTGGCAAAGAGGCAAAGCGTAGCACACTCACTCATCACATAAGTGGCTAAAACCTTCATTCTACTCACATACATATAGTAACACTGATGCCAGGCAAGGCTCACAGCCTTTATCTACCTGTGTATTGACTGTGCACTCCTAGCATCAAACGGACTCAGCCCTGAACTAAAACTGTAGCAACCGCTGGATTTACAAGGTTAGTGTTGGACCTGGAGTATTAAAACAAAATTGTGTAATAGTATACATAAATGGCATATCCTTGCATATTGTTACTTAGTAATGTAAGTAAGTAAAAGGTATGTGATTTGTACAGCAATGACTTCAACATGTGAGAGCAGAGACTTGTGTGAATACATGTATCCTCTATCACATAATAGGCCTCAGACATCAAACACGTCCATACCTCTCAAAAGTATTGATGGTCAACGGACATACACAAATGCCATAGATATAGCCAACCTGCTGACAGACAGATTCAGTGAAAGCTTCACCCCTCTTTTCCCCCATCAGTATATTAGGACAGCCCCAGCACCAGCCCACCTACCCTTATCTCTAGGGAGCAAGTCATCACTCCCCTCTCAAAGACAAAAAATACAGCCTTCATGGAACACAATAACATCCCAGGCTGCATCCTACATGAACTCAGGCAGGAACTTGCAACACCATTACGCACCCTATTCAACCAAAGCCTGAGTACTGGCTTTGTCCCAGCCACTTTCATCCCTTTGCACAAAGGTGGAGAGTCCACAGATCCAAGAAATTATAGACCCATCAGCCTAACTAGCCTGATCTGCAAAGCCATGGAACTGATTGTCATGGACTTCATCAACAAGGATATTGGCAACCTACAAACACTCAATCCCACACAGTTTGGTTTCATCAAGGGGAGGTAATGCCTGTTAAATTTGGTAAACTTCTTTGACACACTCACCAAAGCCATGGACAAGGGGAAGATGATGCACATCACATACCTTGACCTGGCCAAAGTATTCAAAACTATTCCTCACACAGGTATAATAGATAAAATCTCTCAACTAGGCATCAATCCTTATGTTACCAGATGGGTAGCAAACTGGCTCACTGATAAAGCCCACCTAGTTAAAATAGGGGAAGCCACTTCAAGCAGTAGACACATAATGAGCAGTGTACCCCAGGGATCAGTCCTGGGGCCTCTGTTGTTTGGGATATACTTTTCCAAGGTGCAGGCCAAAACCAGTAGGCTATGGCTGACCAAGTTTGCAGAGGACTTCAAGCTGGGTACTGTCATCAATTCCACTAGTGATGTGGACATCCTCCAATAGGGTGTCACCCAAACAAATGACTGGTGCCAGAAACACGGCCTCAAGCTGAATACCAAAAAATGCATCATCATCCCATTTGGGGAGAGTGATGTCCCCACAAATGATCACATTAATAACAATGTCTTAAGCACACAATCAGTTGTGAGGATTTGGGCACCCAGATTGATATCAAACTGGCTTTTGACCACCATGTTGCTTTTGTTGTACGGAAAGCCTTGTACATGGCCCACCTCATAAGTAAAGGTATCTCATCCAGGGACAAAGAGGTCATAACATCCCTGTATTGTTCGCTTATAAGGCCCATTACTGAGTACAATGCCCTTTTCAGCATGTACCTCGCAAAGCACATGCAGCAGCTGGAGAGACCAAAGAGGTTCCTCACCAGGAGAATCCAGGGCCTCAAACATCTACCATACACAGGTAGTCTAAAAGCCCTATCCCTCTACTCAGTTTTATACAGACTTCTCAGAGGTGACCTCTGTCTAGCATACATGGTGATCATAGACCCCACCTTGATGGGACTGCTGCATACCCGCAAGTCATGCTCCACTCAAGTAACCCACACGCTCTGCCTCAACCTGGTCTGTGACATCAGCAAGACTTGGTGGGACAGATTTGTGTCCCAGAGACTTCCCTTCTATGCAATAGACTCCTTCTCCACATCAAGCAGAGTACCTCTTTACCCCCTTTTAAGTGCAACCTGGATAACTGAATGGGAAACAGAAAATATACGCCTGGGATTCCACCTGTGTCCCTGCTGGACATGAGCATTGGGTGCTGATTTGTCTAAACATGGGCTAAACTCTTGGCTAGGCTTATAAGGGCCTCAAGGCCAATAGCCTAGTAACCTCCTATGATCCTATGATAAAACAAGGAGAGTAACAATAGCAAAGCAAACCTCAGTACAAATAATTTTCTTTGTGCCAACACAGAAAGGGAACTTCACTCTACCTCCACAACAACAAGAAATGACACATTTTGCTAACAAGCCATAAATGAGCTGCTAAAAGTGCTATCAAATAAACTGTCCCAAAAATATGTACACATTTACCACAGAACATTCAATTTTATGCAATTGCCAGTCACCTCTACCCAAGGCCAGCACTCCCCTGGAGGTTATCTATGGGTTATCCTAAAAGGCTAACACCCCCGTGTCATTGACAATATAGAACATTTATATTTCAACTAAATAGCAATAGAAGAGTATAAAGAGAAAAACAGTTGTGACATTAGCACTTTTGATGACAGTTAATAAGGCTGTGCATCTGAGAAAGTAAAATCCCCTGATAAAAATGCTCATGCCATCATTAAACTTCTACAAAGTGCATACAGATAAAAGTAGCATTTGCTAATGCATACACCTCTCTCTCTCTCTCTCTCTCTATATATATATAATATATATATATATATATATATATATGTGTGTGTGTGTGTGTGTGTGTGTGTGTGTGTGTGTGTGTGTGTGTGTGTGTATATATATATATATATATATATATATATATATATAGTTTTCTTAGTGACATGTGAGCATATCCAGTATATAACTGAAAATTGCAATCAAACCTTATCAAGATCAGTAGTCTTCTGTGCAAATAAATCCCAAAGCAATATCTTCTTCTGTGTTATCCACATAAACAAGTCTCCTCACCATCATTTTCCCTTTTTATAGTGTAGATTCACCTCTGTGAGCATGATGAAGATGTAAATGAGGTGTGAACTCATTAGAATTGCTGAGTTGCAAATACTTAGGTCTGTGTAACAGATGTAAGCATAGTGAAGGCAGTTCCTCAGTATTTGGTGCTAATGGATTCCAACTGTGAATAAGTATTGGTTGGGAGAAGGATAACACAGCAGCAATTCAGACTCCCTTACCTTCAGTGGGTGTGTCAGCTGGATTAGACTTACAACATATAGTACTAACTGTATTAACATTTTAGATGCAAGTAAGCAGCACACATTTCACAGTTTCTGTTTACCAACATCCAGCCTCCTCTTCATTTCCTGACAACTGCATATTAATCACATTTAATATTCTCATACATTTTAAGTACAATGATTCACAATGCCTTACAGACTGTATGTCTCAGATTACTGATCAGATAAGAGAAGAATGAGCAACAAACATAGAGAGATAAGACAGAGCTGCATTTCTGCAGGCAATAGTCATAAATGGTTGTGTGATCACTCAGTGCACTACATCTGAAATTAATACATATATGAACAACTCAGTAGTATACATACACACCCACACCTCAAGACTGGTGGCAACGCACGATGCATCGGAGACCATCCAGGTGCAATTAACCATAGGCAAGACTGCTCTGCAAATTGTAGCATGTTACAGGCCACCCTCACAAACTCAGGAACCTCACATGGCCTTCCTGAAAACACTAGAGGGGATAAATGTATCACCAAACACCATCATACTAGGTGACTTCAATTACCCTAATATAGACTGGGAACACTACTCAAGCCCAAACACCCTAGCCCAAAAGTTCCTGGAATTCATAAACTCAAATGCCATGGAACAACTAGTCACCATCCCCACAAGAGGAGATAACATACTTGATCTCATCATCACGAACATGGGAGCACAATGTTCAACGGTGTACCCTCACTGGTGAGATCAGACCACAAACTAATCTCGCTGGAGGTCCTCATCCCACCCCCACCTGAAATAAAAGAGACCACAGTAAAGAACTTCTCAAAAGCCGACTTCACACTTCTAAAGACTAGTGTGGTCTCCTTTAAGGCCCCCAGCAGCGGAGCGGCGGAAAACAGTACTCAAGCCGCTGAATCACTTACAAATGCCTTCTACCAGCACCTGCAGGACTGCATGGATAAGGCAATCCCAATCAAAACAAAGACTCTTTGTACCAAAGGCAAGCGTCCAGTCTGGTGGACCCCAGCCATAAACAAACTCTACAACAAAAGGAGGAAGCTACTACAAGATAGAGCAAAATCCTTAAAAGGTAAGACACCCTTGATCACTATAAGTAAAAACCTAAGAGCTCTCATAAAATCATCCAAAGCAAATTTCGAGAGAAAAATAGCTAAAGACTCAAAAGACAATCATAAGGCCTTCTTTAGCTATGTTAGAAACCTGGGAGGAAACTCCCAGATATGCTCAGACTAGTTCAAAATGATGTGAAGATTACTGATCCTACAGACATTGCCAACATACTGGCTGACAGGTTCAGTGCAAACCCTCCCCAAAGGAGAGATATCTATACCAAACGATTGCAGCCCCCAAACATCTCCAGCCCAAGTGAGAACTGCTCTCTCCAAAGCAAAAACACAGCATCCATGGGACCTGATGGTGTCCCCGGCTGTGTGCTCCATGAACTCAATGAGGAATTAAACCCACAGCTAGGACAGCTGTTTAATCAAAGTCTTACCTCTGGATCACATGCCAGGAGTGGCGCACTGCAACTGTGGTACCACTTCACAAAGGTGGTGCCTCCACCGACCCTGGAAATTACCGCCCTATTAGCTTGCCAAGCCTTATCTGCAAAGCCATGGAGAGGATCATAATGGACCTCATAAATAAAGACATAGGAATTTGCAGACTTTGGATCCAGCCCAGTTTGGCTTTGTCAAAGGCAGATCATGCCTTTTAAACTTGGTTGACTTTTGAAACAGTCACCAAAGCCATTGATGAGGAAAGGCAGTCCATACAGCCTACCTCGATCTGGCTAAGGCCTTGATACAATACCCCATTCGGGTATCATTGAAAAACTCATCAGCTTAAATGTCAACCCATACATCACAAGATGGGTTGCAAACTGGCTGAGTGACAGAACCCACAGGGTCAGAGCTGCTGGCGACATGTCACACTCAAAGCGTCTCACAAGTGGTGTCCGGCAGGACTCAGTCCTGGGCCCACTCTTGTTTGGCATCTACTTTAGTACAAGCAAACACAGGAGGGTTATGGCTGACAAAGTTTGCAGATGACTGCAAACTACATCTGACACAGATATCCTTCAGAAGGGTCTCACAGAAGCGGATAACTGGTGCCAGAGCCACGGCCTAAAGTTAAATGCCAAAAATGCATAGTCATACCCTTCGGAAAAACAAGGTTACCCTAGCTACCAAATAGGTGGCAATCCACTGCGCACAGGAGAAGTTATCAGGGACCTGGGGACCCAGGTTGATAATAGTCTGTCATTCGACACCCATGTAGCTAAAGTAGTTAGGAAGACCTTCTACATTGGCCACCTTATCATGAAGGGATTCTCATCTAGATCAAGGGAGGTCATAGTCTCCCTTTACTCATCACTCATCAGACCAATGATTGAGTACAATGCCCCATTCGAATGTATCTGACCCGACACTTGCAGCAGCTGGAGAGGCCACAAAAGTTCCTCACCAAAAGGATAAAGGGTCTCAAAATCTGTCCTATGCTGCCCGACTGAAAGAACTCCAGCTCTATTCAGTTCAGAGGTGACCTTTGCCTAACATACAAGGCCATGTCAAACCCAGACTTGATGAATATGCTTCACCTCAAAAATCTAGATCCATCAGAGCCACAAGGCGGAGACTTAAACCTTGACACGGCTATTAATAGGGCGTGCTGGAGGATAGATTCATCACCCAAAGACTCCTATGCTGTGGAACAAAATCCCGGTACATGTGAGGCAGAGCATGGCCTTGTTCAAGAGAAATCTTGACCAATGGATGGGAGATCGCAGATATACCCCAGGGATTACCTCAGTGTCACTGCTCAACAGAGGCACAGCAAAATAATGGGTATAGTTCCCCATACTAAAGGGGTCTAGGCTTGTAAATGCCCTCGGGCAGATAGCCTAGTATGAACCTATGAACCTATGAACCTATACCTCTCAACTGTACAAATTTTTGCAGAATGTCATATTTTTGCCTCATATTTTGGTCTGTTCCTTATAGAATTTGTGACTTTCTGACAAATCACTGGGATGATCTGTGGATTGAAGTCATTAAATAATTATATACATTTGAGTTTCAGACTTCATATCCTTTAGAAAAATGCATGCTGAGACAAACCCTGTTTTTCTAGCAACTTTCTGAGTTTATAAGAACAGTATTTAAAATCTGTCCCTATTTTGGGCCTTTGTCCCCTTATTCTGTCAGGCTTTGTCCAGCTTTTTGCACTAAGAGGTTCGGATGTATGAGTGTGGATGATGTTGCAGTTGCTTGTATGAACAATGATTTTCATTCTCTGCTACAAAGCTGTTTCTGTGGCAAAGAAGGATAATACACCCTTACTATGTTTTGAAGGTTCTTTGGAGTGAATGTTCAAATCCAGACCTATCAAAAAATAGTTCATGTGTACCAATATAAATTATGCACTGTTGTTTATTTAATAGATTTATTTTCTTCCTTTCTTCTAATTTCCTTTCTTTTTATCTTTTTATGGTCAGCATTTGTGTGGTGTACAGCTTAGCACAAACAGGGGAAACAGAGAAACACAATGAATGTCATCTTTAGCTTTGTTTATCACATTTGTGCAATGCTTACAATTGCACAAATCTGAACTAATGGCCTAAACAGGAAGAAGACAGAACACCTGCAGAAAGGGTGTAGACATTCTAAATATCAAAAAGGATACAGTGTTGCATTTTTGCTTTCCATTATGCAACCCTGCTAAGTGACGTTGTGTGGTAGGTAGCAAGCTTCCATAACTTCCACAGCCATCAAACACCTACAGAGAGGAAACAGACATTAGACAGTTTGAAAGTAAATACATTGTATTAACTGTGTGCTTAATGTCACACAAACACAGTTGGCATCGTTGCTCACGTTTGTGCACTACCAGTAAATGTGATAACATTAATTGGCAAGAAATTATTATTTGCTATTACACTGCTTTGGAATTAAACATGTCTGGTGTTAGAGGGGAAGGTGCCTGATTTAGGGTGCAGAAGTGGAGTGCTCAGGAGTCCAGAATCTTTACTGGACTCCTGATAAAGTGCCAAAGCCAAAGGCTTTTGCAAGGGGACTATACCAGCTCCCAGTACAAGTCTGAGGCTTGAAATAGTCCGGCCAAGGCTGCATCCAGTGTGACTGGCATCCCACACACTGGAGAACAGTGTAGGCACCACATTAATGTCCTAAAAAGGTGCAAGAGGGATACAAACAACAAGTGGTTGGATGAGTTTTGAACTAGCAACATCCCACAGTTGTAAGTATGCTAATAAAGATAATTTATAAGGCAAAGAAAGCTAAATATAGGCAAGACTGGTACACATAATGCTCTTCTGTTCCTTTCTTTTCTTTTCACATCTAATTCTGAAATAGATGTGAATAGGCAGGCCCATGGTGAACATCTGGAGACACTGAGGGAAGCAAGTGGTATGTATGCAGCACAAGAGAAGTATTATTGTACCTTTACAATTTAAAGAAAAATGTTTTCATTTCTATACAGTATTAGCAAAAAATAAGCATGCAAATCCTAATTGTAAAAGCAAGTATGCATGCATCAGTCTGTAACACAAACCAACATTAAGATTCAAGTGTAAGACTGTAGTCAGTGGTTGGGGGTTCAAATACCATAAGAAACAAGTATAAAATACTGCAATTCTTCAATAATATTACATAAATTATATTCCACACAAGTGGCATAAATACTCTGCTATTAACTTTAATCTGGATAATTGAACCAAGGATATGTGCAATATCTGCACATTGCAAGTATTACTTTGATTAATCCACAAGTATAGTTTGTAGTTATTAGAAAATATACTTAAATGTAAAACTTCACATAAAAAGTGGTATTATTGTGATAATGAATGATATGTCATGTATGATTATACTAATTGTATCTTTTTTTCTTACACCCTAACCCTTATCTCTTTTTTATTTTCTATTTTCTGTTGTCAAAATATCTCCATGTCATCCATCTGTAACTAATCATTAAATGAATCACAACACAGGGAGGTTGGCCAACCCCTGTAGCTCATCCTGCCTCCTCTCCACCAGCTCTGGCACTGACACCCAGCACATCTGGGACTTTACCTGACAGTACTGCCTCTGCTGCCCCCGCACTGTCTGTGCCCTCAGACAGCACTACCCTGGCAGCTAGTCTTGTGGTACCCTCTGGGACTACTCCCAAGAGATGTCAGGGTTGATGCAAAGGGTTGTACACAGCAGCATTGGTGCATGTCTATGCCAGATGGAAATGGTGCTCTACCTCAGAGTCTATAGGATGAGAAGATATCAAGCATGATAGCAGTCAGTGGAGTAAGGGATGGTGATGACAGTCCTGCTGGTGAGCAATAGATTATCACTTTCCCCATGTTTGATGAGCATTGGCTTGCATTGTTACCTCCCTCACCCCCAATCATGATGTCCCACTACCTCTTGTGGCCCTCACCATCCCTGTGTCTTGTCTTGTTTGTCCAATTTGTTTACACTTCCTTTGTCACCTGCCCAACCTACCTAACCCAGAAATACCAACATCCCTTATCCAGCATTCCTCTCTTACTGAATTAAAAAATGGGCACCTCTCCACAATATATATATATATATATATATATATATATATATATATATATATATATATATATATATATATATATATATATATATATATATATATATATATATATATATTGTCCCAAACATAACTCCACTTCACACATGTGTCTTCTTGACACACTTTATTTTGTCCATTTGGCTATACAACATGACTATGTTGTTGTCACCCCTCTTTGTGGAGGTGACAGCCCAAATTCAGCAAATATTCTGTATATATTTTCATTTTACACTGTTGAAGAAATGGATCAGTATGGTTCTTTCCTCCATCCCTCCTGCACATTCGTATATTGCTTTCCCTTTGTTCTTCCCTCTGCTTGCCTTCCATTTTACCACTTCCTTACCTATCCCATTTTACCACCTATAATCTGGTCAAAAATTAGAATCACACGCAACACACATAAGTAATAAAAAAATGGAGGCCTTCAGTTTTTGGTCTCTATGTTTATGCAGAGTTTAGCATGATGACTGGCTCTTATTTGGTACATTTACCTCTGGGCAATGCCACTTACACATGCTTCACTATGTCAGCATACTGTAACACACAGTGAATGCAGTATAAACAATAATTTCCTTGCATTAACATTACTTATTTACCAGTATTACATACACCTGGATTTGAACCCTATATCATCTGGTCTCCAAAAAAAATGTGGCAATGCATTTACACCTGCTGCCATAGAGGCAGCTATGCAGCAGGTGTGTTTCATACACTCAGTACTGAGAACACTCATAATTTCAACACTGAGGCTTGTGTTTGCACACTGCTTAACTACAGGGAAAGAAGTAGAAATGCATATCTCTCATGCGCACATACTTTGCCAACCATCACACAAACCTGTGCCCTACGCAAAGTGGATAATAGCATATATTTCTTTTGTTTTTGTCCATTTAGTCTTCATGCCATGAACCTATATGTGGAAACACAAATCAAATGAATGTACCATCTATGAAAATAACACATATTTACAATGCAGCCATCTGTTACCTCCCCCCTTGCAGTGCAACCTCGGTATCCCCAGGGTTCTACTTTAGGACCGCAAAAGTTTAATAGCTTCAAATGCATATGGATCGAACCATATGCATTGAACTATTAAACAATCGAAGTCCAAAAAAAAATACAAAAAAAAAAAGAATTTTAACTAGTGTAGGCAGGGGGCAAGCCCCTCTGCACCCCCCACATGGGGGCTGCCCCCCCAAACCCCCACTACTTAAATATACCAACTCTGAGATCGCACTACTTGAAGTAAATGGAAATCTCCACCTACGGAGATTTCCGTTTATATTTTCGATGTTTTGCGCTTTCGATGTACTCGTGTCGAGAATATCGTATTCGATATTCTCAGACATCGAGCACATAAAGTAGACCCGTATCCCAGTACTTGTTCACAAATAAATATACTACACTACAGAAATAAATACCAAATGTTGTCTTATATACCATGCACATCTTTATAATGGCAATTCACATTCAGATTTTCCAGTACTTGTAGTAATGTGGGCACCTGTTTGCATATAGTTTGTAAAGCTGTCTCTTAAAGCATACCTGCACATTGGAAACACAACCACCAAATACTACACATTGTACACTCATCAATTTGGTAACATGCATAACTTTATTATCTTGACAGTTGGACATGGCTAGGTATTAATTTCATGCAGGCCTCCCAACATCTTGTCTCCAACATCCAGTTCTGATGTCATTCACTAGAAATTGTCCTGCAGCCTTGTACAAGTTAGACTTGTGCCATGGTGCTTGCATAAAGTACTCTTGTTGGTGCATTTAGATAGGTAGGGGCTCTGTTTTCACTGCAGTCTACTGGGGTGTGTTTGTTTGTCTGTCTCTCTAGTCAGAAGAGTATAATTATGTATCCCACAATTACCACTCTAATACCATGGATTACCAATATTTTGACACTTGTATCCACTTCAAACATTTATAATTTTGCAGTTCGAAGGGTTGTTTTGGGCAGTTTACCAAAGATTGCTATGTTATCTGCCTAGCACTATATGAAAGTATCTTCACTACTTGGGACAAGGAATTCATCTTGTTATGCAGGGTACTGTGTAACTGTGATTCTTTTACTCTATCCAGCCATTTTGGAAATGCTGATACCATTTTGGAGCTTATTTCTATGCTAATTTTGGGACTTTAGGACCATAGAAATTGTTTACAATTGGACATTAGTGATTTTGGACAAATCTTTTGTGGAATTGTGGACTTTTTGACAACTTGGTAGTCCATTACCCAATGTTTTTTGTCTATCAAAATTGCTTGTCTCTATTTTTAGATGCGAAGCTTTATTGGGTTTTATGATCTTATAATTTGTTGATACTGACCATTTTTTGCTAGTTTAATATTGAAAAAATATTCATTCTAGCTTTATACCATACATATTAGTATTAATGCACTGATTTAACTTATAGTTTTTTTTATTGTGGTATGGTCATTTTTTCATATTATATTTGACATTTCATTATAACAGATGTTTAACGTTTGTTCCAGCTATTTTTAGCACAGTCTGACTCTATATTGATTCATGTACTGTCTATAGGTTTTCATTATTGACATATTACCAATGTGCATGCATTATTTAGTTAAGATTATTTGTTTATTAAAAGAGCTTGCATCAGTATCATACTAGATTATAGTCCCAGATGCCTTACAGGCATTTGGGTTTGATTAAACCATTGGGTCCATGTGTAAAACTATATATATATTTTTTGTGCTCTCTATCACATATAGTTCTCTGACCCCTTAGGACCTGAAACAACATGTAGTTTGGCTTTTGATAATTTGTATAAACATCTAAAGTTGTTAAGATCTAGTATCTGGCACTCTAAACTTTTTAAAGCCTACATTGTGAAAGGCATTACACCAAGGAGTCTTAGAATTAGAGTTCAACCACATGTAGGGCAGGTGGATGAAGAACTTACCCAGCAATGGTCCAAAATTCAGCAGCATGCCACTATGTCATTTGTGGAGGCTTTGGACCAATATTACGATAGGATAATTGACTCAGAGATAAGTATTGTCATGGATTTGTGCAATGATGTCAAAAAGTTTGAGGGTGAATTATTTTTTAAGAAAAATCTCAATAAAGTTACTAATGATCTCACCACTCTTGAAGAGCAGTTGAAATCCAAAAAAATAAAGAAATTTAAACGTGATTTAAATGATTACCAAGGATCCAACCCTTTCAGTTTTCCAACGAAACAAGTTCGTTTTAACCCTTATTTGGGTAAAACACCCAGAAGAAAGAGACCCAGATCGATCTTAAGGAACAAAAATAATACAGATGGCTCATCCACTGATCTGTCTTCCTTCACAGACAGTGACATGCAGCCAGCATCAGATTTTCCAAACCCCAAAAGAGTACAGGGTTTCACCTCTTTAGGGGGAAGTATAAGCGGGGAGGCAGGAAACACAAAAAGGCTAGAGGACATTCAGGGTCTGTTACAAATGGCAATACAGAAGTAAGCATTGACAATTCAAATGTTCTTAACTTGTCTGATTTCACTTTATCATTAACACAGCTGTCTGTCCTTAACAAAGGCTTAAATTTCATCCCTGGTTTTGTCACTTCTGAAGATCATTTGGTGCAGGACGTATTGTCTTTTTGTAGAAGTATAAATCTGAAATTACAGTTTGGGGATGGGGATAAAGATTATGATCAAAACAAATTTGTTTATCACAAATCTAAATATCTTCCACCAATGCATCCTGTTGTACATCTATTTCAGAATATGATTCTCAAAGATCTACACTTTTACAGTTTGGAGACTCGTTTTAAATCCAACAATTTGTCACCCAGTGAGAAACAAGCCATTGAGGAATTACAAAAAAACAAGGATTTGGTTATCATCTCAGCAGATAAGGGCAGGGCAGTAGTGGTTATGAATTGGTCTGACTATGATAAAGAGGCAATGAGACAATTATCTAACAAAAGACACTATGTTGAAATGTGTCTTAATCCCACTTACAGATTCAAGCAACAAATTGATGAATTCTTGACTATTGCTAAGGATACAGGCCTCATAACCAATTCTACTTTACAATAATTAACCATTCATGACCCTATCACTCAATATATCTACTTCCTCCCTAAAATTCACAAAGACCCTATACATCCACCAGGGAGACCCATTGTTTCCGGTAGGGGCTACCTCACAGAACCATTATCTTTGTTTCTAACTAGACATCTCAAGCCTCTATTAACCCATGTTCGTTCCAGGCTACAAGATACTACAGAATTTTTACAGATTACATCTGAGGCACAATTGGAACCTGGTTGGTTGATGTGTACATTGGGCGTCAGTTCATTGTACACAAATATACCTCACTCAGCTAGATTAGAGGCTTTAGCTTATTGGCTTAACATTGACAATATTTATGAAGAGGATTTTAATTCTTTTCTTGTTGGCTTGGCTGAACTTGTTCTGACCAGCAATGTCTTTTTCTATCGAGACATCTGTTTTTGGCAAATCAAAGGTACAGCAATGGGAGCATCCTTTGCTCCCATTTATGCTGACCTTTTTATGGCTTACATAGAAGAACATATTATTTACAACACCAGTCATAATATTTTTTTGCCAGAAATTGATATTTGGAGGTGATATTTGGATGATTGCTGGATGGTGTAGAGGGCTGATGTTGAATATCTAACTGAGTTTGTTTCATATTTGAATGATAATATATGGGGCATTGAATTCACTGTTAATTATCATGTTGAAACAATCACATTTCTTGATGTCCTGATCACCAGACAACCAGATGATACTCTTAACACTCAGGTATTCAGGAAATATCCTGAATATAACACAGTCCTCCATGCCTCCAGCTTTCATCCTCCGCATATTGCCAAAAACATACCAAAGTCACAATTTATACATTTGAAACGTATATGCTCTCAACAGGATGTCTTTGAGCAAGACAGATGTGATCTAATTAATAGATTTCGTGACAGGGGCTATCCAATGGGACATGTCATTGCTGCTAGCAACTGGGTAAACTCCAGACCCAGAGAGGATTTTCTTAAATATAAAGCCAAAGATCAGAGGAGTGCTCAGCCTTTAAGGTTTGTCACAACCTATGCCAGAAATTCAAATTTACTCATGGACAGTGTTCAGAAAAATTGGAACATTTTGTTGAATATTCCAGAATTAGTTGATACACTACCTGAAAAATGTTTATTTTCATTCCGTAAAGGTAAAAACTTGGCTTCATATTTCAATCATTACAAACATACACATTTCACCTGTAATACTGATTCAATACAAACTACTTTGACTGGGGAAAAATTAGTGGGTTGTTTCCCATGTGGTCACTGTAGTAATTGTGACAAAATCTTTAAATCAAACGAATTCACAAGTAGGAATTGTTCTAAAGTCTATGAACTATCATTTTTTGCAAATTGTAGTAGTGAATGGCTAATTTACTTGGCAACATGCAGTTGTGGCGCATTTTATGTAGGCCAAACCTCTCGGCCTTTAAGACTGAGAATTTCTGAACACATGAGTAATATTAAAAATAAGAGGATGAACAATGCTTTATACAAACATACTACCAAACATCACAGTGCCAAATTTTCTTTTATGATCATTGATTTAATCAAGGGTACAAGATTTAATAAAACAGGTTGGCATTCATTGTTAGACTCAAAAGAAAAGAAATGGATTACTAAACTAGGTGCTTTGTTTGCACCTGGATTAAATGAGCAATTTTAATTGAACCAATAGGACGTGATCCTGTCACTATTTAAATGCATCATTTTAGTTTTTCATTGTCACTGAGGAAGGCTGTGTTTGGTTTGCCAGCCGAAACCGGTCTGAGCTATTTTTTGATGCTGTTTTCTTAATAAATTTTTCACTGGATCCTGTTTGGTTGCTGGCTTCTTCTTTTTTGGACATACCATCATATCCCATGACACAGGCCTCCAATGGGTTTGTGAGCACTTGGTTGAAAAGGGTATACCTCAGACAACTATTAACCTGTATGAACAGTTATTTGAACTGGTACTTAAAAATAATTTTATATTTTTTGATAAGGAGTTTTTTCTTCAAACAGAAGGTGTGGCCATGGGTTCACCATGTGGCAGCTTATACACAAACATCATCATGGTACAGTGGGAGAAAAACTACTTGCTTAATTCACCATTTTATGCCCACTGTAAAATGTACATCTGTTTTTTGGATGACATTTTTATTTTTTGGGATGGCCCTTTTGATACCATCACTGACTTTCTGTCTTGTATCAACAGTTAAACCTCCTTTTTGAAGTTTACTCATAATATTGGTCAGAAGGAAATTTCTTACTTAGATGTGAGATTAATGAAGGATGGAGATTTACGAATGTTTATATCAGAAATTTTCTGCAAGGAGACATATTCCAACAGCTTTTTACATTTCAACAGTTCTCATCCCTATAAGCAGAAAAAATCTATCTATGATCACTCAGAATCACATATGTTATGTCAGAGACTTGAGATTAATGTTGGTATTGTGCAAGCTTCTGTTTACTGTTGCCCATGAGTCTGTAACTGGGTCCCACTTGGAGACCTCTGCTGAAATTACAGTCATATTCAGGCAAATCAGTTTGCACAGCTTCACACTGTGCACCCAACCCTGATTATATATAACATACCTGATAGATGTCCTCTTCATTGT
This sequence comes from Protopterus annectens, assembly GCF_019279795.1. Lineage (NCBI taxonomy): Eukaryota > Metazoa > Chordata > Ceratodontiformes > Protopteridae > Protopterus > Protopterus annectens. The sequence continues at coordinate 885,736,770 of NC_056735.1, forward strand.
TCATGTCAGGATACTTATATCACAAAGACATTGTCTCCATTGTTATGTCACCTTGTCTGACAGTCACATAGTATACATTTTCACTGTGCAGTCTGTACTGTACCATTTCGATATGTGATTATTGTTCCTGCTACAACTGTCTTCAATTTACATGTCTTCATCTGCTGTACATTATGATGTTTCACCTGGCCTCTTTCCCTGTGTTCATACCTACAATTCATGTGTGTGCCCCTATTCAGTACACACATTTCCCCTGACTGTTAATTTTAAATTGCAGTCCAGGTACCATTATAGATCATTCATACACCTTTGGTTCAGAATGCTGGAAATGGTATTCCACAATACTCTGCAGTGCATGCACTGTCCTGTACTGTGTTTGACTGTATACATTGCTATATTATTAACCCTGCTTATCACTGTGGCAAACTTAGTTTGACAGCAGGTAAACAGGTCTTTATGTCTGCTGCTATTCATGTTGCTTTCCACAGATTCCTGTTCGGCAACAGTGCTGACAGCCACAAACCCATGCTCATTTATGTTTAAACATGGTGCATGGGACGAATATGTAATTAGTGCTATTGCTCACCTCGCAAAACTTAAACTCCATGTAAGCTTCACACAAAGTCTACATGGAATTTATTGAATTGTTTTCATAATGCATAAACATTTTCCATATGCTTTATTTTTGCTCAATAAAGAGTTAATAAAAATAAAATTCACTGATAAAAATATTTGAATAATGTGTAATATTATGCGTGATTTATTGTGTGTATTTCTTTCTTGTCTCCCTACCCTTTTTATCTCTTTATCTTATTTTAATTATGCATTCTTTTGTCCTTTATTTTTTTCTCTGCCTTTTCTGTTCATTTTTCTACAGGTCCAGAATCCATAGGAGCAACCCAGCTGCATGCCTCCCAGATTAGGGAACATGCAACATCTGTCCATCTAGAGATGTCCTCACAGGGTTGAGGCTGTGGCACCAGTCCTTTAAGCAGCCTGGCAAGCCTCACTGAATGTGCACTTCAAGATTTGACTGAGTACGTGTTGGAGCAGGTCATGGGCAGATGCTTTCAGCCAGTCTAGGATAATATTCAGTGGGTGGAAGGCTTGTTAGCACTGTAAGTGTTGAACACCATGCCACCATAGCCCTCTATATCATCAACAATGGGGTCCTCCAGTGCAACACCATCAGGCTGTGGAAGTGTTTGAGGCCTTATGCACCAGGGTTTTTTGTTGTAATGGGCTCCTCTTTACTCCAAATCTCCTTTTATCTTCTCACCTACACACGCTTACATACTTCCCACACCCACTACCCTCTAAGATAAAAACAAAAATTGAAAAAAAATAGGAGGGGGGTCTATCTCCTGCAAAAACATAGTACCTGTCTTCTACTCTCCCTCCAGCACAACCTTCTTAATGATTTTTTCTGTGCTCACCTCTTTGTTATCTCTTCCCTTTTTCAATTTTTCCTGTCACCTCCATTCTTTTAAGACACCAGTCAGGGTATCCTAATAAAGAAACCCCTATATGAAATATTATATACCCCTTTATTTTTAAAAAATGTTAGTAATAAAAGCTTCACTGTCTGCTACTTATCTCAACTCTTCCAAGCATGCCTGCACATAGCCACGTTTGGCCACAGTGTCAGAGTATATACAAAATTTTACTAAATCATAGACTTTCACGTAGTCCTTTGCATATACTTAATGTTTAATTTTAGCTAGTTTATACTTTTGCCATAATTAGGCATGCATATCAAAATGCCTACACATTTCTTTATTCAGCATGAATAACCTATGCTTACTGTATTTGCATATAAGTGAATTGGCATTCTTCACAGATTTTGCTATGCAGGTATGAAATCCATGACTATCAATGCTACCATAATTTATTTTACTTGAGAATGCATTGTGATGCTGCATCATCTCGGATTACAATTGCACAATGATAAGTGTAGTGAATGACAATGAAAACACAGTGAACAGAGTCAGAAGGACTTGGCCTAGGCTCAGCCATTCACCCAACCTAGATTCATCACAACTGATTATCCACATGTAATTTTTTCATGCACGTCTCATTAGACTTTACATTTAAAAGCTATGTACAGAAAATGCCCAGTCTGGCAGCTGTCCCATTTTAAACATGATTTTCCTAAACTTGTCTGTTTGAAGTTAATGATGCCATTGAGCTTTTCTTAGTCTGTGGGTTCCTAAGGCATTGAAAAGGGCATTATTATGCCTACCTTGGTTGCATAGTGGTATATCAGTTGGCATTGCTGCGCTACAGAATTTTGTTTTCAATTTCATTTCATGGGTGAAGGTGATTTTTGGCTGTACTTTGCATGCCTTCCCTCTGTCTGAATTGGTTCTTCTTGAACCTCCGGATAGTATTCTAGTTCCTAAAGGCATGCCAAAGGATGAATTGGTAATCACTCAAATTGCCTGTGAGTGTGTGTCCTGTGATACCCTCCTGCCCCTTTCAGCACTGGGTTAATGTCTCATGCCTATTATTTGGCAAGACAGACTCTTCTGTTTCTCTCAATCCAGTATATGATAAAATCCAGCATGATAAAATTGTTTTGTTTATATTCAAAATCTTACTATTTATATTCATGAGAGCAGCAATCACTCATTGTGAATATCAGCAAACTGAAAAACAAAGACTGAAACAAACACCACCAAAGTGAACATGTAATTTGTGGCTTATTAGCTACTGAACATTGTGAAGATAAGCTAAATAATTATCCATTTGAATATAGTTAAGAAGAACTGCAGTAGAAAGGCAACATCCAGAGGTTAAATAAACATTTTTTTATTTTTATTGCAATATTATTAGTGGTAAATGCAAAAGAGTCTTATTTTAAAACTTAACTTCAGTAATTATTTGCATCTGAACCCTGCAGAATTCTGCAGTACTTGGAGAAGAAAAGTATTGCTAGGTAGAACCAAAAAAGCCAATTGTAGATTTCTGTTTTTCTTATTTGTCAACAAGTGGAGGGTTAATCAATTTGAATCTAAGTTTATTACACAGCTCTGTATTTAATAATATAGACATTTACTTTCATTCATGTGGCTTAAGCCAAAACCTTTGCATAAGGAAAAAAAAAGAATGCAGAAAAGAAAATGTAAGCAGCTTTGAGCAGTAAAATATTGCTTATTATTCTAACTTGCTTTAAGACACTTAAGGATGCTTGCTGTGTGATACCCACACATATACATGTGCAAAGATGCCCATACATTGACAGTAGCAAACAGTGTTGGAATGTATTCTTGCGAGATAGATTCTTAAAGCAGATATGTAATGGTCCACTGCATGGGGCATTGGTCAGATCATACCTTAAGCACTACAGGCTGCAGGAAGAAATTTTGAAGAGAGCCACCAGAAAATGGGATGGAGGAGAAGAAATATGATCCAGAAGTAAAGGAGCTGCTGTGTTTCTCAGTTGATGCCAGAAGACACAAGGGTGACATAAAATTGGTACTTGAGATCATTTCTGGGAGTTGTGAAATGGTCATCCAGAATGAGGAGGAAAGAAGAGGAAGGAGAAGGCAGAGGCAGCAGACAGTAGAGACTAACTAAACCCTCAAACACTAGAAGTACTTCATTATAGAGAGAGTTAGAGACCAGTGAGACAGACTATGAGAATGTGTGGTTGTCAGAATCCACAAAGGTATTCAGAAGGGTATGGGCAGGCAAAGAAACAATAAAAGGAAAGGCAGGAATGGAGATGAGGCAAAATGTTACATGTATTTAAATTACAGACTAGATAATTGTCTCCTTCTCCAATATGTCTATATGAGTACATGACTTTTGCACGACAACCAACATCTGCCTTACCTTAATGCTTAGGCACTAGAAAATAATTGCAAAAAAGAAGAATGGTCTGATATAAAGTTATCTTTTCTCCTTACGTAAGTCACACATACATCTGTTTCTTTGGTTTATCAAGTCGCACACTTGCCTTTGGTGCTAGAATATCAGAAAGTTCGGGGTTGTCCTCTCACCCCAGCTGCTTGGATTAATCTTTCAATACTGACTCTGTTATGCATCATGAAGGAGGTACTACACTGTTGATTGTGACACTATTTAAATGAGATGTTAAACCAAGGACTGTCTCACTATTTAATTTCTCCAAGTATTTTAGGTTTCCAATAAAGTAGGAATGGACTATATTCTGAAGTTAAGATATGATTAGAGCTCAAGAAATTGGTATTGTTTCAGTCTTTGATTTTTGCCAAGAGTGCTCTTCTCAGCACCCACAATGTGGTCAGGATTGCCTCCTTCTGTAATGAGGTTACTGTGACATCACTCCTCTGGGCCAATGATCAAGGAGTCTCAATCCTCACCACTGACATTGGCGGAGAACATTCACTGTGAGAAAAATAGACACAGACACACACACACACACACACACACACACACACACACACACACACAGACACACACAGTATTTTCAGATGGAGCCCTCTTCACCAAGTACAATTTCCCTTAAGAGCACACGGAGAATGCACACTACAGTCCTGGATCTAGGTTTCCTCTCCAGGTCCTATATAAGACTCCTCATTGACCACTATACAGCTGAGTCCTTAGCTGGGTGTTCCAAGCCAGTTCTTCCACCACACTCTTTGTAAAATCAGTGCTCTCAGTGCCCCTGTTCAAAGTGGCTGATACATACACTCTCTTTGAGATTTAATTTTCACACACACACACAGACACACACACACACACACACACACACACACACACACACACACACACACACACACACACACACACACACTTGAGAAAGGCTGGCACAGCTTACCCTCTGTGCCTCCCACACTCAGACTATAAGGTAGATTTGCTGCCACCAGAACACCTGAAGCCAGCTACTTTAAGTCTCTTAGCAGGGTATCCAATTATACTTATTAAAATTAATACTTATACAAATGGTGGTGTTTGACGAAGCAGCAAGACTTTTAGGATTGTGGAGCCACAGTGCCAGTAAATAAATACAAGTACTCTCAAATGTTAAATATTCTCTAATGGACCAGCCACAATGAAAGGTTTAGATACATTTAATAATAAATAATAAAAAAGATGAAAATACTGAACATCTATTTACAATAAACACCAGAGATTCAATCACAGGAAATATATAAAAAAAGAAACGCAGATGGAAAGACTCAGGCGCAGAAAAAAGAACTTTTAGCTAATCTCACTATATTTTTTAACTGATTGAAGAATTATTGTTCCCTAGTTACTTACTAAAGCAAGGCAAGATAAAAGTGGATGAATGTCTTAGTAAAAGTACCAAACAACAGTCTAATAATGATTCAAAACACCAAACACAAACTTGGAACAAATGACTTGCTGAAAGCTGGAAATACAGGCTCTAGAATTGTACTTAAAGGAAAATTCCCTTACATACTTTTAAAATCACTGCTTGTAGATTTAAAATCAAATCCTTTTATTTATACATAATATAGTTACAACAATACAGTCTGACATACATGCATATTTCTTTCCTGTCGAGCAGGATCCACTATTGATACATTTTTAACACAAGCATGTGTACAAACCATTTTGATATTCAAATGATATACAATTTTTTACAAAACTTCAGCTAGCTATGCTGGCATATGTTGCACATACACTCCTTTCTCCCCCTGGCACAGCTGGCACTACCTCACAACATCACAGTTACATGTATTGGTGGCATATTTAAGTAAAATTGTAAATTATTCTTTATTAGACCCGTTGCTCCTACTACAATTGGAATTTTCTGGGTAGTTTTTTTCCACATTGCTCTCTTTTCTACTTGCAAATCCTATTAATTTATGACATTGTATTTCTCTGTACTTAAGACAATGCAATCACTGGGTATAGCAATTTCAATGATCAATGCTATTTTTGTAATTTTTTCATGGACTATGAAATCGGGTTTTCTCATACCTATTTTTGAACCATTACAAATGGGTGATACCATGTGATATAAACATAATCATTCTTTAAAATGCTTTGTGGTTCACGTTTCCAGTGCTTCTCGGCTACTTCTATACTGTAGTGTTTGAACTATCTCCAGTAGTGTTTGAACTATCTCCAGTGCAACAGTCTTGCCACTTGTTATGGCTTTCAATATACAGGCACTCTGCCATGAGTGCATCTCATCCAGTAATATGATGTGTGACTGTTTCTGGTTCTGTTTTATAGAACCTGCATTTGCCTGTTTCTCCCCACATTTTCATTGGACTTTGTAATCTAAGATGCATGTAGTCCAATATCCTGTTCACCACCATAAGCCTTTCATCTTTTAGTTTCAATTAATTTCCTGACTTATATCTTGGTCAACATAAGTTTGTTCCAGGATATCTCTGTACTTGCCACTATATTTGTGGATTTCCATTTATTTCCTTCTCATCTGATCATTTTTCTTGTATTCTTTAATTTGCTTTTTGGCACATTCAGTTGCTGACTGATTTTTTGTCAACTTCTGGTTTGATTTCCATTCCTGTTTGATACTGAAATGCTTCTGCTAAACTAAGCAAAGATGTCATCTTAGACTTCTTCTCCTCATGTTTTAAAACGTTCACTACATTTGGATCTGATGAGGTCAATAGACATGCATGCAGGCCTGCGACTGCAGATCTGTACATGTAATCAGTTTTGAGAAGGCCCATATCTCCTTCAGAGTGAGGAATATACCATCTTGGTGTACACTGATTTTTATATAGCATTTGAAAAATATCTTATTCAGACATGAATCCTATCCACCTCCTCCTCCTTAATCTGGGGATCCCTTGTTCCATCATGTTGCACCATAGCTGTTTTCCTTGTTGTTTTTCTTGCCCCATTTCAGAATTAGTGTGTGTGTGTGTGTGTGTGTGTGTGTGTGTGTGTGTGTGTGTGTGTGTGTGTGTGTATGTGTGCGCATGTGTGCATGTGTGTATGTATGTGTGTGTGTTTGACATTTGGTATTCTTGTGTTAGATAAAGCTGTTAGTCTAAAGATGCGCGTGCATGCTACAGCCTGCATTGTTTACAACAGATTATAATGCAGCGCAAAATGAATTACTAGAAATGAAAAAAAATATAATAAATAATAAACATGATCATACTGATGGTATAACCTAAGAAAGATACATGCTGAATATTAAAGTTAATAAAATTATTCTAATAAAAATTACTAAAAAGTAATGCTTGGAGGTGTAGTTTGATCAGCAGTATTCATACATATATCCTGATACCTGAACTATCCTCTTTGAAACCCCAGAATTTCTCTTGAAACAGTCAGAGATGGTAAAGCTTAGTTTAAGGAATGTTTCTTACTCTGGTGCTATAACAAGGACATTTTGATTAGTCCATCTTTGAGCAATTCGGTTTACTGGGGAGTCCACTCATGTATGAGTGAATAACTTTGATGCCTTTAAATTTCTATTCTACATTGTAATGAGAGGATGTGGTCTGAAAGGGCTGAGATTTTGTGAACCATGTTTAGTCTTTAGATAATATCTATATCACAAAAATATTATGATATTTTTCATGAAGAATCTTTTCATTTTTATAATATATATGGTTTTGAGAGATGTATGTGATACTTATAGATTTTAGAAGATACCAAATGTTAAGCTGAATCTTCCACCACTGAAATATGTTAATAATTAACTTGTTGGACTTGAACATTTGCAAAATGATTAATTCTTATTCTGTCTATTAATTTTAAGCTATAAAGTATTTTTATTTATTTATTTATTGACATTTGATTACCGGGAAAGTCTGACTGGGTAGATGCTCATTTTCAATGGAGGCCCAGGGAGAAAAGCTCCAAATTATTACAAAACATTTAAAAAACAATAATTTTCCAATCTTCAAAAATAAAGTAAAACATCTGCAGTTTCAATAATTATAGCAAATTAGGCGTAATATAAAAACATTGGTTAAGAATCAATACAAGGTATATCGAAAATCATTTTAATATTTAAAGAATTTTAGACAGTTTGTAGAGAAGTTAAAGGTAAGTTAGTCTAGCACAAATAGGAATTGCAATATGCAGTGAGGCAAAATAGGTTTATGGTATATTTAGAGAGAAAGAGAGGGGAAAGGAATTAGATAGCGGTAAGGAAGAAACTGAAGAAGGGAGAGTAAGTAGGTATAAGGAACAAAATGGTACTTGTTCATATTTAGGGATATAGTTTAGGGATCTAGTAAAGTACAATAACAAATAATGTAAGTAACAAAATCGGTGTATTTTACTAATGATGCAGAAACTCAGAACAGTAGTAACTGATCAGCTTAATAATAGTCTAATAAAAATGGCTCCTCCAATAAAAATAATGATAAACTTTATTTAAACAATAAAACAAAAAAAAACTGAGTGCTTTCTTCCATAGTGATTCGGTCTTCATCAGAATTTGGAAGTTTCACTAAAGCTTTTTCTTCAGTTTGGTCTACAGAAGCTACAGTAAGTTTCTGTTTGTGTGGTCAGATGTTCTTGGTGGCCTGTCTGGATTCCTGATTTCATTTTACTAAAGCCATAATTTTAGTCATGGGGGTTAGGGTTGCATTTCAGAAATACAGACAGTAAATATGCACAGCTTTAATACATGGAATAATTGTCTTACATTTATGGGCTGGAGGTGGCTAGAAGAATCATAACAAAATATCTGTAAGTGAAGCAAAAGGAGGCAGAACTGATCATGTGCATGCAGAAACTAACATTTGATTGATTTAGGTGCCTGCATATTCATTGACATTAGTTTTGGTACAGTAATAGTGGGAGGGCATAAATGAAGAAAAACAGATACGTTTATATTGTGACAGCCCTGGATTCAGACAGGCGTCATCCTTTGTGCATAATAGGCATGTGCATTCAAATATGCAATACACTTTTTATGATTGCAGGCACTATAAAATTGAAATTAATTCACCTAGATCAATGAAAAACTCAGTGATTCATAAATCATTATAGAGAAGGAGAACCACAAAACCCACTGATCACCCAAAAATGGCAAGTGGCCTATTGCCAACTATTCTGATTCTTGTAAACTGCACAGCCCTCCCTGAATGCCTACCGTTACCTAAACTGAAATTTCCAATTACTTCCCAGCTCTAAAACTCTCATTCTGCTTCCTAAACCTAAGTTCCCTGCTCATTCTCTAACCCTATACCCCCTGCCTACTCCCTAAACCAAAATTCCCTGCTGCTCATTGACTGTAGGCCTAAATCCCCCAGGTAGCAAGCTAACAGTGTAAATGAATGGAACAAACCCTCTTTGCTAATCTGCAAACAGGTGCAACTTGTTGACCAAATACAATGATAAAGCTGCTGGAAAACCATGTTTTGACAAAAGCATTCAAAATATAACAAATGAAAACCTATATAAATACATAAAAAAATATATATATATATATATATATATATATATATATATATATATATATATATATATATATATCATATACCTATGTATAGCTATACATATAAGAAATATATTATTGCTATTTGTTATATAAATGCCATGTTATGAATGCATTCCTTACTTTATTTCAAATATGTGTGCAAATTGACCCAAGCTATGAAAAGGGACTTTGGACCAGTGGATTTACGTGATTAATAAATGTGTAAATGAAGAAAATAATACAAGCATATGAACATTGCTAGGCAAGTGATCATGGAGACCATAGGATGCCTAACCATATACTCCTTTATGTGAACACATTTAACACCTCTTGCTACCCTTTTCTAGCACTTAACAGTGGCCTCCTCCAAAACTCAGCAGAACTGTACAAGAAAATCATGGGATAAATCTGTGTTTACCCATTCAGCCATGAAGGCTAGTACAGGTAGACAGATTAGCACTGCTTTGACCTGTACTGGTAACTCATTCCACATACTGGGAATATGTTGCATTACGGACCTAGCACCTCAGTGAGTCTTCTTTTTGTGTTGGTATAGATTTACATCCTAAGTGCTGGTATTTGTAGAATCAAATATTTTGCAAAGAAATATATCAGATAGGATCCAGTCTTTCCTGGAAAGAAAATTGAGACACAGCTGAACTTGGAGCAGCTGGTAGGCTACTGACTATCAGCAGAGTTATGCTAATCTATAAGGATTACAAGGATACATAATATAGAAAATATTGGAGCCTTGTATGTAATATATTAAATATGCTTTACAGCAAATATATGGAATGATTTGTGTGATGAGTGGCAAAGCTAAAAGTGATGTTACCTAATCCTACAGTACAAGACTCTCCAAAATATCACAATTTCTGTTTTAAAAAAATAATAATAAATAAAAATAAAAAATAAACACAACAACAAAAAAAGCACAATCAGGACATTAGCTTGCTGATCCCAAATGAATAGCAATTAAATATTTTGCACCTATTTTTAATAAATGGGTGTCTCGTTTTCTGATCTTGTTAGAAAGTCCTTCTTAATTTATTTTGTGGCATGAATTAATTATCATGATAGGGTTTAATGGAGTGTAGAAGGTTTTGTAAGGAAGTATTACTCTTATAGTTTACTTTTACTTGCTAGTTGCATTTTAATTAGTTAGCTCATTACATCCGAGTAACACCCCCAGGTGCATTTGCAGTTAACTCCTACTGATGCCTCTAGGCATCAAATATTGTTTAATTATATTTGCATTAATAATTCCAAAACTGCTATGTACAAGGTTTTAAAACATTTCTTCTTAAAGCTTACACAATGGAAAACTCAACTGCATTAATATTTGACATCTGTCTAATGTAAGTAAATGAATATTAACTGTTGTTCATGTGATATTAATTTATATAGATATAATTTCCACATTTTTCTAAATATCTTAACAACCAAGTAATGCAGATAAAACTCCTTAGTCTCATATGAAAGCTCACAGCTAGATGAATAAAATGTTGCTTGACAGAATGTGTGTAACTTGAGTTGTTGCTGAATATTGCAAGATGCTTACAAAACATTACAAATGTAATAGTTCATAGGTTCATAGGTGTGTAGTAGGCTAATGGCCCTGGGGCTTTTACAAGCCTAGCCATAGGACTACCCTGGCATAGTGCCACCTGACCTTAGTTCCCAATGCCTCTGTTGAGTAGAGCCACTGGAGTTATCCCCAGGGTGAATTTTCTGTTTTCCATCCACTCATTAAAATTTCTCTTGAAGAGGGTCAGCGAGGTGCTCTGCTTGACATGAATGGGAAGTCTGTTCCATAGCATGGACAGCCTCTGGGTTACGAACCTGTCCCTCCAGCATGTTCTGTTATTTGTGGTAATGAGGGTGTGGACTCTGGAGTGTGTGGTGTGGAGGGATTGGTATTTCTTTAGATGTAGCATTTCTAACAGAGCTGGGTCAGACATGGCTTTGTCAATCAAGTAGAGATCGCTTCTAAGTAGGTGATATGAGACAGAGAATAGTTGGAGTTTTTTGAGTCTGTCCATATAGGGCAAATGTTTTAGGCCTAGGATCCTCTTTGTGAGGTACTATTTCAGTCTCTCCAGTTATTGCAGGTGTATAGTGAGGTACATGCCAAATGGGCCATTGTACTCGATGATTGGCCTAATGAGGGAAGAGTAGAGGAAGACAATGACCTCTTTCTTCCTGGATGCAAAATCCTTGGTAATGAGATGCTCTACACAGTGGCAATGTGGTGATCAAAAGAGAGGTTGCTGTCAACCTGTATTCCCAGATCTCTTATAACACCTTCTGTGTTCAGTGGACTACCCTCAATGTGGTAATTCATGGGGACTGGGTTTTTCCCAAAGGGGATGATGACACATTTTTTGGCATTGAGCTTAAGGCCATGGTTTTGAAACCAGTCTGTCTCAGTGAGGCCATTCTGTAGGATGCCAACATCACTTGGGGAGTTAATAATAGCTCCAAACTTGCAATTGTCTGCAAACTTTCTCAGCCAGAGTCCCTTCGTGTTGGCCTGGACTTCAGAAAAGTAGATACCAAACAGGAGAGGACCCAGGACCGAGCCCTGTGGGACTCCACTCGTGACTAGACAACAGTCTGACTTGGAGTCAGCTACTTTCACACTGTGGGTTCTATCTGTGAGCCAGTTTGCAACCCAACAAGTGATATAGGGGTTGATGCCAAGCTTAGTGAGTTTTTCTATGATTCCTGAGTGGGGAATGGTATCAAAAGCGTTGGCCAGATCAAGGTAGGCTGTATGAACTACCTTGCCTTCATCCACCGCTCTGGTGACTGACTCAAAGAAGTCAACCAAGTTGAGCAGGCATGATCTGCCCTTCACAAAACCAAACTGTGTGGGATCAAGAGTTTGGAGATTCCCTATATCCTTGTTTATTAGGTCCATGATGATGAGTTCCATAGCATTGCATATCACACTCATCAGGTTAATTGGGCGGTAGTTCCCAGGGTCTGTAGTCATTCCTCCTTTGTGGAGAGAGATGACTGTAGCAGTGCACCATAAGGTAGGGACAAAGCCTGAGGTGAGGCTGTGATTGAACAGAGCACATAGGTGAGGTGCCAGTTCACTCTGTAGTTGATGTAGAACACAACCAGTGATATTGTCAGGTCCCATAGAAGCTGTATTTGTGGCCTTGGACAGTGCTGTTTTAACTGTACAGCAGTAATACTGGGTGCCTGGCAATCTACTGGTATTGTGATTGGTCCTTGGGGGCAGGGTAAAGTTGGTACTGAATCTGTCGGCCAGTATACTGGCAATATCTGTTGGCCATTGTACTGTACCATAGGAGGCAACATTGTGCAGTAGCTCAGAGCAAATATGGGTATTGCCGTGGAGATTCTTTACATAACTATAAAAGGCCTTGTGATTGTCTTTACTATCTGCTGCAATTCTGTTTTTATAGCTAGCTTTGGAGGATTTGATGAGGTATCTCAACTTTTTGTTGAGGCTTATAAGGGAGTTTTTCCAGTCTTGGGACTTCACCTTATTCCCTATCAGTTTCCTCCTTCTGTTGTAGAGTTTGTTTACGGCAGGGGACCACCAGATTGGCTTCCTCTTTTTGGAAGAGAGTGTCTTGGTTCTATTGGGTATGGCGAGATCCATGCATTTGTGTACGTGTTAGTAGAGTGCATTGGTGTATGATTCTGCAGTCACGCAACTATTCTTCATTTGCATGAGAGCCATGAAGTTAGTCACCTCAGTTTTTAGGCACCCAAATTTAGCTTTGGAGAAGTTTTTCATGGCAGTTACCTTTGCGGGGGGGGGGGGGTACGAGGGATGCGGATTTCCAAGGTGATTAGTTTGCGGTCAGATCTAACCAGGGAAGAGTTAACTATTGGTGTAGAGCAACAGTCACCCATGTTAGTAATGACCAGGTCAAGGGTGTTGCTACCTCTAGTGGGGGTAAGAACAAGCTGGTCCAGGACATTGGAATTAACGAACTCCGGGAAATGTTGGGCAAGTGAATTGGTACATGAGTAGTTTACCCAGTTAATGGAGGGGTAGTTGAAGTCACCTAGTAAGAGAGTGTTAGGTTGGACCCTAATATTCTTGGGGTGCTTAGGAACATGGAGTGTGAGTCTTGGGACATAGTTGGGGACCTATAGCAGGCTACAACCTGAACTGCTGTCTTACCCAATGTTAGCTGCACCTGAAGTATCTCTGATGCATTACTGTGTTTACTGTGACTTATAAAATTCGGTTTAAGACCTAAAACCTAAAGAATACTACCAATGTAAAATAGTTTTGCTGAAGAGTTTACCATTTATATTTCTTTCGTAACCCCTATGGTTCCAGAGATATGAACATCTGATTGAAATGTGAGGACATAATTTGAGTCTGTCAAAAGGCTTAGGCTCCTCCCATTGGAAGTTACAGTGCAAATTTCCCGAGCTCCATTGGTGTGAATGAGTTCGATTGCTAGGATCACAACTGATTTACCAGAAGTGTTAGATATGATTGGTAAGTTGAGATAAGACTTCTATTTAATTTTTTTTATTTTTATTTCAGAATGAATGAAATTGATGTCTAATGATTTGATTTAGGTGGACAGTGTTGTTTAGAGAAGTTGTGTAGTAGATATATTTTATGTATGCATTGTGTGAAGTTACTTTTTACATTGGAGTAAACTGGAAGTGCTTTTCATGTTTTATTTTATTTTTTTTATTTTACTTTCTTTTCAAAAATTTGGATTAGGAGCTATTTTTCGTTAGGTAGGTTATTTTGCAGTTGTGTCTTTTCTTTTGCACATGCAGTATGAGAACTTTTCCTTTAGATTCACTAAATAGACTAAGGGCCACTTACAAAAGGCTTAGAGTATTGTATTATAGAGCCTTTGCCATCCACAGTGTATAACCCTGCTCTCAGAAATGACATCATACTTGGGGTGGAGTATAGCTTACACCTTCTCTTGCAACACCCAAGGAGTACATGCATAATAGATCCATTACGTGATGAGCTAGTAAGGATCTTCTGAAGCATTATATGGTGCTGAGCCTCATTAGGAAATTCCTCATATAGTCTGAATACTTCTGAGGCTGAAATGCACCTGCTGAGTCCACCCAAACCCCACCTTTGCTGCAGTTCAACCTGTATATCAGCACACACTCTGCATTTAGCCTTCCTGCAGTTCAGTTGTTGACATACAGGAGGAGTTCCAAACCTCTGAAACTGTTGGACGCTACAGCTCCATTTATGCAATAGATAGGAGATTGCAGGCATGACAGGTAACAAGTCTGTTATGCCTGCATTCTCATTGGTCAGAAAACTAATGAGCATGGCGTCCATCTTCTTATGTGAGGCATAGTTTGCAAAAGTCCACAAATGATAAAATCTAAGTCATCCCCACTGTAAATCGGGGATGACTCAGCACAATTAGTTGCATAGACATGGTTATTGGCCACTGCCCCCCCCCCCCCATCATCTTCTCTCTTCTATACATGTCTACCTGTATATAGGACTTAGTACTATAAGAATTGTGGTGTCCTACCACTTGATGTTTTCAGTGCAAGTTCCATCTTACAGATGTTTATGTTGCTACACTGCATTAATTCAGTGATTTCAACAGGCTACACCATTAATTTGAATTTTTACATTAACATTCATTTCTATGGCATAGTAAGCTTGGTTCTCATTCTGGAACTGGACATAGTGCTCATATGCTGCTAAGAACTGCTAGTGACTCTGAATCCGGTACAGTGTAACCACTTAAAAAAATAAGACCTTTTGGAATTTCAATCTAGGTACAACAGGTTTAGGAAAATTTTTGCAGGATTCATGACGTCCCAGGATGTTGATAAATACTAAATGAAAAGGCTATAGATGCCTTTCTTAGTACAAGGAAAGAATGCAGTTAAAAAAATCCATAGATGCTCCCCAGACACATGCTTTTATCAGGCATTTTATCTTGGCCCTACCAGTAGGATATAAATGTATTGGTAACACTCCCAACACTTGCATAAATACATGCACCTTAGACATACATACAGACAGAGATGGATGCACATATCCTTCAGTTTGAATGCATGTGAATGATAGTATTGCGTCAGATCAACATTACATAAATTATCACAAAAAAGTAAGAGTATGTTGTACACATTAAGTAGGTAAGGGCTTTTTATATATAATCTCACTCTCTATATCCTATTATCTTTTCAGCTGAAGCAATTTCTTCTAAAACAGACAATCTTCTTCAGCTGGTTAGCAAAAGGGTAAACAAACCATGCTTTTTTTTTCAAAAGGTACAGTGATGCTTTGAAACTCTTTACGTGCAAAATCATGCTAATTAAGTGAGCAGCGAGTCTCAATGTACTTGTTATATATTTTGTCCAACTCTATGTTAACAGTCATTATTAGTATAGAAGCAAGACATTTTTCACTTACTGACTTTTATTTTTGGAACTGGCAAAAGTAAGCCATCTGAAGGTCTGCAATCACAAGTTACATACCATTGTTTCAAATCGAGTTTTCTGTTTGTTTTATTAATAATTATTTCCTTTGTATTATCAAACATTCAAAATGCATGTACATTCTACAGAAAAACAGAAAAATGATCATTAAGAAATCTAAGTCACCCTGATAAATCATAGATAATCTATAGTTATGAGCTAATGTTTATGTATTTTGTTGGTTCTTCAAGCAACCCTATACTTTTGTACATTTTTGAATTTTCTGTATGTTTTTGTTGCTTTTTGTTGGAGCTTTTCTCCCCGGGCCTCTGCTGAAAATGGACATATATCCAGTCGGACTATCCCAGTTAACAAATGTAAAATAAATAAATAAATAAAATATTTTACTGCAAATGACTACTGGTTTGTTTTTCTTTATTCAGCAGGTGACATTTATAGCAAGCATCATGAAGAACAGCTCTACCATCAGCATTATTCAGCTGCACTTTGAAGACCTGAGAGATATGTCAAACTTTGTTGTGTTTTGTCTAATTATACTCTATACTGTCACAATATTTTTTAACATTGTATTTATTTCATTAGTTATATTTAAAAAGGGACTAAAGGAACCCATGTATATTTTTTCAAGTAACTTATTTTTAAATGGTATTATTGCTAGCACATCATTTTTACCTAAATTTATTGCAGATGCTTTATCTGAGACTAAAACTATTTCACTGTTTGATTGCTTTTGCCAAATGTTCTTTATTCATCTGTCTAATTACACTGAATTAACACTTTTGACTGTCATGGCCTATGACCGTTATTTGGCCATTTGTAATCCGTTAAGATACTCTGCCATTATGAATACTCACATCATATGCACACTTCTAACATTTGCATGGCTATATTCTTTATTAATATGCACTGTAGGAGTAATTCTGTGCTTAAGACTGACACTGTGCAGTTTTTCCATAGAAAAACCATACTGTGATCATTTTTCTATTTTGAAATTGTCATGCACTGACTATACCATTAACAATATATTTTCAGTAGTGACTAATGTTTTTTCAGTAGGAGTTCCACTGTCATTTATTATGTACACTTATGTAAAGATTATACAGATCTGTTTCCATTCATCAAACAAATCTCATTCAAAGGCCCTCCAGACATGTTT
Source organism: Protopterus annectens (assembly GCF_019279795.1). Classification (NCBI taxonomy): domain Eukaryota; kingdom Metazoa; phylum Chordata; order Ceratodontiformes; family Protopteridae; genus Protopterus; species Protopterus annectens. The sequence continues at coordinate 885,753,746 of NC_056735.1, forward strand.
CACTCATCTAATGATCTTTATAGTTTATTTGGTTGGAGTTCTGTTTATGGTAATTCAGCATCGTTTACCCTCCAACAATCTGCCTCCTATTGCATACATGCTTATGTCCATTGAATTTCTTGTAGTACCTCCTCTTGCCAATCCAATTATTTATGGACTGAGAAATAACAAGATTAAACTGGCAGTAGTGCAGTTATTTACCAAATTAAGAAATTGTACACACCTGGGTAATAAGCCTTGGAATAATTCCATTCAGCATTCACCATAAATGCCCACCTATATTTTGAATGATACAAGTCATTTTATGAACAAAAAAAAAAAAACAAGCACTTTAAAAGACTCACTAATACATGTATATTCATTTCTGTTTGATGTGTGTGTGTGTGTGTGTGTGTGTGTGTGTGTGTGTGTGTGTGTGTGTGTGTGTGTGTGTGTGTGTGTGTGTGTGTGTGTGTGTGTGTGTGTGTGTGTGTGTGTGTGTGTGTGTGTGTGCGTGTGTGTGTGTGTGTGTGTGTGTGTGTGTGTGTGTGTGTGTGTGTGTGTGTGTGTGTTTGTGTGTGCATTGCACATCCTCTGTTTATCATAAACTCTCATCCAGTCAGAAGTCAATCTCAGCCTCAGATAAGCTATAGAAAAATAACATTATATACACTACAAATAAACAGTACCCCACACACACCAGATTGTCCCTTCTTAATACAACACTCAGACCAAAAATATGACTGTCTTCCGGCTTTTCCCAGTTAGGGGTCACCATAGCAGAACTCCTGTCCGCTAATGATTGGCAGTGATTTTTTACAGTGTTGAGTTGCCAGCCCAGCACCCAACCTTCAAGGAAAGTACACCCACTCATGCACGCACCTACCTGCATGTCTTTTAAATTGGATTTGACCACAGGGAGGACATGCAGACTCCGCACAGAAGGCACTCCAGCCGAGGATCAAATCGGAGAGCTTCTTGCTGTGAGCCGACAACACTAACCGCTGCACCACAGTGGCTAATCTGACATTATATTAAATTGGGAGTCATAATAGTACATAGATTTGCATTGCTACTTCATAATATTTGTTACTCCAGTTTGGATGTTGTCTGCAGGGCATTTTATACAGAGTCTATACATCCTGCATGTGTCTGCATAGGGTGCTGCCTATTGCTTTAGATTCATCCACATCCCAAAAATGTGTAGTAGGTTGAATGGCATCCAAATTAAATGTAAGCAGATGTGCCACTTGTGAATGAATATATGCACATGTGGTGGGGACAACATACTGTTTGTCAGAGACCAGTTGGTCAGTAAAGATGACTTTGCCAGTAGAAGGTTCCCAGCATGTTGTAATGGCACTTAGACTCAAATAGAATGAGAAGGTTAGTGTTTCATTTTTATCCCTTTCTTCCTCTTTTCTGAGTTTGTGCAATCATGAAGCTGATGTAAGTATATGTTGTAAAGATTGGGTGAAGATGGGTGAAGGCTGCCAGCCTAGCCAAATAGAATTTTGGAGATAATTCTGTCATCTGTAAATATTAATGTAAACCACAGGCGTATTGTCTTAAATGGTAAAAATAGTGTTACATGTGGAACTGGAAAATAATGTAACAACAGTGCACTCTGCTGTAAGAAAGCTAAGTCAAGCATTTTATGACTGTCTTTGATCTTTAAAAACAGCTCCGGCCTGTCTAAGTGAATGAATTTTTGCTATTGTTTTAAGGCCAGAGTTAATGACCAGAATCTGCATGCATAAATGTCCTTTATGGTTTTGCCTCCTGACTAGGTGTAAGCTTACTAAAGAATGTAGCCTGTTAGCCTAGGAAACCCAGGAAAGTGTGAAGAATGATGTAATGTGAATCAGGACTGTAATATCAATTTAAACAGAGAGAATCAGAGAGGATAAAGCATTTTTGTCTTGACCATCCAACTCACAGCACTGTCCTGTTCTATATGTAAGTTTATCTTAGATTTGTGTTTTCTTTTAGAAATAGCTGGAAACTAGAAAGATTAGACTAAGTGTTTTCCTGTGATGTCAGAACTGTACTTCTGTATTATTTTAAGTATCTCTCTGTGATCTCAGAACTCTTGACTAGCACTGTATAGTAAAAAGTTTAGTCATGTGTTTTGACTATTTGTTATTAAATATTTTAAACCCTTTCAACTGTGGCTGTTTTTGTAGTGATAATTTAAGCTCTTTAGGGCACTTGCATGCCTTTGGTAAAATTGTACAAAGTCACTCCTATAGTTTTAGCCCTTGGCTATACTACCAATTGGATAATAATATTGCACAGTAATACTTGGACACCCTTTTAAGGGCCTTTAAGTAGCTGATAAATATTAGTGGGTGGTGGCAGCTGGTACTACTGTATAGTTTGGGAGAAAGGGGCACAGCTGGAGAACCTGGGCCAGCCTTCCCCAGGAGTGTTTGTGTGGTTGCATAAACTCTTCTCAAAGTGTGTGTGTGTGTGTGTGTGTGTGTGTGTGTGTGTGTGTGTGTGTGTGTGTGTGTGTGTGTGTGAGTGTGTGAGAGAGAGTGTGTGTGTGTGTGTGTGTGTGTGTGTGTGTGTGTGTGTGTGTGTGTGTGTGTGTACTTGAGCGGGGACACGAAGCACTGGTTGGACAGAGAGGGTGCTGGAGGTTTTAGCTTGCCCACTAAGCTGAGATCTGGACCCTATAGCTGTGCCAGTGGGGAGTCTTATTGGTGACCTGGAGAGCAAGGCAGCGACCAGCGCCAGACTGACTGTGATCTCTGTGTGCTCTTAAGGGAAATTGCACTTTACTGTGTATATTTGTTATCCTTTCTTCCTATATGAGATGCCCCTCTCTGGTTAATGGTGAGGATTGAGGCTCCTTGATTGCTGGGCCAGTGCATGGGCATCACATATGTATATGACACCCATTAGTTACACCAACATTCTTTGTTTACACACTTTGATTGACAGAACAGATGTTGATAATTGTGTGAGATCATTACAATACCAATGTTGTGTGATCTCAAAGTTGAAACATAATAACTGGGGGGAGGAGGTGCAGGGGACTCACTCCCCTGCAAATAGTATTGTTGCAAGCTCTAAAGTTATGTCTTGGGGGATGTACAGTTAACTGTCAACACTTTTGACATTTGGGTGGTTTAGTTTATTTTAAGTATACCCATTTATATATTTACTATCAAAATACAGAATGGCATGTAGGCAAATACAGATTGGTTGGGTGTTAGTTTTCAAGATGGCATAATGTTTAACTGGAAGTGGATGAAGTTAAATAGTGAATGTGAGTGTACAGTCACTAATATGAAGTTGACTTTCTGAAAGAAGATTGTGGTATGGTGCGGTTTGGGAAATGTATCCTTTTCGTCACTGTAGTGCAATCTTGGAGTTGGTATATATAATTAGCAGGGGGTGTGGGTGTGCAGGGGGGCTTCACCCCCTGCAAAAACTAAATGGAACATAGACTTTTGAATCCAGAAGTTCTGCAGTTCGAATGTTGATCGTCATGTTTAACATGTTTGACAGTTGTTTTAAACAAACTTCCAAAACAAAAAACATTGTGATATTCAATATTTTGATAGTAAACCATCCCCTGGATTCACAAAACTCCATACAAGAATAATAATATTCTTACATGGAGTGGTTCGTGTCCATTTAGGATAGCAGCGCACCTTGCATATGCATGAAGGTGCGCTGTTATCTAAACTAAATGGACACGAACCAGGAGCAAGTGCAGGGGGTGTCAGCAGTGCCTTCACCTGAAACACACCCCTGATAATGCCGTATGACACTTTCTGACACAGATGAGTGCCACTCTATATAATATTAGAGACTGGCTCTCATATCACATAGTAAACAAGTGTCTGCAGACACTGAAATGTAAATAGCTAACATTTCAGTGTCTGCGGACACTGAAAAAAAATAAATAAAAAACACCTAGAAGCAGCAGACTTCAAGTGCACACCCCCAAATGTATGCACTCTTGCCCTACACTCATGGAAGCAGAAAGGCAAGAGGAAAGGAATACAAAATAAAAAAAATGTAATCATTTCTTTCATGAAATAAATCCAAAGTTTAAGGGCCACATAGCTTGTTTGAGAGGCGTGCCACTATGCTTAGCCTGGCTGAAATCCTGAAAATAATAGACAAGTGCTTCTGTGATATAAAAAGTCATTAAACTGCTGTAGTGTAGTAATACTGCCATGGTATAGCATGTAGAACATGTTTGGTTCAAATCCCCCTTCTGCCAAATTATTCAATAAACTTTTAAGGAATTTAAATGATAGATGTCTATCATATGGCTCACGTATAGCACAGTAGGGGTATGTAAAATATAAATGTAAAAAATAAGTTATAAATTTAATGAAAAAAATAGATTTAAGCAATGCTTTGCTATTGGAAGCATTGCTTACCTGCTGTCAGCTCTGCTTAGCTGGTGTAAGCATTGCTATGTGGATATGCACGGAGCTAACCATAGTGCAGCATATTAAAACTGGCCAATCAAGAAAAGTTGTGGGAAAACTGCCCTATTTAACCTGCACAGGTGTAAATACAGCCATAATCATTTGGGATTGCACTCAGCAGGACCAAAATGTCTGGCATTGGTGAAGATGTTTACTTCCGAGCACAATGTTGCAGCATCCAAGAGTCCAGGGTCATGGCTGGGCTCCTAGTTAAAAACCATGATGACAGGCTGCTGCAGGGCCAGTACCAGGGCTCACAGTACAAAGTGGAGGCCCAGCTTGCACATGATCTCACCAGTGCCACTGGCATACCCTGGACTGGTGAGCAGGTACGTCATCACCATAACGACCTGAAGCAGAGGAGGGGTGCATTCTTGGACCACCTGTCTGTAAGTATGCCGTCTTATGTATCTCTAAGTATGGAAAAAGTTCAACTTGTGACTGTGCAGGTGTTATTAATGTATGATGTCTCCCTATACAGCTGCTGTGGAGAGGTCCCAGAAAGTGGAGGCTCATGCCCAGCGACTGGATCAACTGTGTTGGCAGTATGGTGAGTATAGAACACCCCCTACTATTAACAGTAAGAAATCAAAATTATAGCAATGGTATTACTGCCTCTATATATAATTGTGCTGTAAAGGTCAGGAATAAATGCCTGTGTCAAGCTACCAGTGTGACAATGGAGTATTCCCAGCTGCTGTGTAATACACATATCAGTAGCAAACAAGGTATAATATGCAGGAGAGGAATATTAGAATATGTATAAGTGTGTCTGAGTGAACCTGACAAGAAAGTGCCATGTCAGGGCTACTTTAACAGAAATTAAAAGCATTCCCCTGTGCAGATCATGCAGGAATAGTAATTGTGGATTTCTGAGTTGTACACAGATATTTATGTCAAAACTAATAAAGGTGATCCCAAACACTGGAGTTTGTCATCTCACTTATATCTGATAAATAGAAATGTGTATGTACTGCAGAATGCATTAACTGAAGTGAACTGATTTAGCACTGGTTGTCTAGATACTTTAGAATGGGCATGTCAAATAACTGGAAAAAAAGCAACAGTACATATTCCCATCAGAATGTGTTTTACTTGTTTGTCTGCCAGCATTGTTCTGTGTTAACCTTTCAATTTCAGCCGTATGTAGCTGTGAATGTACTGAGAAATGTATAAGGATAACAGGTGCAGACTTAAAACCTACACTGTGTACTCAGGAATCTAAATTGCAGTATGTAGTTGTAAAACAGTCAAATGTGCAATACAGCTAATGTGCACATGTTTCACAAACAGTGACACCAATGTCTGTTGTGTATGCATAATTTGTACTGAAAATAGGAAACAAATAATGCAACATGTCATAATAAAAGTACTGTGCACAAAAATATGTACTAGATAGAAATGTCACAAGCAACCCACAACACCTCTCCAGTAGCTCAGTCTGATAAGGGCTAGGCCTGTAGTTCAATTTTGCACACACATCACGGTTCGAATCCAGGGACTGCCAATAACATCTCAGTCTGGTATTAGAATTGTTAACTGCAATCTGAATTGAAAAAAATAATGTACTACAACACATACATTTTCCATACAGGGCACACAGGTAAAGAAATTTGAATAGAAATACTAGTATGATGTGGATAACTATGAAAGGTGTACAATCAGTCCTACTAATAGATGCAAGCTAGACATCCACACTCTGCAGTCTGGCCCAGACAAGCTCCTCAACTGTCATGCTGTCACAGATAGTTTCCCCAGTTGCCAAGAAACCTGCACAAGAAAATGTCACAGTAGATGTATGTGAAAGGCACAACACACACTCCAGGGCCTGCAACTAATATGTGAATCTGACATGTGTGTAGAAACAGCAATGTAATGCGCATGCAGTCCATCTGCACAGGCCCACA